>NW_017729029.1:35955998-35962810 GCF_001723915.1 Gavialis gangeticus
AAAAAAAAAAAAATCCATGAAAAAAACCCAAACATATATAAGATAGTGCCTGCTTTCAACTTTTTCAAAAAGGAATAGCAATTTGAGGGATGCACTGTGATAAATATAATAATGTAATACAGAACCAGAATATTTCTGATTCGTATTCAGAATGGAGGAAGATTATTAAACAGGCTGGTGAAGAGAAAAGAGTATCCATACACTGTAGGAAAACTTTTCTGCTGACTCTTTCTCCATTCTTCTCAGCTCCCATTACTTTCAATGCAATTCATTCTTTTGCTTCGATAGGAATTCAAACTAGCTAAACTGGTGAGGGCACTTGTAGACAGCATTAAACAAGACTATTTTGCATTCATTGTCACCCCTTGCAGTGTTGACAGACAGTGCACAAAGAGAAATGAAAATAATGTTGCAGGTAAAAAAAAATCCTGTTACCAAAGACAGACAAGCTGCATGATATTTATGTTATGGCAAGCAAATATTGGATAATAAACGGTAAGGTAATGTAAAATTCAATTAAAAATACAGCAGCACTGAATGTCAATTCCTTCGTAATCTAGAAAAGAATTAAGTTGAAATGTCTCCTCTGAAAAAGTATGGGAAAATGGAAGATGCCCCTCCTTTCTGAGACAAGATACCTAAACCTAAGAGGAAAGTAATTCAGGGACAGCAACAAAAGTTATAAAGAATAACATAGTTATAAAGAGTATAAGAAGTGGAAAGATGGCAACTATTACATAGTTGTGAATAATGGCTGCAACATGCACCTGCTTTGTAAACCATTTTTGATGTTCAAGAGTCTTGTCTTTGCAAAATCGTTGTACGATACCCAGATACTCTCATGCAATCAATTGAGACATTAAAAATGTCACGGGCAAAACTGCTTCAACCCTAAGTGTTGTGAAAGGAAGGTGTGGGAGGACTGGGGAAGTAGATAAGGAGCAGCTTGATGAGTAGGCAACAAAAAGCTTGTGCTTTCAACTGGGCAGGACATTTGCACAAGGTAAAATAGTCTAAGGATTCTTTTCTGGGGCTTCCTTCTGCCCGTGGATCCAAGAGGCGCTCCAATAACCAGAGATCCCCAGCACACCAACAGACAGCTCTTCCTGTAGACACATCCTCCTAGGTGAAGTCCTGCCCTCTTCAAGCTCCAATGGCAACATCACCACTGACTGCAGTGGATTTCAGCAATTATGTCAGGGATGCACTAAGGAAAGACTAACCTCTGTAAAGGAAAAACTCCATTCTCCAGTTCAGCTGGCTATAAGACTGCTTTTTGCTTCTGCAGCAATGCAGATTACCCTTACAGGGCGAGAGAATCCAGCAAAAGTTATTAGCATGTAGATAAAGAGAGAATAAAAAAGATAAAGGGCAAAATCCTGCCATGAGTTATAGCGGTACAGGTCCAAATTAACTCTGGTATTAGTGGAATTGCCCAGATGGGCATGCACGTACCTAAGACAAGCTATATATTTGAAATACATAGGGCAGACATGGCTCACTCTTGTCAATAGCTCAGTGTGTGTACTAGGTATATTCCATGGACGCTTCAGCAAAGTGCATAAAGGTAACACCATTTAACTTGAAAGCAAGGTAATTAAAAAAGCTCTAGCATGTTCATGCAAAATTGATTACTAGTTCCTTCTGAATAATCATGCATTTCTCCTACATAAAGATAAATGTTCCTTTGTACAAATGGATCATTTGCAGATTAATGGGGAAATTACTGTTCCTTAGAATTGAGACAACTTGGTTGAGTTCAATGACAGCAATGCAAAGATTCAAGCAAAGTCAACATGTTTTGGTCATTGTTCCATCTTTGTATAACATTTTCTTTCCTTTCTTTTTTTCTGTCCTCTTCCTATGGGGCAGGAGAAAAATCATACCCCAATACCCACATTCTGCAGCCATTGCTCTAGCAAAACCAGCATGAGAATACAGAATTGCCTAGAGATCTGTAATACAGAAACTTCAGTTGTGCAAAAGCCAAGTTTCTCAAAATCATGATTCAAAAAAAAAATTATACTTAGTTCTTTCCTTTACATTTTTAGCCACTTAAAAAGGTTCATGCTTCCAAACTTTAAAACACTGACATTTGCATAATCATATGGCTTCAAGAACTGGGTCTTTAAAAAAAATCATCAATTTTCATGAGAATTAAAGTATCATGAGTTAAAGCAGTTTTCTGGGACCTCCAGCACAAACTGACTGCAACTCCTTTGGCAAATATTTGCATTTTAGCTTTCCCATGGGAAACATGCATAACAGATTTCCCCCTCTTGTTTGATTTCCCAAAAGGAAAAGGGCTACAAGGCCTACTTCAGCTGTAGTCAGTGGTAAAGTCTCATGAACCTAAATAGTATTAGATCAGGCTCTAACTATCAAGCCTTATTATTTTAATGGAGTTTTACCATGCATAGGGATTGCATAATCAGCTCTCAAAATCTTTACCAGCTCTGCAATCAGTTCTACTCCGCGAGCCAAGATTTTATTTTTTTCTATTGTTAGGTTTGCTGCAAAGCACTGATGAAATATAGCATTAATGTGGAAGGGTGTTAATGAGAATTTTAAACTCATTTCTCCATGGGAAACTTGGCAATTTAATCCCATGATTATTCATGCGCTGCGTCATCCTCCTTTAATAAGCGTTGTTTATAGTGAAATTGATTTACGATTTCTGATTTATGCGAAACAGCACCGCCACAAGAAGGAGGGTGTCACTTTTATTATAAATGAGAAAAGGCAAGGCAGGATTAAGTTTGGGGAGTGAGGTGGAAGGGGACTCGCCGATCATTGATGAAAACTAATATCCAGGAACCAGTAAGAAGGTGACCCTTCCCAAGTCCTGTATGATGGGCAAAGGTTAATTAGCAATGCCAAACAAAGTACAGTATGTTTATATCTAGGTCATCTATGTAAAGCAAGTTTGGGAGTCCTAGGTCAGCTCCTAGAGAATGTGGCCCCAGCTCTGCCCTGTGACACAGCCTGGATGGCAACTTGACCAGGCATTCGTGTATGAATAATGCCTTGAAGATGTGTAGCCAAGGTAAGGAATATGGCTGGGGGAAATGTACCTTCAGCACTGCTGCACTCCAATAACGACTGGACCAGGTTCTTGTGGGACAATTCGCAGAACCAGGAAAGAAAGAAATGTCCTTACACCATGTCCGCCAAGCCTAGGTTTTGGGAAACTGAGGACATCCCTGTGTGGCCTTGGTGCAGTTTATGTAACTCTTCCAAAGCGGATGAAGGAGGCCCTCATGAAGGCACTTTTAGGACACAGACCCACAAATGTGTTACCACAGGGTAAACTAGGGTCATCCTCTCGGCAGCAGCTGCCTATGGGCACACACTTACTCCATGGTAAAACAGCTTTGCTGGCATAAGAGTATGTGTATGGATAGTCAGCACGGAGTTGTAAGTGAATTCCCAACCTAATATACTTCATGGTAACCAACTTTTATGCTCTCGCTCTGAGTAAGAAGTAGAAGTGCCTATATTTCCCCATATCAACAACTTCTCAGTCAATCTATATTCCTCCCAAGTTTTGTGACTAGCCATGTCCTTTGCTGGAAATTAGCATATGTTCTCCTAAACCCTCAAGTTCGCAGCTAGTCGCACATTGTTGGACTAGAAGAAATTCATAGGTTATAGGTACTTTGCAAATCACTGTATATTTTACTGTTATTGTAGGTTTTCATGGGGAGCTACAAATTGAAACGCACATTAAAAATGCAGATGCTGAAGTGAATTACTACACTAACTACCTAAATTAGTTTATTAGAGCTGTAGGAAACTACTTGTATGAACCCACAATAAAAAGTGCGCTCTCTTTGAAAAATGGCTGTAATTTCCACAATTATTTATGGGTGCTTCATGGAGAGTGCACTGACCCTACTAATGGGAACTGGAATATATATGGATATTTGCAGCGATGTTAACAACTTACATAGAGTCAAGGACATGGCTAGCAACAACTCCCCTTTCTGGTTGTTCTCACTGCTTTCTTCAGGTCTTTGGCCCTGCGCCTTTTATCTGTTTTGGGATGGAATTACCTAAAATGAGACCAAGGCCTGGGCTACTGTACCTGAGCCATACTAGGGCTGGCCAGAAAACTAGGTCCACTTTTCATGAAAAAATTCCATTTTTTTTCATTCAACTTTGGAATTAAAATGAGATCATTAGGAATTTCTCACAACAAAACATGGACAAAACAGAGAGACCCCCAAATAGCTGAGTTGATAGGATCCTCATTTGATTAAGGTAGTCTATCCCTCTGGTTTGGACTAGAAAATTTATCTTGGTGCTAAAAAACCATCCCGATCAAAGTTTCTTTGAAGCAAACTTACTGGTTTCAACAAATTGGCATTTTCTAACCAACAGCTACCCAAAAAAACTAATCTTGGTGAGATCTAGCCCTGCGTGTCTGGAAGCCTGTGACCAGTGATATAGTCAACTGCAGCCTTCTTAAGACAACAGGATGCTTTTTCATTAATAAATCTTCTAACAGCTTCCATGACTAGATTACCCACAATGCCACCCTTCCTCCTCCACCCACAAACAAGTGCCTAGCTTCTGCAAAAGTGCCTATAGGCTTTGGTACCTTAATCTCGCTACACTAAGCACCACACAAGTCTTCTGATAAAAGGCAGACTGTTCACTTTAGGCACATCTACACATTTATTAATGCACCATAACTACGGTGCATTTGGTACCTGTAATAACAGGTACTAACTTAATGCCCCATAATTGGTGGTACAAAACTCAGATTAATGCTTTTTAAGTGATTTCAATGCTCACTGAACTAAATCCACTGTGCATTAGTGCAGCTGGCAAAATCTGTGCTAATGTACAGCAGAATTAGTCTGCTGCACATTAAGCATCTTGTGTAGACATGCCGTTTGGGCTTGATCCCCACTGACACTGCACTTAGATGCATTGGCTGGTATAGCTACACAAGGTGAGCTCCACTGGTGTCCCCCCCAGCTGAGATGTAGCTTATACTGTTCAACGTGCTCTTTTGCCAATGGAGGTTAAACCAGATTCCTGAATGGAATACACTTTAGCTACAAAAGAGCCTTTTTTGCCACTGTAACTGCTTTTATATTAGAAATGTTTCTAGTATAAATATGTTCCTTAGGAATCTAATTTATCACAATGTATTTTGCTGACAGAGCTATGCTAGCAAATATTTTAAATGCAAAGCAAGCCTAAGAGCTCCATATATCGGTTTGATAGCATGAAGGGACTTTAAACATAATTTGTATCCCTCTTAAATCTGGAGACGTGTTAAGTGACTTCAGTTTAAATGAGAATTAAGCCACCCATCCTGAAACTAGTGAAAAAAATGTGATTTAATAAGTCTTTAGTATTCATATTATCTATATAAGATGGTAATTTTCCCCTGATTTCAAATCAATCAGGTGTCAAGATATTTGGAATTTATTGTTGAACAGAGATGGAAGCAAGAAAAGTTGAGTATATAAAATAAACTTAAGGGTTCAATTGCAGATATCATATAATAAGCTACAAGTTTACAAATGCTTTTTGCTTAGCTATGAGCTTTATGATCCAAATCATTGTAAATAAAATGGCAGCATTCATCATTTAAATTAAATTCCAATAATTAGAGTCAGCTCTGACTTAGAACACACTTATTATTTTTTTTTCATCTTTCCTCTGTTATTCTACAACTCCTTTGTCATCCAGGCAGTCAAGCTAAAGGGATACAATTTAATAGAGTTCCCACTATTCTCACAATTATAATTTATTTATATGTTATGAAAAATGAAAAGTATACACAAACACACAAAAAAAACCCTAGCAAAAGTGCAGTAGTGTTCTGTTATGGAAGTGCTGCACAGTACAATATAGCTAATGAGGTATTACTGAAATATAACACAGATTACTGTATAGTAGATTGATTTTGCTGCAGCTTCCTACTAATTGCTATGTGGTATTTCAGGATGACAGGCATCTTAGAATTTAATCTTGCTCTCTGATATGAAGTGTATAGTTCATCTGTTCATGAGAACAAGCACAAAATAGCTCTTATCTTTAAAGTCCCAATTCAGAAAAGAACTTAAATGGGAACTTAATTAATATTGAATGCATTATTTAATAATGTGCTCAAATGATTTCTTGCATTTATTCCCACAAGAATAAATACAGGTAAAATAGCAAGTAAGAACAAATTAGTTTCTAACGTGTGCTGTATGTAAAAGAAAAACAACCTGAATCTTTAGTGAGAGCATTTTAGAAGTTTAAGCATAGGAAAATTAATCATCATATATTGTTTTTGGTTCACGCATATTAAGGCTGTGTGACGCTTCGGTCCCTGATTCGCTTTAGTGGAGATTTGGCCCAATTCAGTGGCCAAATCTCCGACTCCAAATGGAATCAGGAGACCTTTTAATCTCTCTGAATGGAATCAGAGCCCTTTGAATCAATTTGGAAAGATTCGGTGATTTGGACATAGACACAGCTTTAAATGCTTTTTCTATATACCTCAACGTACCAGGAGGCTCCTGAATGCTGTGATGCTGGGGTGGATGGAGCATCCCACAGGAGTGCAGGGGGCTCCCCAGCACTCTTGGCAGCAGACCTGGAAGTGGATCAGAAGCATTTCTGGTCCACTTCCAGGTCCCCCTGGGAAGCGTGTGGTGGGTCCCCCTGTGCCCTCCCACAGCTCGGCAACTGGTCCCTCCTAAGCCTGGAGGGGTCCCCTGGGTCCCCCCATAACATATCTTCTGGTGTGCTCCCCGGTGGGCCTGAAAGTGGTCCACTTCCGGCTTTGCCGCTGAGTACACGGA
>NW_017729029.1:35967810-35976729 GCF_001723915.1 Gavialis gangeticus
CCCCCCATGACATATCTTCTGGTGTGCTCCCCGGTGGGCCTGAAAGTGGTCCACTTCCGGCTTTGCCGCTGAGTACACGGAGGAGAGCGGGAAGAGTGCTTCTGTGCAATGCTCCATCTGTCCCAGCATTGCAGTGTTCACGAGCCTCCTGGTACCTTGAAGTATGTAGAAAAAGTGTTTAAATCTGTGTCTATGACCAAATCACTGATTCTCCGAATCGGTATCGAATCTTCAGATTTGGCCTAATCAAATCAGGGACAGTGATCTGAATCAACGAATCAAATCACTGTCCCCGATTCAGGCTGAATCGAATAAGGCCCATTTTGCATACCCCTAATGCACGTTACTTACATCAATGTGCCAATGTAACTTAGCTGAGCAGATCATTGTTTCACTCAATTACCAAGACTCGCAATAGGAAATGTATTTTGTATATAAAATAATTAGAGAGATATAATTCCCCAAAGAGTTTGCCTTTCCATCTTAATCTGCTTCCAATTCTTACATGTGTTGAGTCTCCTAAGTATTTCACAGATGCCTTATTTGACACAGACCCCAAGAGTGCAGCATCCAGAACTTCCAGAAAAATAAAGAGGGGGACCAGGCAATTCACTGCCCCATGGTCACTGCTCAGTATACCAAAAGGCTTTAAGAGGGTATGTTCACATGTGGAATGTAGGGCCTTGGACTGTGAGAAGCCTTCCAATAAACTATATTACTTCCATGTAGCTCATTCTAGAAGAAAACAATGGAGGCTACAACTAAAGGGTGTGCACACATGTAATTAATTTTATGACTGTTAAGCTGGCTTAAGTTTTTTGAGATGATTTAAACTATCAGAGTGTACATGTATGTGGAGCAGAGCTGACAAACTCAGTGCAAGATAATATACCTTCAAGGTATATTATCTTGAGTCTCATTAGTTAAGTTGACTTATTTCACAAGATGGCTGCCACCATGGCAAAGAGCTGTATGTGTTTATGCTCCAATATGGCTTAAGTTGACTTGGTTAAATCGCCTTATTTTAAGTTGACTTAGTATGTATATACACAGCCAAAGAGAGAGAGGAAAATAGTAAAAAAGATCAGAAACCATCTCTACCACTTGGATTCATTACTGGGTGACACCTGGCTTTCAATAAATTCCATCCCATTCCTACTGGCCAACAACTAAAGACATTTACAATTGTCCAGCAATTGTTCAAGTAATAAATAATGAATAACCCTGGTTTAATCTACTAATTGTGCATTGATCAGTTAGATTGTGTCCATCAGAGGCTATAATTAATGTTCTGAATCTGAAAGGTTTTGCAGAAGACCAATGGGTAAGAACCATTGTATGGTGTTAAGGAAGCACTCTCTTCTGACAGATCCCATAAGGCACTTTTGCCCTTCACTATGGTAAATAAGAGCAAACATAATGGTTGTCTTCTATATATCAGGTTGCAGCACTTGTTGGCAGTCGATAGCATTTTTTTGAGCCCTCATTATTTGCAGTCTAAAAGACCTAGGCTTTCACTACGATGAGCAGAACTGTTAATAGGAGATGAGGAGGTAGCCCCTTTCCTTCTACAGGGGAAAACAAACATTATTTTGTAGTCAGAGTACGACAAATGAAGGAGGCAAACCGCATCACAAGGAAAGCTGAACCCATTAGAAAGATGAGGGCCTCCCATAACCACCTCTCCATCCAACCATAATGACTGCTTCTACATTATTCAATCTTAATGCTGTTTATACCATGCACTCTTCTTCCCACCCAGCAACTCCCTCTCTAGACATCTTACTGAGCCTCATCCATCCAGTCATTGATGGATACTGTCATATATGAAAAGCTGAGATGTGCTGAATATTTATCATCTGAGGAGACGGATATCAGTACTTTTAAGACTTATATGAGCATTTTCATTCTTCCAGAGTAAACACATATCTAAATCAAGATTTAAAATATTAATAGCACAAACACAAAGTTTAATCATCAGCTGATTGACCCTGTAATGCTCTGTTTAGACTGTGCTTATAAATACCAACAAAGAACCTAATCCTGCATAATACCTGCAGCTCCCGTGGCAGTCTGTGAGAGCTGAGATCATTCCCAGGCAGCCTTCCCTGACAAGCTAAAGTTTCAGAGACAGAAGAGAAAGTTTGTCTGAGGGAGGCTCATGTTGACACATATCAAGCCACCTTTTGTATGACAGACAACAATCAATGATGTTGCAAGAAAGCAGACACAATCCTAGCTTCTTCCCCTTTTCCCTCTTGAATTTCCAAAGCCTGGTTTGAAAAAAAATCACAAGCCACAAAACTGAAACCAACAGGTTTTGCAAAGCCTTTCCATCAAAGCAGGGCATGGAGATGACTAATATGTCAGTGCTGTTTCACATTTTTAATTCAGGAAATTTAGTGACTGGGAATCATCAGGATCGGTATAAAGGGTTGTGAGCTGAAGGAAGGAATAATATGTTGACACTCACTAGGATTCAATATTTGGATCAATGTATACAGCAGTAGATCAATATAACTGAAACATTTGCATCTATTGCTGAACCCAATAGTACAGATATAAAATTAATAGATGCAGTCATCACCCCCTATAGAAAAGACTAATTACATTTTAATACCACTAGTTTCTACTCTGTTTTGTTTTTTACTAGACAAATCTATTTTAGGGGCCTAGGTTGTGCCTTAGACACAGCCTGGAGGTTAGCTGCAGCCCTGGAGGTAGCTGTTGGGTACATTATTACTGAGAAAATCTAAGTCACAGGCTTTTCAAATCATTTTCCCTTTTTTCAGGGGTAAAAATATGGTCAGAGCCCCTGACTCCATGCCCCTGCTTGATCTCTTGTTGAGCAGAAGGAAAGGCTTCAGAAACAGACTCCTGTTCAGATCTGTTCCCTAATTCTCCCTCCCCAAGTACTCTGAGGAGGGCAAATGTTTACATACATTTTACATATGCACACACTTACTTGGCTGTTAAGGCATTTATTAAGCTACTTAATAATAATGGCCCAGGTTTGGACAGCTTCTTTTCTGAATGTTAAGAGACTTATTACAAACTGACTTTCTTTTTTAATTAGACTGTCTCAGGGAAGTGTGAAACTTTACTGTGTCACAGGTGATAGCTATTTTTATTTGGATGGCTTGTTTAAGCCACGCCGACCTAATTTCACCGCGTTATTCATTTGCTTCAGCAAGTTCAGCATCGAGCCTTGAATGTTGTTCTTAAAACCTCACTAAGCTTTTAGCCATGGGGTTGCCAGCTTTCTAAGTTTAACCATCACACCTACAAGAGGGCTCATTTACCAAAGGGAGTCTTCAGGAGCAATCAAAACCTGTATCAAGCCAGCAGAGTATGAACATCGGGAACCTGATCCAACTCCTGCTGAATGCAATGAGAATCTTTCCATTTACTTTAATGAGAGCTGAACCAGAAAAAGTCTACTGGAATAATCCTTCTGCCTGAGTGTTTTTACAGTAACTGACTGTCGTGTCACTGGAGAACCTGCTAGGGACATTTCATGGTAGAGTTTGATGCCATCTCTGTGAGCTAACTATTCAGATCATGCAGTTTAACTAGGGTCTTGGGGGGGTGGGGACTCAGTAAAGATGTTTAACTGCTCATCTCCTGCTCCTTCCTATGTAGGAACAAAGCAGCTTCTAAATGTTGGATCACGTGCTGACCTTACATGGGGCAAAAATGGAAACGGGGTTCTCGATTCATAAGGGTGTAAGGACAGAGAGTTGCATTCGCCAAGGAAAAGTATCCTGAGGAGATCAGAACCACGGCTTCCTTACAACCTCCTTTCACTTCCAAGGCAACTCAAATCCTCGGGGAACTCAGCAATTAATGTATCCCTGCCAGCTGGCCCTCTTTTCACTTGGGGTAGACAGTTGTAGATGTGGAGGGAAGGTGCCTGCTGGCAGTCTTGTCCAACTGTGTTACTGTTTAGACTTAAACAAGACATGTCATGCAGACTAGCTGGTCCTTAACATGCATGCCCTTGGGTCCAGATCCTGAGATACTGGAGCCCCCAACACTTTGGGTTTAATTAAGGATCTTTCTGAGGGTGATCTCCATACCTTGGCTTCTTTCCCATCCCCAACACTTTGGGGGCTTCTCTTCTGAGAAATATCAGATTAATGGGTAAGAAAGGTGCTGTGGAAGTAGGCATTCCCTACTGTTGGTTTGGCTCCACATGTTATACATTGCCCTACTTCCTAGCTCACACACCAAGTGGCCTATAATCTGGAAGCCAGAAACATAGGAAAGAAGGGCACATCATGATCCCATACCACTAATTTTTAAAGAGAGAGGACTGGATGTGGTATGGAGTCCCTGCCGCATCTTCAGGAAACCTGGAACAACTTTGTGCATGTTATAACCATGTTTCTTAATGTTCACTGTCAAATCATGAGCCCTAATAGAAGAGATATTTTTGGTTCAATACAGTGGGAGCCGAAAAGGTAACTGTCAGGATCAAAACAGGATCTATAATGTTCACATTAGAGAACTTTCTTTTGTCTTTTATCCGAAAGCCAATGCCAGTTCACGACCATTCATCAACAGGAAAGCAAATGCCATCAGAGAAAGATGGGAAAGAAGCCAAGGTATGGAGATCACCCTTAATTAAACCACGCAAACTAAATTGTAATGGCAACCAGGATGGGATGGCCTCTGAGAGCGCTATTGCTGATATAAAGGCATATGCTGTGTATGCCGATATAAAGGGAAGCCTATCTAAAGCCCAGACACTCCAGAAACCTAACTAAATTTTTTTAAATGAGTTTGGACATGACTATTCAGTGCACATTGTGCCCAAGCCGATTGACAATGGGAAGAAATTCAGCCCCCAAAGTCAGTAAATAGCAACACTGAGACCCAGCTCTATGCATTTTACCCACCGACATTAAAATGATCACACCCCATCACAGCCCATTAGATTATGACTTTGGACCAGCAGATGAGGGAAAAGATAAAGGGGGAAACAGGATTCATTGGGTGGGAAAGAGGGGGCTAATTTGCTTCTCAGTCCTCATTTAAGCAGCATGGAAGCGAATTGCCAAAGACCGTGTTGATGTCACACAGCCAGAATGGGAAAATCCTGAGGTTGGATTTTGTAACAGGTAAAATTTGGGGCCAGCTCTTCAAAAAGTATTCAGGCACCTGAGCAAATAGGAGTCAGGTACCTGGATCTTGGCTTTTATCACCAATTTGCTATTAACTGACTAAGAACAACCTGCAGTTCCATTTTGCAGTGAAAGTATTTCTCATAAGAAACTCTGGCCATGAAAGGCCCTCTTTGGGCCCAAGGAGAAAGCACAGAACTGGTCACACCCATGTAGGCTTCTCTCCCAGTCCTTTTGGGACTTACTGAAACTTAGTCCTGGACAAAACTATTCCTAGAGCAGATGTATTAGCTCAGTCTTACAGCCTAGGTGCCCATGATCAGGCTGCCAGTGAAAGTCCCATTTCAAAATACATATGTAAGGGGCCTTTTCTCAAGAGTCAGACTGAGACATGACTTGCTTTGCTGGCCCCTCTAATGACCCAGGTTTGCTCAGGTGTTACAATCCTTTATTTCTTTTCTGGGCCTTCATAACTTGTCCAACGTCAAAAGAAGTTTTGTGTTTTAAAAGGAACCTTGCTTGTTGAGTGTGTCCTTGATGATGGACAACATCACTAACATTTGTTCATTATATTGTCTATTCTGTCTGAAATCAGCCTGCATTCCCCTTGTCTTTCTGTCAGCAATCGTTCATGTATCTCTAGGACAAACAGCCTTTGCTATCCTCAGTGAGACTTGACTCCTCAGTTGTTGCAATCATTTAATAGCCCCTTGTGGGTATATTCTTTAAGACCCTTGACGGGCACCAGAGACATCCAGCATGACAAGCAGACTGCACCCTGCTGTGCTGCGTAGCATATTATATCCCAGTTTGTTTGGGGTTTGTTTTTTTTGAGTTGCATCTTGGCAGCACAGCTATAGTCAAAGGACCAGAAGGAAATGGGATGAAATATCCCTTTAACTTTGCCTTGCCAAGTTGTTGGTTTTTTTAAAAGAAAGGATATCAAATTTTTTTTTTTTTTAAAAACAAAGGATAGAAATACAATGGAACATTTGTAATGAAATGGAGAGACCCATAAAAGGACATGTCTAGTGAAATTCATCTCAGCTGAGGAATGTACTCCGACATCTAGCGCAGTCTGAGTTGGTAAAGTACTTGCATGTCATGACACTTGTGCCTCAAATGATCCACAGCAGCTGCATGGGTGGGCTCCTTACCATGCATGAAGCTTACTGCATGGCCTGGGCCTGAGGTGGCCCAAAATCTGTCCCATTTCAACCACAGAATCGCTTAATTCTTCTTTAAACTCTTATCACCTCTCCCCAAAGAGACATGTGCTCTGCCCTCTATACACTTAAGGGCTTGGAGAACTGTCATAAGGGGTATGTAATACTTCTACATTAGAAATGTACTATTTGCTTTTATGCTTGAGCCTATAAGCCCAAACCAAAGGCTTCCTTGCTCTGAGCACTCATGTGCAGTAATACAGCACCTTCCCCAAGGAAAATAGTATAAATACAAGAAAGAAAAAGTGGAAGGAGAGACAACGGCCCAGAGAAGGAAAGTGTCTTGCTCAAGGCTGCATAGCAGATCATTGGCAGAACAAGATACAGGCCCCCATTCTGCTTAGTCCTGGCCGAGTTCTCTATGCTTTTCTATCTGCATCCAAAATACCTTTTTGGCATAAAGTACGAGGTTAATGAACAGCTCAGCTCTGCAAGAAAGTTAAAGCAACAGCAAGAACAAGACATTCTTGGTAAGCAATCCTATCATTATAAGTCACTTGCCATACAAATTCTGTATATGCTGCTCTCCCCTGTGTCTCTCCCTTTTCAAAGTTATGAGACACCATGGAAATTAAACAAATAAGATAACCGTGTGTGTGGTGGGGAGCCCAAACACAACCTTGAGATAATTCTGCAACATAATTCACAGGTTGTCCATCACTTCCCTGGGAACAGAGCTGAGCAATACGATGGGCTCTCTGTGGAGCAGCTACGGAGAACTGTCAGGATGATCTCCCGTTGCTTTCTGCCACTGACAGATCAGACAAGTAAAATGTCTTTCTTTTCATTATTGCAGAATACAGATGGGCTAGAATGGCAGCCTTAACCTGCCTAGAAACTCTGACATCCTCTGAAAATATATCCTTTCCCCCTGTGCATGTTGGGAAAGAAGGATTGGGCAGGACATCACGGAGGGATGAAAATCACAGCAACCACCGTTCCCCAAAACCATTGTTCCCAGGCCGTCATTAGACCATTTTCTTTTGCATAAGCAGATAAAGTTGATTTGGTGATCGTAGCGCTTCCTATGCAACACCGAGTGCAGGGAGAAGACAGATAACTCTGTAACCACATCATTATCATTGCACAGCTTCTAAAAGTTTTCACCACAAAGTGAGATTTGGGCAGACTTTTAAATATTAAACCCCAACTCCCCTGCACCCAGAGAAAGACACTTTTATTTAGACACTCAAAAACTCTAGATGTTCATCCTGTATTTGCAGGTAAAGTCACACTTGTCTGGTCTGTCTCTGCTTTCGAATCCCCCCGAGTAGCTTTCATGTTGTTGACTGCTGGAGGCTAGGACAGAAGCATATCTACTAGGGAATATGCACTCAGGACCAGTGTTAGGAGGTGAAAGCACTGTGCATAAGTTTAGACAGCTCCATGGATTTCCCAATAGGAAAAAAAAAAAAAAAAACTGTGCTCATGTTAATGTGGAAAACACATGATGGAAGATGGCACCTAATTCCTAAGTGCAATAGAGGGATTAAGTGCAGTGTCTGGGTAGCAGAATATAGCCAGGGGATGGGCAAAATGGTGGATCCAACCAACAGCCAGACTATTTTCTAGTAGTCCCTGCCCATGTCACTCCCGCCGGTCTGCCTGGAGACCCCAGATGAGCAGGGCCGTGTCAGCGAGGGGCCAGGGTCCCCACGGACACTGGCCGGGCATGTGGCAGGGCCAGGGCCAGGACTGGGATTTTGCGGCAGTAACAGCCTGGGCCAGATCTGGGGAGACCAGCAGGAGTGACATGGGCAGGGGCTGCTGGGAAATGGAGTCCCTTGCGGGCCTAATCCAACCTGCATGCTGGACTTAGCTTGCCCCTGAGCTAGTCAAATGCCACTGTTGGCTACATGTCCACCAGAGGGTCCAGCTGTTGGATCCCAAGCGTGGAGAAACAATCCAGGCTCTGGCTCTGTTATGGGATCATCAGTCTCACTCCTGAGATGCAGGGCACCTTAGCATGTCCTCCAGGGAGCTGAGGAGTTCAGCCTGGGTGCACGTCTTTGGGGATCAAGTACTGGCCCTTCTTCTTGCAGTTGACTCCTGCTGCTGACTTAAATCTGCTGTTTCTCACTGATGGCGAGAGCCTCCTGGTTTACAGCTTCACCTTCGGGGGCTACTTGGAGGAGTAAGTGAGCAGACTCATGCATGTAAAATTTGCACTGAGTTTCTGACGGTACCATTTGTTTTCGCCTAGAAGTTGTAGCACAAGGTTGCTATAAATCAGAAAGCCTTGCTGCTGGCAGTCCCTCGATTCAAGCATGATCTCCACCACAGCTCGTTGATGGGTCTGGAGGGGAAAATCCAAACCTTGAGCCACAGATCCTTTGCAGAAGTAATCAGAAAGCAACACAATCCCTAAAAACAATATCCCTCTTCAGTCTGGCTCAAGCTACCCTTGTCCATGAGATCTGTTTGTGTTATGTATGTCTCCTCTGATCTCGATCAATGCTGCAGCTAAATCAAGGGACCCCTGCTTGAAAAACCTGGTCATTTCTTCCCCATGCCTGCCCAACGCTTCCTGTGGGACTCGGTCTACCCCCTACTCCGTGAATCCTTCT
>NW_017729029.1:35981729-36008693 GCF_001723915.1 Gavialis gangeticus
TCCTCTGATCTTGATCAATGCTGCAGCTAAATCAAGGGACCCCTGCTTGAAAAACCTGGTCATTTCTTCCCCATGCCTGCCCAACGCTTCCTGTGGGACTCGGTCTACCCCCTACTCCGTGAATCCTTCTTGCACCTTTTTTTTTGACACCTCTGCTCTCTGTCTCTTTGCGGGTACTTTTCCAGTCGCTCCATTTCTCCCCTTTCATCAAAGCAGCAGCAGTAAGATTATCTCTTGGGTCAGGCAGACGCTCGGTCCCAAATCCCGACAGCCTACCATTGTCCTTGCCTGGCAGGATAAGATTCAACCCTGCCAGCCCACTGTGGATATGCACAGACAGATGCATCCACTGAGACAGCAGTTTTCATAGTGACAGTTTCATATTATCAATCACAATATATCCAAAATCATCAGAGTCCATTTTCTAAGATTAGACAGATATACCCCATCTACCTGGGCATCACACTAAGATACTGAAAACTGCCAGGAAATTGCCCTCTAGTCCAGAAGCAAACAGTAAATAGAGCAGGGGCGGATTCTTCCATATTCATTAGGCAGAAGCATGTATTTGGAAGCAAATTCTATTTCACCTTTATAAATAAATCAACATTAGATTATAGGAACCCTATCAGGTTCAAACTCTTTGTTACTGCAAAGTTTTAATGAGTTTTACCCATTTACCCTTTCTTTTTTAAAAGTCAACGGAAGGTTTTGAAGAGGCATTTATTTGGAAATGCTGCGATTTCATGCAGAGAAGAACAGATTTACTATGTCACCATCAACCTCATCAGTTTCTGTAATATAGGTTTATAATGCCTGTGGATAATTTAAGGAAAGCAATTACATTGTTTCTTATAATGGTTTGTGTTGAATATTTACAAATCTGAAGCACTTACCTGACTCCCTTAATCAGAGGTGGGCTACTGGGGGGGGGGGGCAGAGTCCAAACAATCAATCTCACCAGCCAGCAGACAGCTCCATTCAATAGCTTTACATGCAAGAGACACACACACAAAAGAGACTGTATTAAAATAAGCAGGTACACAGGAAGTTAGCAGTGCTCCCCCTTTGATCCCCACCACTTCAACCTAGCAAAAATCCAGGAGACACCTTTTGTTGCAAATAGAGGGATGACAATTTGAGAACCATATTTCTACTTGAAATGTCTGTATCCCAGATTGTCAGAAATAATCCCCCGTATTATGAGAGACAGCGAGAGAGAAAGAGCAAGAGCGTGATCATGGAAGTTATATCCTCTTCACTTTTTTCAGTTGATTCATACGGTCCAGAGTAAGCCCCATTTATTGATGAACATTTGTAATGTTCTTAATTGTTGCTCTCCAGGAAACTCACTTGCATAAACTTTCCCAGATCTGAATTTCTCTAGAAAATCTGCAGCCAAACTGAAACAAAATCTGAAATACCAGTAGGTGGAGAAGTTATTTGCTTTAGAAACTTCCAAAAAGACATGTAAAAAAGTGCACTAGGGACCAGAATTTCAAATAACTTTTAAGGTTTGGTTTTAAAGAAACCCAAACTATTACAGTATTAAAAGAGAAATTCATAAAAATGTACTTTTCCTAACAGTTAGCATCCCAGGTAAACATGTCACTACCTTCAACACAAGCTGTCATCATCCCTTTAGTCACTGACTGAACACTGCACTATGTCTTTTTGCATCATAGGTTGTATAAGACCAGGACCAAATGATGCAGCTAAAACCAAATCATTTGGTCCTGGTCTTATACAACCTATGATGCAAAAAGACATAGTTTTCAGAAACTATGTCCAGTCAAGGTTTCTTCTCTTGTCCAGTTAACATTTCTTCTCTTGTCCCTTTAGATGCCTGCCTGAAGTACAACACAACATGTGCCATGCTGCTAAACTACATCTTGAACCATGCTTTCTAAGGTAAAGTGCACGTGGAAAGAAACTTGGACTTGAGCAAAAATAACTGAGACAGTGAAATATGTGACAGTCGTTACAGAGTTAATACACACAAACCAGCTGCAAATACATTTCTTTGTAACTATGTCCTGCCCACAGGTTCACTGACCTACCACAGTTTGCTCCAATTATGAACAGATTGCTCGTTACCTATTAACCTTGAAAGAAACATTGGTGGAGGAAACTCTAAGAAAACCTTTTGAAAAGATCCCAGCTTCCTTTGTTTGCGCGGCTGAATTAACCTTTCTTCATAACCCTAACTGTGAATGTTTTAGTTGCCTTGAAGCCATTCTACATCACTCCTCACATGGATGCAATTAGAGGAGAGAGAGATAAAAGGAGGAATTAAAGGAGCAGGCATTTAATCTCCCCTTGCTTCTTTCATTCATCTTCACTATGATATTCTTATGTTTCTCCCTTTGCTACCAAGTGATGTCTCTTGGCAAGTCCTGCAGACCCATGTCCTCTTCCCTTTGCATCATCTCATCTCTCCATCATTCACACTTCATGGGCATTGCTTGTCTTACAGAAGTGCCTAGATGCCCTTGAGTTTGAAGGAGCTGTACAAGCACAGATTGAGAAACCATCCCTGCCCTGAAGAATTTACAGACTAAATAGACAAGTGATGAAGAGAGAAGCACAAAGCAGGCAAAATCACCCATGAAGGGCCAGAAAAATAAGCCACGTTCTTCAGAGTTCCCACCTACTGTCCTAGCCAGTAGTAGACAAATGCATGCTTGGACATGTTTAATTTTTTTATTTTATTTTATTTCATTTCAATTCCATGAGTGCATCCTAGTAATGCTTTAAATTCTGAATACCGCAGCACTTTAACTAGAGGACAGTTCATATTTTTAAAAGCAATTTCACATTAACTCATATTTTTTCTTTCATAGCAGACAGTAACACACGAGCTGATATGATACTGAAACACTAGTTTAATGTCTGGGGTTCAATAAGAAAGTCAGACTCAATCTGCTATAACAAGTAACTTAGTTTATTGCTGCCTAAGGGTTTGGGGGCTCTTAATATAGAGCAGATGTTGAGGACTTCCCTACTAATTACCGGAAGAGCTGATTCCTCCTCTCTGTAGGTACGCTTTCAGCGACCCGTTTTATTGCATTTGTGGTTACCTGACCTGTATATCAGCACTTCTTGCAGAGTCGCTACATATGCAACTGAAATTCTGCAAAACCTCTGACACCATTCTTCTCGTCAGCAGTCTGGGTCAGATACCATTTCATCAATTAGATGCCTAAGTGGACTTACATGCCTAAGTGCATTTCTGCTCCATCCTGCTAGAATTCCTGAAAAATGATTAATGCAAAAGGCGGGAGGGCCCTCCTCCTCCACACTGCTGCCTTGTGATTCAATGTCAGGGTTAGATGATGGAATGGGTACATTCATGAATTTCAGGATCTGAGCAGTGTGGAATAGATTTGCATCTAAGTCCACTTAGAGGGCTAATGGGTGGAGTAGGATCCAGGCCTAGGTAATCTTTGTATTCAGTGCAATAGCCAGTGGGACTACACACATGCTGAAAGTTAAGTATTTATTGAAGTATGAGATGTGCAGCCTTACCCTTACCTCTTTTAAAAGAGTCCACAGAACAAAAAAACTCCTTCACCGACTACTTTTTTTATATCGCACATGTTCTCGCCAGATGCCACAACTTTTCACAGAGATTGCCTCCTAGCAATGGACAGGAGCACAAAGAGAACCCTCCTGGGTCTGTGAAAGAGAATGAAAACGGACAGGCTGAGTATAAAGAGTTATCAGGCAGATCAAGGTACCTTAGTGAGTCAAGTGAACAGACGAGTGAGGCAATGAAGAGGCCACCACACTGGGCAGATGAGAAGGAAACAGCAGTAGCTCAGCATGCAACAAAGCTGCCCACCTCAAATTAAAAGTCTTCCCAGCAAGCTCCATCTGAAAGTTCCTTGGCAAACCCAACCCTTAGAGAGAATAATGATAACATTCAAGCAAGGAACGGAAGATGGTGTCACATTTGTTTACTGTCAAGGCAGAGTAAGTTGGAGAGCCTGCCAAACTCCAACCAACCACACTATTAATAAGAAGAAAATGGGATTGTGGGCAGCATGATGATGGTTGGGAAGTCATCATGGACTCAGCTCAAGATACAGCTACGTGACATATTGTGGCAGAGTGCATTCCCTTTGGAGATCCAGCTGAATGCCTCCAAAGTGCAAATATTAAGCAGGTGACGCAAGGTATCACCACGCATGAAAATAAGGAACATTTACAAGGGCCAACAGTGCATAGGAAGTGGCTTGGGAGCTCTGTAAAATGGCAATCGTTTCTTTCATTGCATTCCATACCAGTACGCTAAGATTTTTTTTATTATTATTATTATTAGGTCTGAAAATTAAGTTGGGCAGCCTGTCCCACCAAAGCAACTTGACAACATATAGAAATACATCAGCAGGTAGATGGATAAGTTCATTTCTTAATGGCATTGATGCCCTGCCAATATTTTAACAAGAGTCTGCCGTGAGACATCCTTCTCCTTTGCCTGTAACAAACTCCTTGGTTGCATATGCTTGTTAAAAAAGGATGTGGGCTGGGAATAAGAAGAACCTGTTTCAGTAATGTGTCAGTAATATGGTGGTCATATTGTCATTGACCTCTGGCCTATTCTGCTTTTAAGACAGTGTCTTTTTCAGACATGTCTATCTTGCATGTATTTTTTATTAATGCAAGGTACCTGTATGCTGCAGGAGAGGAAGCTATTTATTAATTAGTCAGTAAATAAATAAGTGTTCCTGCACACAGGAAAGAACTCTACATCAAATTAGTGCTTCTATTTGATTTACATATGATTTCAGCTGTTTTCTTTGTTGGCATGTAGCACAAGTGACTCCGAAAATAAAAAAGCGTAGTTTAATAATGCTTTGTTTCTATAAGCTAGAGAATTATGTGATTCTCTCTTCTGTTCAACAAATTCATACCACGGAGAGAAAATGAGATGTGAAAGACTCATTAATAAAATATTGACCACCTGTAAATTCTCCAGCACTTTTTAAAATTTTCATATACAGTTACAGATTAGCTGCAGCTATTTGCTGAAAGCTGCGGTTACTATAATTAACAGGTGTGTATCTTCTGTTTATAAGACCCTACCAATTAAAATGCTGAAATGCAATATCTGTAGAGCATAGGATATAAAATTCTTAGGATATAAAAATCATGGGATATAAAATTCTATAACAAGGAAGAAAAATATTCATTCTAGGCTAAGGAAGAAAACTGCTTCTTTTGCATTCTTGTCTCAGCTTTGTCGCAATGGGCATTCTGACTACATCTCAAAGTGCTATCTGACATCAAACACAGTCACTTTCCTACTTTAACAATATTTCATTCTGTCATCATCAGTAAAGGAAAGTTAACAAGTTCTTACTCTTCATGCTGCTTACACAAAGACAAAAAACCCTACAAACACCACTGTTTTAGATATGCAGAGATGGCCGGTTCAAGTCTCTAATGCATCTTTCATTCTGCCATGACGGCAAATCCTCCTAAATTCCTGAATTATTCACGAATAGATGGCAGGTAATGAACCAAAAGTAAGACCAACAGCCAGGGAGAAAATCATAAGCTCATTAATATTTTATGCTAATATATTAAAATTGATTAAAACAGGGATTTTTTTTTTGTAACTACCACTGATATTACATATGCATAGAATATTTTAGTGAGGATTACTTTGTGGAGTCAGTTAATTGCCTTGCCTTGTGCCTGTGAAGTACCCCAGTTAAATTAATTTACAAGTTTAAAAAAAAAAAAAAAAAACACACAGGTAAGATGTTTCACCAAACTCTGTTTTTCAGATGGTAAGAGCTAAAATCTTTGGTCCCCCTCCCCCCACAAATGTGACCAAGGTCTCCAACACACTTGACATTTGGGACACAATTAACAGGTTAATCGTGCCTTAAATAGTAACCCAGCCACACATCCAAGCCAGTTTGAGGCATAATAATACAGTTAACAAGCCACAAAGGTATTCCACATACAATAAGTAATGACTTTGTGGCTTGTCTGTACCATGCCTTAAACTGAATGTGTGGCTGGTTGGGATTGGCTCATGACAGATCACTTAGGTGAGTGTCAGGATCCACCATGGTATAGCCTGAGGGCCCAGAAGACATCTGTCCAAGCAGCCTGATCCTGGGGTCTACATGCTGCAGGTAGAGTTAAAAGCCCAGCTGGGCCTCTGAAAATCAGCTGATAGTCTGTTGGGACCAGGGACCTTATTGGGGCTTGTTTCAGATCCCAATTCAGTCCCCAACTCATAGCTTTGTTGAGTTTTAACCCTGTAAAAGGGAAACTCCTTGTGTTTCATTTAATTTATTGTGATTTTCTTTTATTTTGTGGGTGGATTCTGTAAATCAGAATGCAAATTAAGTTGAATAGGACCTATAGCACTGTCTATGAAGGCTCTCAGCCAAATCCTTCCTTTCCATAGAAGTTCACATAGAAATGTAGCTTCACATGTCTGCATCGTTTAATGACAACCTGGTCTTGTATCCCTGCATGTGCTATCAATATCTTTCTTTAGACCTGTGCTATAGACCTAGCTATATGTGAGTTCCTCTCCATGCAGTTGATGTTGTGTGTCAAGCAGGATTGTTTTCAACCATACTTTTGACATTATATATCCTTTTTCAATCCCTATGTTTTTTTTTCCCTGTTGTTGCAGAAGTTCTCTGATTCGTTTATCTTAGTAGGCATTTTGATAGGCAGCTTGCTCTACATTCATTTACATTTTGCTGTGAGCAAATTTTAAACTTCACTTTGACCATGGGATGTTGTTCCAAGAAGGAGGATTGCTAGGAAGAGATGGGATCCACCTGATGGAGAGAAGGAAGAGCATCCTTGCACACAGGCTTGCTAACCTAGTGAGGAAGGCTTTAAACTAAATTTGAAGAGGGGTAGAGAACAAATCCCTGAGGTAAGTGGGGAAGCAGGGGACCTGGAAGAGGCAAAAGGAGGAGGGGGCTATGGGGGAAGCCTCATTCTTCCAGAGAAAGTAGGGCACCTCAGGTGTCTGTACATGAATGCACAGAGCCTGGGAAACAACCAGGAAGAATTGGAAGTCCTCACACAGTCGAGGAACTATGACGTGATCGGATAACAGAGACTTGGTGGGAGCTTGCATGACCGGAGCATGGTCATGGATGGGTGCAAACCATTGAGGAAGGACAAGCAGGGGAGAAGAGAAGGAGTTGTTGCGCTTTATGTAAAAGAGCTGTTTTATTGCTCAGAGCTCCAGTATGAAATTGGAGATAGGTCTTTTGATAGTCTTTGGGTTAAGGTTAGAGGAGAGAGCAATGAGGGTGGTGTCATGGTGGGGGTCTGCTATAGACCACCAGACCTGGAGAATGAGGTTGATGAGGGTTTCTTCAGACAAGTAACAGAAGTTTCCAGATCACAGGCCCTGGTTCTCATGGGAGACTTCAGGTCACCCTGACATTTGCTGGGAGGGCAATGCAGCAGGCAATCCAGGAAGTTTTTGGAGAGTGTTGGGGACAACTTCCTGGTGCAAATGCTGGAGAGACCAGCTAGTGGTCAAATGATCAAATAATCCATTTCTAAGTACCTGGAGGTGGTGGTGGTAATTGGGAACAGTCAGCCTGGATTCACCAAGGGCAAGTCCTGGCTGACCAACCTGGTTGCCTTCAATGATGAGATGACTGGCTCTGTGGATGCAGGGAAAGCAGTGGCCATGATAAACCTTGACTTAAGCAAGGCTTTTGATACCACGTCCCACAGCATTCCTGCAAGAAAACTGAGGAAGTATGGGTTGGATGAATGGACTGTCAGGTGGATAGAAAGCTGGCTGGATTGTCAGACCCAGTGGGTAGTAATCAACGGCTCAATGTCACGGGGCATTCCTTTTACTTTGCATCCTGCAGTGCATATGTACTGCCAACCTCGGTTATGTGCTCCTTTTTTTTATGTGGCTAGCATCCTGCTGCTGCATCTGTATCTCCATTGCGTTTGGCCACTGACAGGGTGTAGCTCACTGTTGTATATTGTGACTAGCGTTGGAGAGTATATTCATCTGCTTCTAGGCTGTCTCCTCTGTACTGGCTGTTCAAGTGCCCATTTCTAATGTTAAAATTATCCTCCATCAGTCATTTAATATACCTGTTTTTGGTCCCATTAAAATTACTTTCCTTGTATTATTTCAAAAAAAATCCATAATTAGCTTTTTCCTTTCCTCCTCACAATTTCTTGCCTTTGTGTGGGCTGCTTACAGAAATGGAGATTTGGCAGAAGAGGATGAACTGGGAAGACTAAGGGTGCCACTTCTTCAGGTGCTTGAACAATGATTCAAGAACCAAACATTTTAGACTGCTCTTTGCAAGCAGTTTTCAGGGCTATATATACCCTGTATCCTAGAAAGGGAAAGAGCAGAAGTGATTGTCCCTATTACCTCTCCTAATAAATTAAGTCCTCTGTATTTAGTCCTTTCAGTCATGCTTTCTTCAATTTGAACAGTTTGATTTAAACATCTTGTATTTTCAAATGTACTCTTGTGAAACAAGCACATGGTGACAAATTGAAACCACCATGAAGTTCCTGGAAAAGGATTCCATCAGGATCCCTGATGCAAAATATTTCTTGGTCAAGAAAAATCAGGTAAAAGTCTATTTAATAACTACATTTTGGGAGTGGAAATACCATTTAGGCACTTAGCCCTTTAGGTATTTAATCACCTAACTCTCATTGCATTCATTAGTTACATAACTGCATGCTATATGCCGACACCAGCAAAGTACTGAATATGATTGGTAAGAAAGGGATGGCAAAGTCTGTATGGCTTAGATCCTTAAAAATATTTAGTTGTCTGTCTTTCATTTTTATTAAATTAACCTTCTTTCTAGTTTCTTTTTCTGTTGTGTATGTAGTCATGCAACTCATGAATTATTTCTAGAGTTTGGACATCCAACCCCTGGTTGGCATTGCACATGAAGGATGCTAAGTAGCTATTAAGTATTGGTAGAACATGAAATATTTCTCATCTAAATAGCTGGGGTACTTGACCTGCCATCACTAAGCATTTCCTTTTCATTTTTAGTTGACAACTCTAGCAAATATTATTTTGCACCATTTGACGGTCCTCTACACATGGGCAATGTGCATCGTGTTTGTAAGAGACGCACTCCATTGCATGAAAAATAACCTGTCATTAGACCCTGCATCATTCAAAACTGACTAACATAAATCAGATGGAACAAATTCCCTTTTTAAGAGCAGGTACTGTTTCAGCAAACTGCATTATCACCCATCTGTTGAAAAAAAATAGAAACGTATTACCCGGCTTATGAAACTACGACTATAAAGCTGCCAAATCAAGCCAACAATAAATGTTGATACAGTACAACGTATAACCTCTGCTCTGGCAAGATCCCTCAATTAATGGGTTCTGTGATTTATGATGGAAAAAATATTACCATTAATGAATTTAAATAGTGAGGCTTACAAAGATGGAGTGACAATGCTTTATTTAACTGTTCATTATGTTCATTTGTCTGTTTTGTTTTTTTTTAATTTGGTACTACTTTGACAGCTGGCATTAAGTTAACACTTTCTTAAACAGCAGAACTTGCTGTACTGGGCTGGCTTTTATGGCACTCGCTCTAACGAAGTGACGTGCATGAATATGTAGAACAAAATGTAGTTCCCCCCAAGCTTTTCTTGGAAGTACAGCTTTTCAGTCTACTTCAAATTTCTGAAGCAGCTTGCCAGGTGCTGGTGGCAAATCTCATTTCAATAGTGGTTCCAATTAAAAAAAAGAATGGATTTTCATTGAAAAAATGGGCAGAAATGCTGCATGGGAAACATTCACAGTTTTATAGACAGTGTACTTCACTTGATCTGGGCATAGAGTTAATAGTGAAATAAATGAGATTTTCATGCATAGGAATTTACTTCGGTGCGACACACCACCATCAGATCTGTGTGCCCTGTACATCCAACTTCAATATTATTTTGAAATCATAAGTTGCACAGAAAACTAGTGGTGGCCCTCTTGGAGACAGGGTAGCTGTGAAATATGATAATCTTAGCAGAGGGTATGTATGCCTTTTCTTTTGATATAAAAATCAAAGCCAGGCAATTAAGCTAGGCCAGAACACTCACTCATTGCTGAGACTTGTTTGCATGGGGCGTGAACTGAGTCAATAATTAGACTTCTTAAGTCATAAATCCCTTCCTGTGGCCATCATTTTAATATCAGCTAAATCTATGTGGCTCAGCAGAGTGAGCTAACTGCCACTGATATTTATTTTCAGAAACGTGGCAGCTGATTGCAATATTTGCTCAGAAAACATGCGCAAATAGCAACTAAAATTGCTAGCATTGCTGAAATATTTCAGCTGTAACAACAATTTAAAATTTGTTTCTGAACGTAGATGTTTATATGCATAGATCCAAAAAAAAAACCCTCATAAAATAGCTTACTGTGCTTAATAGCAGCGATTTTGTACACAAATGTACAGGGGAGTAATTTTCCACTATGCTCTTTGGTTAGTTAGACATAACCATTGTGAATCTATACTAAAACACTTTCTTATGAAACCGAGTAAGTTTTGAGCTGAGAGCAGGGATGGAAATAGAAATAGCATATTTACTGTAAATATAAATAATGTTAGGTATTGCACATTTATTGAGTTATTCTTTAAAAGTTGACATGAAAATGCGGAAAGGTTGACAACAAACTTTAATCACCATAGCAAATTCACGCACATAGAAATCAAAATCAACTGAAAGTTATTAAAATGAAAATGGTATTTAATAAAATCCAGAAACACTTGTGGAAAGACGTTTACTGTAATAACTTTTTTTTAGTCCTTCTCAGCTCTTTTAAAGTATGTTCTTCTGTTCAAAGTACATATATAATATGCCAAGATACATAACACAGTAACCCTCATTGAGGCCTGATTTAGGATGGTACACCTATTCAGAAACGATGTTTAAATATTTCCTTAAATCAGGAATGGTACATGCAATAATTGAACCATTATTAGATCAGTAATAACAGAAGTTTCAGGGTGTGGCCCAATGTATTTGATCTGAATTATTTACTGCTTAGTTGATGCAGTTGCATTTATATCCTGTTTGTATAAAAGGAGTTGTTGGCATGTGGGAGGTCATTAATATGCTATAGCTTAGGACGGGGATCCAAAGTCTGTCGAAACACTGAGTTTGGCTCTCAGATATTGTACTGGGTGTTAGACAAGTCAGTAGACACGTACCTAAAATAGACAGACCTGACACAGTCATCAGGTTCTCTACTAGTAGCTAACCATTCAGTTACGTTCACCAAGCCATGAAGATTATCTGAGTATATTTTCAGATGAATAGTCTACTATGGCAAGTGAAAAATATGCAGTCTCTCAGGGCCTGATCTTAGTCTCACCGAAGAGAGCAGAGAGCTCCCTTAGGAAGGCAAAGGGTGAAGGAACAATATCTAAATTATCAAAGGTTGATATTTTGCCTTTAAACACACTGCACTTGTACGGTACAGTAGATAATGCAATGCAAATGCCTGACATGTCTAAATGATAAACTGCCATCTCCCAGCTGAAAATGCTCCCCCTCTTAAATATGCAACAGCTAAATCCTTTTTCCTTTGTGTTTTGTAGAGCAATGACAATCACTGGGTATTAAGGTGAACACAACTGTCTCCTCAATATTTACCTACTGCATTACGTGCCCTTCCAGATCCTGGTACTATGGGGTATATTACAATGGATTATGAGCCTGCATTTATCTGAACACATTATGTTCTACTCCATATCACAAGCAAACTAGATTCTTATTGACATGGTGTTTAATCACTAGAGACGACTGTTAGTTGATTTTTCAACTAGAGAATTTATTCCTGGTGCTGATCGACCCAACTACTTCATTGGTGAAAGCCATTCTGCAGCAGAGGCCAGAGTCAGCAAAAAAAAAGCCAGCAAGAAAAAAAAGCATCTTTTTGTTAAAGGCTAAAGAACAATGTCTGCAGCAGTGAGGAATAGCTAACGTTCACATCACTTGTTGTTGCTAATAATAGCACACACACAATCTTTCTCCTTTGATCTTCACAGTTCATCTTTAGCTACTACTTAATATATATATTTTTGGATGTAAAAGTAGAACCCAGACACCCCGATCAGGATCGGGGACCCGTTGTGATCTTCTTTGGATGGAAAGGTTATTGCTCAGCACATACTGGCGTGCAGTCTTGCTCATCAGGGTTCCTCTCCTACCAAAGCAGAACCAGCTTGGCAGCCAAACTACCTTCTGATCTAGAACCAAATATTTCTACTTTAGTCATCAAAATAAATGTCTGGTCTGGAGGTTATAGCAGAAGTCCTGTCAGTGCCTGACTTGCTGTTTTTAGTTCATTCTTTTAAGTATGCCATCAGCCCTCTAGCTACAATGATATATTTAAGAAGTGAAGCTATGCTCTATTACCCTCTGCCCTAAGTTTTTTAGCTATGCATGAGAAGAATACCCACCACTTGTTCAGCTAACCCTCCCCAGTGTCCTCAGTCATTGAGTTCATGACATGGAGAGAGTGAGGCATGCAGAATTGCTTTTCCTGAATGATGGCCTAGATAGCGACTTTTCAGAAGCGACTGAGCTGTTACTCATTTGGAGCAGTTTATCCCGCAAACGTAGGCCTTTCTTCTGTTCAGAAAATCATTCACAAATGATTTCTGATCCGTCTTGATGCATTTGTTGTTTGTAAGCTGGCAGCAGGAAGTTTCAATTAACAATTTACCAACTGTGGATTTTCCGTGAAATGTCTGACATTAATGGTTGCCCTTCAGCGCTGACTAGTTGGGTGGCATGGTTTGGTATCAAAGTTGCATGATATTCTTGCTGTTACATGATTATTCATCAAAAGCTTAACACACAGGAGGGCTTTCCTTACAAATCATAAGATGCATATATATTTTTTAACTTGGAAAACCTTCAAGATCAAACTAGAAAAAATGTTAACTAGTTTTGCATGGAACCTTTTTTCCCCCCCATTTTCTCTTTTTCATTTTCCAAAACATTTTTTTTTTTAATTTAAGAAGGTGTTTATTGATAGAAATGTTATCACCAAAATGATCTGTTTGAGATCAAATAGCAAAACACACTGCAATTAACCGGGACATCATCATAGTGAACATTTTTACTCTCAACATAACGGCATCTCATTTTCACCAAAACTACTTTCCAATAAAAGTATTTCAACTAGCTCTAATTAAGGAAAGGGAACAGTTAGGGAATAAAATAGAGAATGAGAGATGAAGAAATAGTCTCCCACCAGGCATTTTTATTTGCCGTAATAGTACACTGTGTTTGAGTTATACAAAAGTTTTCCTTTTCTCCCTCATTTCTGTATTCCCCTTACCTTGTAATTTTGTCTCTCCTTTTATGTACTTCATAGTACTTATAGATATCCCCCTGGCATTCCTCTCCTTTCAGATCACCTTTATCTCAGAATATCCTTTAGCAAAGGCAAGTGCATTGTATACATTACTATGGTATTAAATGAAAGCATGTGATGTTGTATGTAAAGAAATTCAGCACAAGTATGCCCTGCATAGGTGCATTTGCAATGAGACTATACATAATAACCCCTGTAAGGTACTTGTTCTGCATATCTGAGAGGATGGTCAGACTCTTCAAGACAGCAGACGAGGCTTTTTTTTTCCCTGTATAACATTAAAAAGTGGAGCAAGATCAGTGCCATAACACGAAGGGCAAGGAGGGTTAATTAATTAAATTGGTGAGCACTTTATAATATAATTTTATATATGGCATAATAAGAATATAAACAGTCTGTTTACAGGATACCAGCATTATGTGGCACAGGCTGGCCTCTTCTTACACTCTATATAATCACGATCATCCATGCAACGGAGATGCAAAGCACAACTAAATCAAGGTAACAGTGAATTGCATCATCATTTTAAACTGGTAAATATGACCTAACAAGGGAAACAACCATAGACATTCAGGTCCAGTATGTCTATCTGGATGCCTTTTGTTAATGGAAGTTGAACACCCTTTTCGGTGCTTCCCCCTCGCCCGCCCTCGGCCACCTTTATTTGTTATTTCAGATAGAGAATTCACAACCATGTTCCCCTTCTGGGGGTCCCTAACAAACTGGCAGTCTAATTACCCAATGGGACTGATGACCTTCGCAGGAATAATCTAGCTGAATATTCCATTGTCCTGTGTCAGGTCGGAATACATACACTTATCGAAATTAAAGCTATCCATCATATTAATGTACCACTGTCATCTGTAGCAAAGGCAGAAAAAAAACTTTACGTCTTCCTGGAAAAAAGCAACAAGGTAAAGGAGAAGCCACCATAATTAGATAGAACATGGACCAATGCAATTTGCAGAAGGCTAATATATATTTGACCTTTTTAGCTAATGTTTCTCATGTAAAGGAAAATGTTACAGTTTGCACATATATCAAGAACAATTTTCAACACAAGGCACGCTTCCAATGGGAAACAATATTTTTAATGCAACTACTTTTTAAAGCAAAACATGCATATTTCAGTACTTATTCCCTTATTCTATATATTATTGCCAGCTACTCAATCACAGAAACCCCAGTTAAAAACATGCTAATTAATGGCAAATGGTGTCTTGTTAAAGGAAAGGAAAAAAGCTAACACCTGGTATGATTGACACAAATATCCACATCCTTAATTGTTTTGTTTATCCCATAAAAGCCCTGGTGACAACTGCTTTAAGAACAGCTTTATCATGATGCTCCCTGGGGTGTTTTCCACCTCTTCACAAAAGAGCGCTGGTCACAAGCAGTCTACCTAGCTGTTAACAGTCAATAAATGTTGTTTATCCATCATGTCCAAATGATACGCTTGACATTTCAGCAAGCATACAAGGGATCTGTTTATCCCTCTTTAGACAGAAAGATGTCAACCAGAAGTACATATAGATATATAAAATGCTGGCCTATCGTATAAGGGCAAGCAAATGTCTAGTTACTGTATTAAATATATATTCTTATGCCAAACTTGAATGTTTCAGGGGTGTAAGTTGTAGCCGTGTTGATCTAAGGACATAGGCAGACGCAGTTTTTTGGGCAAATCCAATATCTTTTATTAGTCCAACTCAAACAATTGAAAAAAAAATCTTAGCGAGCTTTCAGCCATAAATGCCCTTCGTCACTTGAATGTTATCATTTCATTTTTCAGGGGTGCAGGTTGTAGCCAGGTTGGTCCAAGAACATAGGCAGACAAAGTTATTTGGGTAAATCCGGTATCTTTTATTAGACCAACTCAAATAGTTAGAAAAATTCTTCTTAACAAGCTTTTGGGCACCAAAACTTCAAAAAAGATTTTTTCCAACTCTTTGAGTTGGTCTAATAAAAGATACCAGATTTACCCAAAGAACTTTGTCTGATCATTTCATTTTAATTTTATAAGAATTAGGCTCAGAAAAACTCAGCCCATCTAAAAAATGTGTGTACATGAATATAAAATGGATGTGTTGGCCAAACTGTTCAAATCCAACTGCTGATTACCTACATGGACACCTAAAGTCATCTAATTTTCATAATTAGGTTTTAACACTTGCTAAAAAAATCTCATATCTGATACCCCCAAACATCTTGGACAAGATCTATTCCAACTTAATTTTAGAAATATGCTGGGCTGGGAGGCAGGGTGTAAACAAAGTAACTTGGGTAACAGAGAATGGATTTTGGTCCAAAGCCAGTATTGTAGACATGTTCCCTCTTTTGTCATTAATGAAGGTCATTGTGACCCTATTTAAAGGAAGACAATTAGCTATTGTGATTTTGATCTATGTAGGTGTAGTACCACATGAAACCATTTTCTTCTGCCCACACAGATGCCACAGGAAGATATGTTGCTAATTAACTCTAAAAAAGCTTAGCACTGCATTTGAGACCAGAGTTGAAAAAGGTAAGTCCTTCTTATAAGTGTAGATGAAATCTTATTAAGAATTACTAGCCTGCCTCTACTCAGGGTTTTTAACATACAATCACTGTGACAATGGGGTCCTCAAGTCAATGGCATGCAGATCTCTGCTGAAAGAATTCAGTGAACACTTCTGCTGTTTTAAATGATAATTTTACTCAAAGGAGATTTTTTTCTGGGCACGAAGAGCATTTTGGTACCCAAATCCAAAATAATTTTCACTTGGGCTAAGATACCTAGCTGATATTTATGTTTATCAATATCTCTCATATTTTTGAGTTTTATGTCACTTGAAAGACTTTTTTTTTTTTTTTTTTTTTTTTAAAAAAATTTTAAGGAAAATGCATAGGGGCTTTTTTTTTTTTGGTTTTTTTTCCTTTAAAAACTTTTTTTTTTTTTTTTTTTTTTATATAATACATTTAAGGTACATGCATAGGTGCATTGATCTTTATGAGCTTTATTTTCCTAAATTAAGCACAACTCCTCATGCCTCATTTGAGATCAGGCATATTGCAATACTTTAAAAACAAAGGAAAAGGGTGGGACAGCCTGAGAAGCCTAAATGTAGCCATATAATGTGTTTGAGGGCACCACACATTTGTGACGTAGATGCGTCACAAGGGTCACATGAGCTGATTATAGCACCAGTCAGTTCGGTATAAACTATTAAAATTACATAAGTCAGCCCCTGTATTCCTTTATCTGCTTGCAGATCAAGAAAGCAATATTACTCCTAGCTGCCTCTCCACCAAGTCAGATCTAATATTTATAATCTTTTTTCCCCCTAGTTATTTGCTTATGCATCAAAAACCATTTATTCCCACCCCCCTGGGCCTTTGTATCCCTCTGCAGCCATGCGACACAAAAGTACACGATGCTCCATGCTGCACAAGAATGACATTTTTGTACAAGGAGAAAGCTCTGTACAATATATTTAACATGTTTAATGTTATTTATAGTACGTGGCATCTTTTCAGTATTTTACAAGTCATAAGGAAAAGGAATGGATATGTTCGAGCAAATAATTCTGGCAACAAACCTAAAATGAAAGCTTTGCATCTTTTCATCCCTGTTCCCCACTGTAACTGCAATGTATTGACTTCAGAATTATCTATGAAGACTGGTAGATTATTTAGGCTTACATTTTAACAATGCTATACATTTGATTTTTTTCCAGTAAATATATAAGAAGTGAGCCTTAGGATTGCCCTCAGTATCTGGAATTTTATTTGCCCTGTATAGCCTAGAATAGTGGTTTTCAACCCTCTTTTAATGTGTGGAACCCTAAAAAATGTCAAATGCAGGTGCGGACCCCTTTAGAAATTTCAAATAGAAGTGTAGACCCCACTGAATTGTAAGTGTGGGCACTCTCATACTTTTTGATTGATCATAATTATCTTTTGCAGACTCCTTAGACATCATCTGTGGACCCCCAGGGACCCACAGACCACAGGCTGAAAATCACTGGCCTATAAGAAAGGTAGAACTTGAGCAAAGTGGTGTGAAAACTCAGGACCCACCCTGTCAGGCACTGGCCAAGAGTCAAGTGTCATAAAGGACGAGAAAAATCAAAATTATTCCACAAGCTGGTCACTTCAATGGAGTTTGAAGCAGTGAAGGGTCTCTTGGGATACAGCTTCAGGTCTCAGCTTAAGGTGTACAGATATTTCACTCACTTCACTACGTGAAATAATTATAGCAGACTTTGACTCCAATTCTGAAGACATTTATGCCCTTGCTTCACTTTGCATATTTGCAGTGATCCTTTAGAAAAGCATGAGTTCCTACGTAATGGCTGATTCAATAAAGGGTAAAAGCCCACTCCCACACAGAGGTGTAACCGGGTACTTGAAAGCCCAGGGCAAGAGCTGTGCATTGGGTAGCATCAGTGGCTTCATTGTCAACAGCATGGCAGTGGTTGGGTTGGCAGCACAGCTGCTGCTATTTCTGCATTCCCCCTCAAGCAGTCATGATCATTTCTTTACTATATGAAACCAAGATATGGATAATGTATAGGAGATGCTTCAAGTCGCTGGAGAAGTACCATCAGCACTGCCTATGAAAGATCCTTTGAATCCAGTGGGAAGACAGTCTTCTCACAGGTCAACACCATGAGCATTGAGGCAATGATCATCCAAGATTAACTTCACTGGGCCAGCTACATCATACAGATGTCCGACTCTAGACTCACCAAGCAAGTTTTATTCTCCTAGATCAGCCAAGGTATACGCTCAAGAGCACAGCAGAAAACATGCTTCAAAGGATGTCCTCAAGGCCAACGTGAAAAAAATGCAACATTGACATCAACTCATGGGAGACTATCACCTAGGACCACCCCAAATGGATCTTAGTACTTTGAAACCTCACAGCAACAACAGGAGATGGAAAAGCAGGAGCAGCAGAAATAGTGTGTCATGGACTGAGCCATGAATCCAGAGCCAACCACCCCACATGGAAATGTGTGCCCAAACTACAATGGAGCTTGTTGATCTTCAGACCCACAGACAAGGCAATCAGGGAAGACAATCATCCTCAACTGTGAGGGGCTGCCAATGACAATAGGTTCCCACTACTACTCTCCAAATACTACCCAGTCCTTTTGGTTTTTTCTTGTTTAAGTTATATTACACTTGTTCTTTTCTAGAGGAAACTATATGGAAAGCTATGGAGAAGTCAGACTTTATCATCCAGATTTTACCAACTCCACCGACACCTCTCCACAGTAAATGCTGAAATATGACCTTTCATTTACCCTATAAGACCACAAACAGGCCTTTCCAGAAGGTCTTGAGCCCAATGGCATCCACTTTGCACTGGTCCTTGCTGTTCAAGCTTCTTTAACACGTCTGGAGGGTCCTTAAACAAATTTCTGACACTACTGATGGAAGCTTTCCGACAGCTCATTAGGCAAATGGCAGAGAATTCATGAGCATTTCCAAACATGCCTACAGACTCCTGTTCATCAGGGTTCAGCTCTAGCTAACAGATTGCTGCAGTTCTAATTAAAATGTAAAGTAATTCCAAGCACACAACCTTTGGTAAGTCTAATGCACCAGCTGATTTAAATAAATGTTTCTATTATAGTAATAGTTTACAGGGGGGAAAAAAAGAACATTAAGTTGACAATGAAAACAAGAAACACATTTTATACTATGCAATAGGTAAAAGCCTGGTAGTTAAAAAAAGCCATTTTAAAACAAGCAATAGTATAGGGAAGAGATTCCTTATTGTGATGAAGGGATTATTAAGACGTATTTCAACACAAACTGTCATACTCTCTACAGTGCAGACAAATGGCATTCCTAATGAGGTACACATTATATCCATCAGATAGTATCATTGTGGTTAATTGTCTTTCAGTGAATACCAGAAGAAGGTAATGATTTGGTTACTTCACTTGTAAGCAACTCCCAAAACTAGATATACAAATCAAGGCCATCAAAGGCCAACCGCTTGCTCATTAATAGCAAAAGAAAGCCTCCTGATAGGATTTTAATGATATTCCCCACCACTGCACATTTCATATCTGATGGGGGTAGAATGTAATTTTAATAACTGTTAACATGCATGGAGACAGCTGCTTTGCAAGCGCTCTGTGTACTGAAGGGGTTGAAAAAAAATTGAAGCGACTGCTAAGGTGTGCTAAGGAGGGATTTAAAAAATGCACAAAATAGCACAAGGATGTGCTGCAGAACAATAACATGACCAGAGCCTAAATGCTATACTCACTTTGGCTCATCCAAAATCGGATACAGGGATTACTAAAGGGAAACAGGGAAGGGCAGCACCGAACTGAAACCTTAGCTAGCCATCTGTACAATGAAACGTTATAAATATGTGGTTCATTTGCCTGGGAAAAATAAGATTAATGTACAGGGAAATACAGGTGCAATACATGCAGAAGACAAACTGATAAAGAAAAATCTGTGGGGAAAAATGGTTTCTTAAGTTTTCTGTACAAGGATCTGGCTTATATTCCAAATGTGAACACAGCACAAACACTTGAATAAGTCTCATAGGTTAGAAGCATTGCTGAAGAGATGAGTGTATAAGTTCAGGCTCCTCCTACCAAATATAACCCATATAAAAGCAAAGAACTACTGCTTCACTGCCGTCTCCTCCCAGTATTCATTATGCTCAATGCAAAATTATCCCAATTATTTTTGAACAATTGTAGAATGTGTTTATTATAGTAAAAGGGGGGGGGGGGAATGCCCGTGCATTATCTATGTCCTTCATTACTTTCCTTTTCATCCCCCCACAAGGCTCTGGGACCCTTGAGCAAGTGGAAGAATTTAGCCACTTTCTGCATCAGCGGCTCTTTCTCCTGAGGACTCAATGAATTAGGGCCTTATCAACTCGTAAATACAAGGATGCCAAGGATGACCAATGATGCATCGCCTAAAGGCCTGCAGCAGCATTTATTAGCTGCTGACGTGGAGAATGTTTTGCCTTATGACTGCAGTAATGGAATCAGCAGGGCTAGCCCGCTGTATGCATCCAGCACGGTGCTACACAGCCACAGCTTTCTGTCTCATATGTATGCGTCAATGGACACTATGTAAAACACATTTTCCTTTCTGTAAGTTTGAGATACAGCAGGTTCTGGATAGGGGAGTACTCTTGTATCGCTGATGCATAGCACAGATCCAAGCTGCTCAGTTAAACATGCCTGAGTTGACTGGCCAAGTCCCTGGTTGTGGACTTTTGACCAGGGAAAAGACTGCGATCATTTAAGGATGAAGCAACCATGTAGTTTAGCTCTTCATGAGAGGGATAGTGTCTTTCCTTGTACAGATTTGTGGCTTGAGACACATCACCCATAAATCAGGAAAGCTCTTAAGCAATTAACTTTCAGCCTATGATTACAGCGCATTGACTTGGACCCATAGAAGGACAATCAAGACAAGTTTGCCCTGATACTGTATTTATTCCATCAATGAACAGAGGCACCATCTTTGAAGAGGCTGATCCAATACATTTGTGCAGTTCAAAATCCACTCAAAAAGTGTGTGCGTGTATGTGCGTGTGCGCACATGCACACGGAAGATATTTGACTTTTTAAACTTATTACAAAAATATTAAAAACAAAAAGGTAAAAGTACAAAAATGTGTAGCTTTTCCAAAGGTGGCACACACAACACTTGTCAGCAACAAAAACGCTGTAACACCAGAGATTGAAACCCCTTTCCCCTCATGCCCTTCATGAGGTTACACATTTAGGGCTAGTTGACTGCCTCCCACCTTGCAGAATGTCCCCTCGATGGCCCAGCATGACACAAAGTGGTCCATATTGAAAGAAAAAGAGAGAGAGAGAGAGAGAGAGGGCTATGTACTTGAGCAAGAGTAAAGTTATAAAAAGGATGAAACTAGAAGTAGAAGGGATTCAGAGAAAGGACATTCTTCTTTGCTACTCAGAACAGCAGAAAAGTCACAGGATAAGAACTGGACTCCAAAGTGAACAGCAAAACACCCACTGATTTAGTTTCTGTTTTAGTTTCACCCACAGAATTAAAATAATAAAAATGAGGGCTGGAAGGGCCCTCAAGAGGTCACATCTAGTCCAACCCCCTGCTCAAAGCAAGACCAGGCCCAACTAGATCATCCCAGCCAGGGCTTTGTTGAGCCAGGCCTCAAAAACCTCCAAGGATGGAGATTCCACCACCTTTCTGGGTCCCTATTCCAGTGCTTCATCACCTCCCTAGTGAGAAAGTTTTCCCTAAACTTCCCTTGCTGCAGCTCGAGCCCATTGCTCCTTGTCCCGTCATCTGCCACCACCGAGAACAGTCCAGCTCCAGCCTCTCTGGAACCATCATTCAGGTAGTTGAAGGCTGCTATTCACTCTACCAGCAGTCCTGTCTTCTCCAAACTAAATAAGCTCAGCTCCCTCCACACCTCTCCTCACAAGTCATGTACCCCAGCCCCCAAACCATTTTCACTGCTGTCCTCTGGACTTTTTCCAACATGTCCACAAGAGGGAAGTTCTATCATTGGTAACAAAATGTCTTGGGTACTGGAGGTGAATGAAGGGCTTTTAATTTTATGATCATACATATGTAAATAAAAAGCACCGACTCAAAATGCCCTTTTATAGGGAGCTAAAGACATTCAGTTTATGGTGTTGAGGGCTAGAAGATGAAAAGATTTAGGTGGAAAGGGAATCTCTCCAAGATGATTGCCTAGTTGTAGACTTTTGCCCTCCAGTCTCACTTCAGCAAAATATAAACTAACACCCTACGATCCTAAAACTTGGGGCTGGGCTACACCATATGTTTAAAATGAAGAAATAGTGCTTTTCTAAAAGACAAATGGTAGACAATCTCTCTTTGTGCCTGTTCCAATGGTTAACTGCTCTTAGTGTTATAAATCTGTGTCCCATCATTCACTTGATGGATAGATGGTGACACATAATTTAAGATTATAAAACCTATTACTGGAAGACCAACAAATTCCAAACCAAACTTCTTTTATTTGAGGCAAATGGATACAGCTTATTCTGATACCCTCCCAGCCATGCAACTTCCTGTCCTAATTTTTTTCTTCCATGACAATGAAATGCGCAGATCGTACGATCCAGGAACACTCAGCCAGAATCCACATGATGCAGGATGCTCCAATTACCCATCGATGTTCTGATTTCCCTCTCTTCTGTCAAGCATTTCCCCACATCTCCCATTAAGAAAGAGGCTTTTGCTGACACATTTCCCTTCTCCATAGTGTCCTCCTTCAAGAAACCAGGTTTCACACGCTGCTTCTGAAGACACTCTTACCACTGGGTAATTAATAATTCTGAACTTCGCAATCTTAGAAGCCAGTGTCTCATCGGCATCTCTTTTCCGTGGCAGGTTCAACATGGTTCTTGAGATCAGCGAGAGGGTGGGGAGTTTGGGTTTTGTTTTTTTTTTAAAACAGTTCCAGAAATAACAAATTCCCGGGCTACCTGACAAGAGACATCTTAGAAGACTCCTTCAGTAGACATGGTTTCCTTCCCCTCCTCAGCTCCCCTCCTCATGTACGATATAATCAATAGATAAAAGTTCAGACTATTGCAGCACCACAACTAAAGCTCTGCTTTATTTAAAGCTGACCTGAAGTTTTCCAAGGTTTGCTTTTGAAGGTTTCAGAGCACTGGTGCAGGTTGTGATTTCCTGCCAATTAGTTTTTAGGCCTGCTGGAAAACCCTGAAGTAACATTTTTGGGGAGCGGTGAGGACCACGACCCTCTTCTGCTTCCTGAGCCTTATATTTCCCTTTTACACTTCCTTAGTGCTTTCTATGCATCCATAGCACAGAGAATAACTAAAGAGAGGCAGGTGGAGGGGACAGCATGTCCAAAGAAAGGACAGAAATCTTACATAACGCTTTCCATCACCCCCGCTGCTTAGATATTCGTCTTCCCTGTGTCTGCACTGCAGCAGAGCCCTGGTTTACATCAGCACCATCAAACTGGTGGCCTTCTGGGGGTTAATTCATGGCTTGCCCAAACAGGAAGAGGGAAGCAAATTTCATTTCAGTAATTCCCAGCAAGCACAGTTAACTGCTGCAATTTAAAGCAATCCCCATGTTTCTCTAAATTCTGTCTGCTAGGGGAGCAGCTCTAACGAGCTGGATGCAGCAGAATGCCTCACGCTTATGCTGGAAACAGACATCTCATTTAACCTAGAACTGATGGTATTAAGGTTTGACCCAGATCAAAACAGGAGTGGCACAGCCATTTACACGCATTTCCATTCATGCCCATTACACTGGCTGCCTTTCTGCCGGCCAGAACACAGAGTCTAACACATTCACCCCTCGAATAAAGTGCAATAACCATAAAGATGTACCAGAGGATGTCCCAGAAAAGCGTTAGCACACATTTTGTGGCATACTTCACAGGGGCTTGAAGCAGGACAGTGTACTTGTGTGTCTGCGTGATGCCAGAAACAAAGGGTTTCTCACAGGACAACTGCAGTGCCTATTCAAAGCATTAGTGTGACAACCACGCAGCAGCAAATACTTTCATCCTCTCTCTTCCTTTCGTTTATTTTTTGAAAAGTTCAGAAGAACGCTTCTTCTACCCTCTGTACATAATCAGCGAGTTTCATAAAGAACAAGATCCCCACAAGGCCTCATAAAAGTTATTCTAGTTGTTATAGCTCTACTTCAAAGGGCAGAAAGAACCATTTTACAATAACCTTGCTGTCATGGAGTGCTTACAGCCAGGGTATTCTGCTGGGATAATCTGTAATAAAAAAGGACCCGTTGGGATTATCTCTCCAATAGTCATGGACAAAACAAAGCAGAAAATAAAGTGCTGGATGTTTATCTGCAGATTGAGCTATCAACAGCCATAGAGTAAAAATAAATACAGGAAGAAGAAAAAAGCTGGGATAATTAGACAGCAGTATCTGAAATGCTTTTTGTTGAAGCTTTTAGCTTATATCACTTCCTATCTTTTTGCTTTGAGTGTCAATTTTTTCCTCAAGCCAGTGCTACTTGCTGTGCATACTACTCAAGTTGGCAGATAAAAGGTCTTTTGAATTCTTATTGTGCATCATAATTTTGTGTGTGGTTCTACTGCATTCTTCTTTGCTGTATATGGAGAGAGGGCCCAAATTAAAACTGCAAAGTGTGAACACCTCCAAACTTTCTGGGCGTCAGATCCCACCTCCTAACAGAAGGGAAAAGGGCACAGGATTCACTGTATTTAGATTTTGTTTTTGTAATGCAAGTTTGTTACCAAAAAGGCACCTGGCCAAAGCCCTGGGCATCCAAGACATGCATCTAAAAATCCATGCCCACTGGGGAGACAATATAAAAGTCAGCTAAAGCAGCATCTCTCTCTCACATCAGTTCATTCCACTTAAAGCCCCTCCCTGATGCATTGCCTTATTAGAACTAACTTGTCCAAGGGAATATTTAGGAAAAGGGCAGTGTCTCAGCCTACTGGCCTGCACTACTTCCTTGGGCTGCATCATGCTGCCAACATTTTTAGCCGTCTCCTCTCCTAGGAGTAGAGGAGCCAGGATGTGGTTGTTGCCCTGCAAGAGGTGACCGGTGCAGGACTCCAACTACCCTTACACATCTCCTCCAACCACAATCAGACATAGCCACATTCATGTTCACTGAACAAGACGAAGTTATCTGCCTGCTTATCTGATTTTCTCCTGGTGCCAAAGGCATTTTAGGTGCCTAGCCAGCAACCTATATGCTCCAGTGATTCTCTGCCAGGGTCCGGTCCTTTGAGGACCACTCGAGCCAACATCATTTAAAATGCAGAGCTACTCTGCTTCTCCCTTTCTGCAGAGCTCAGCCAAACCATGACTACTTTTGGAACAATCTATAAAGAAGAAAGTAAACTTAGTGAGATAAAAAGAAAAAATTAGGATCCCTAATGGAATCGTGCAAAGACCTGAAGCACACTCACAGCTCCACTCCGACCAGATTTATATTTGATATATTGTATTTACATAGCCCTCATTGTACCTTGAAAGGGGCATCTCAGGCAGACACTATACTGTGTGTTGCTTAAATGAAAGGAAATTGTTTTCCATTTTTGAAAACTTCAGCCACAATTGCAGAGTCACTATCTTTCTTACATCAGCACACTGCCTCTCTTCAGTTAGCATTCGTTCAAAATTTTGTAGTTTATTGTTTGAGCAATTAACCATTTTCTATTAAGTCAATGTGAAGCACTTTCATTTGAATTCTCTACCTACTGCTAAATTAATAGCAATAGCTGGCAATACTTTTTGCTCATCACCTTTCATTGAACACCATATGGCACTTGAATATAAAGATGTTATAAAGGAGTCAAAAGTGATAAATCTTCTGGCCAAGGTTACACAGCAAGAGACAGCCCCTAGAATAAGACATAGGTCTCTTGACTTCATGGTCCCTGTCCTAAACACTAAGCTATTCTCCCTCTCATTTGGTCTTTTTCTTAGCAAGATATTTGGCAACTCTCTTTAATTTCTGTTAGCTTGCATCAAAGTCTCCTCCCTCTCATCAAACTCCAAGGACAATGAATCCTTTCCTACTTCCTTAGCCCTTCATCAGTTCAGTTCTTTGTACCATACACTGTCCTGATTGAAGTTAATGCAGGTTTTACTACAGATAGGCCATGTCAAAACCAACAGGTTACCTACAATGACCATCACTTTAATATCTACACCTACAGTGTAGATACTACTTAAAAAATAGTAAATGTATTTTCCACTGAGAAGAAAGGGCACATAAATACTTTGGGGATTATTGACCAAAATGCCCCTCTGTCTATTAGAGATGTCAGAGTTTTCTGCCAGGCTCCCTTTCCTTATTTTTCCATATTATTGCCATAACGGTAGAAATGCACTATCCAGTGGTCTTGTGGCAACTCTGGAAAGTGGCTGGATCCTGGATTGTTTTGAGCTTCTCAAGAAGATGCCTCCGTAGTCCCTCTCTTGAGACTGGAGTTTGCTTCCTTAGGTCATGGGCACTGGGTACATCTACATGAGACGCTAACTGTGCAGTCGTCTAATTCTACCGCACAGTAGTGTGAAGGGAAAAGCCCATGCTAATACACTACTGTGTAGTAGTATTAGGCTACTACATAGTTAGCATCACTAAAAAGCCATGCACTGATGCTACTCCACATGTTGATTTAGTACTTGATTGTACAAATACTAAACTTAATACACTGTAACTATGGCACATTAATGAACATGTAGACATGCCCATTCTGTACAAACTGAGGGCCCATTGTGTATAAGCCAGAGATGCAGCAAGTTTCAGCAATCCAGTCTGGAGGTTATGAACTGCATGACTGCATTTGAATGAATCGGTCTACAAGCAACAGCAAGTGTACCAACATCAGTCTTCCCTGCATCTTTTCGAGGGGAAAGCACAAAATTTACCAGGGACTGTCTATGCCACTGCAGCAGCAGACCCTGCTGAGGACAGAGATGACCATACCATACCTGAGTCCCTGGGTATGTTCAAAACCCAAAAGACCACAAGTAAGGCTGCTCTGAGCTAGTCTACAGTGACCACTTTCAGGA
>NW_017729029.1:36013693-36020407 GCF_001723915.1 Gavialis gangeticus
AGTCTGGAGGTTATGAACTGCATGACTGCATTTGAATGAATCGGTCTACAAGCAACAGCAAGTGTACCAACATCAGTCTTCCCTGCATCTTTTCGAGGGGAAAGCACAAAATTTACCAGGGACTGTCTATGCCACTGCAGCAGCAGACCCTGCTGAGGACAGAGATGACCATACCATACCTGAGTCCCTGGGTATGTTCAAAACCCAAAAGACCACAAGTAAGGCTGCTCTGAGCTAGTCTACAGTGACCACTTTCAGGATCACAGGCAAGAGAAAGCTTGAGAGTGGGCACCTGGGCTTGACATACAGCAGTCTTGCTAAACTTCCAGGTCTGGAATATGCCTGCAGACTCAGGTAGACAGGACATGCTCAGCTCTGTCCTGACCGGGACCTGCTGCTGCAAGCATATGGGCAAGCCCCTAATAACTCACAAGGTGGAGAAGGTTACTTCTGTCTGCATTATGGATGCTACCCAATGGTCTAGGAACTAATGATGTGTCCCATCAGGACCTCGAGGATTCACACCACTCTGAAAGTGGCTGTGGGGCCTATACTGGAAGGAGAGGTCAGCGTACCAGTTAGTACTGGTGTACGTTCTCCCTTCTGTCTAGTAACACCTTGTTTTTGTGAGGCCCAGGTATGACACTGCAGTACATTATTAGGAGCGGGACCTTGCTCAGGCAAAACCATCAGTCTGCTTAATCATTGTACTTAAAACCATCATTCTACTTAATGGGTTTAGATGAGGGATGACGGCAAGATCTGGCCTTAATTTTTCTTTTCCTCGGCTTGTAGGGGGTGACTTTCAGCCCCATATCAACTTGCTTACTCATAACAGGCCAGTCATTTCCATAGGGAAGGGGGAGAAATGGGCAAGAGAGAGAATGGAAAAAATGAGAGAAGGGGGGTGTGCTGCATGACTGATTTCACCCCTACCTCTGATATTGTCCCCGTTTGGTTCTTTTGGGTAGAATTTATTTATAATTAAAACTACTTTTGGTATCTGATCCAAAGGCCACTGAAATCAACGGGAATCTTTTCATCAACTTCAATGGAGTGTGGACCAGGCTTTTAGACTAAATATACAAGAAACATTGGCTTTTTGTTGTTTAAACAGAAGATGAGGAGGCTTAGTGACTTGCATTGTGTGACCTTTGTTTTCAATTTCCTTTGTCATTGCATTGAAAACATGTGTTAACTCACAGCACAAGCTCCAGATTTCCATTTATCGAGCCACTCTTAAATGGCATTTTTCAAACAGCTCTTAAATGGCATTTTCTCCCCTGCAGACCTTTTGCTCCTCGTATTCTTTTCTGAATCATGCTACAAATTTACATACATCCAGGAGTCAAGAAGTCTGGTGGTGACTCTCCCTTAGGCCACTCATAGACCATGTAACTGCAAAATCCAGTAGTTTTTCCCCTCAGTCATGCCAGCCTTGCTGCACTGACTTCTGTGACTTTATTGCTCGGTTCCACCATGCAAGAAGATGATTTTCCTAGTTGAGACATCCTATCTTCCTCTGTCTCATTTAACAGATGTGAAAGGTCTATTGTGTTAACACAATGGGCTGATTTGGGCATCAGGGTTACCGTTCTGCAATTTCACAGTTACAATATCAAATGCTGTAAAGTCATAAATCCTCTAGGGCTTCTTTCCCCACCTTTTGACATTTACTGCATGCTGTAGTTAATCCTCATTTAAGCTGTTCTACCTGTCTTCATTATACTCTCATATTAACACATTGAAGCTGGGGGTGATATTTCAGATGTTGAGAAGCTGCAGTGATCGTCTCTGATCAGAGACAAAAAAAAAAAAAATCAACTAATTTTTCCTTCTTTCCAATGCACCCTTTGTATCTGTAATATTCAGAGGGGCCTAAAGGGGTCAATTAGCCAAAGTCAATGGAAAGAGGGTGTCTAACTCTCTCTCTCTCTCTCTCTCTCTCTCAACATTGGTGCACAGACAACTCACATCAGAAAGGATCTGGTTCAGTTTGCATTAAAGCTCATGGCAAAAGTCCCTTTGAATGCAGTAGGAGCAGAGTCAAGCTCACTGTGCACAACTAAGGACTTCCAGTGAAACCTAACTGATACCAAACCAAAAGGGATTTGCCACAGCCAGGTGTGGACCAAACATCTTATTGCCAAAAGCTTAATCAATTATGAACAAGTTACAAGAATGAAATAAAAGAAAGCAAATTGAAAAGCCACGGTGCTATATCAGTAAAGGTCCTTTACAATACAGTCATGAAGAAGTTTTAAGTATCTCCATAACAAAGCGAAGCAATCATTCACGTCTTCATGGTTGAATGGGACTAAGCACAGGTAACCCACAGTAATGGTTTAATAAATTCATTAGGACATTAGTTGGGTAATGGCAAATATGCCAATAGTCTACTGTTCCTTGAGGAGCTATACACACACTACCAATGTTGTACTGATTTAAAGTTATGCATTCATTTGTTTAAATACTCACTACTTCCGACCAACCAAAAGCTGCCATCCCAATCCGTGGAAGCCATCAACAAACCAATCCTGTCCTATAAAACTTAGTCCAAGTCAGAATCCCTTGACCCACTGCACAAAAGACTTTAGTTAAACTTTAGGGTTTATCCCCCTCCCATGACTCTTCATCTATCTCCTAAGCAACTGTAGGTGAAAGCTAAACAGCCTGAGTTATTACCGACTACATCAGAAACAAAGTCCAAAGTCACAGAGCCTAATGGAGACTGACTTGCAAACAGCCCTGCCACCTTGGCATACCACAGCCATAACCCTGGCAATTATTGTGTCATGTCAGTGGACATCATTTGAACTGGGATGAGCTACACCGACAGTGATTTATTTCACGGTCACTGCAAGCCAAGCTACCTAAGCTATCTCCAGGGCCTGTGACACCCAGCCTCCTGCAATCAATGCCACCTGCATCCCAAACCTGATTCAGCAGCACCCCACAGTCAGCAAATAATAATAGAGAAAAAAAAGAATAAATCAGCAAAGGGAAGCAGGCCACTAACCTCATCTTCACTCAAAAGGAGAGTGTGTGTACCCTATTGATTTATGTATATATTAGATTTATATGTCACCCTTCTTGACAAAGGCTTGGGGAAACTTATAGGAGACATCAAAATAAATTATTAAAAAAAAACAAAAAACAGACAGACAAAAGAATAAAACGGGAGAAGCAAAATAAGTTATACAAGCCAGTGGGGTATTATTATAGAGCAACCTACCCAATAATTTCCCAGGTTATCCTGGCTGCTTGCCTCTGAACGAAAGGTCTCATTTTTTTTTCTGTAGAATAGACTAGATCTCATAATAAACAGAGTTAGCTTCCTGAAACCTACTATTCTCAAAATGACAGGACCATTCACAACGATGCAAAAACCCTGGGACAGTTGCTACAGATGCCTCACTGGTAGCTTTATTCTTTGAAGTCACCACATTTCTTCCACCCTTGCCTACGTAGCAACTCCTTGTAGTGATGATAACCAATTTCCAAGGATCCTGTTTGCTTCCAAGGATCCTTTAGGTTCTTCGCTGCAATGAAAAGCTTGGACAAAAAAAATGGAAGCTACTGAAAGCAAATGGCTGGAATAACTTGTGTGATCTCAGCTGCCTTTAGGCCCCTGCACATTTGGGGATAACTCCCATAAATTTCCTCCACGTTAATTGTCCTTCAGTTTCTTCACAGTTTGGTATTCCAAATTTGTGCAATGAAAATGAGCGAGCACGTATTCGACTACAAACTTGTTTGACTGACACAACATGCTTTACTGGTTGCGCAGAACCCTATGATTATATTTAGATCCATCTCCAGTGAAATAGAAACATAACATTATAGGTTGTTACACTGTCTCTTGATCTGTACAAGTCATGCATTGCAAAAAGGCAAAAGGATTACAGACAGTGTTTAATCTAACACATTTTTGAGATCTTTATTTTGACTCAACGAGCAGCTAGTGTCCTTCTAAATAGAAAGTAAACTCTTAATAACCAAAGGGTAAAGATATGTAGATGTACATTGCGTGGTTTTATTCTTTCTGCAGTTTTACTGGCTTCTTTTTCAGTACGTACAATCCTTCCTTTTGACTGAGAACATTATGATATACTTGGTTGACCAAAAGAGAACTTTTAAATAACAAAGGTGCTGAGTTTTGCATTTCCATTATGTACACGATCAGCCTTAGAAGACCTGCTGGGTAAATAAGTCAGCAGTTTTTGGCTACAAACATTTTGCAGTAAGTTTTCACTGATATGTTGTGTTTTTTGGGGGTTTTTTTTCCTTTCCCCCTGGATCAATATGAATTAACTCACGAAGCAGGTAAAGCTTTCTGCCACAAGTTGTTTGTCACTTGACACGTCTCTAGATTTAAATGATGTCAGGCTCCATAAAAAGCTTGAACGGTGCAGTGTGCTCAGCATACAATTTCTTTAGATAAATATGCATTTCAAGCTGGGGGCATCTCACAAAGGGGCACTGCAATTTGGGACAAATTTGAGGTATGGCTTGGTCTTTGAGGCAGAGCAAGAGGATGGTATTTCAGACGCATCCAAGGGGCATAGTACCTGAACTAACATGTCATCTTCTGGACTTCAGGGAATGTAAAAGGAGCATGGCTTCTGAGCTACTTTGGCAGAGGGTGCTCAGAAATAATGCCCAGCTCATACCTGACTGTTTTCCTTAGCACATCTCAAAAGGAAAATCAAGTCTGGCAGGGAGCATGAAATCCCAAGAGGGAAAAGTCACTCGTATAAGGCCATGCAGCAGGGAAATAAAACCTGGATCTCCAGAGTCTCAGTCTAGTACTTCAGCATCCCTCTCCACTCCCTACTACTATCTGGACACTTCCAACCTCCAGCTTTATATCCTTCCCTCAGCTCCTCCACTCCTTACAGACATTTTGAAGAAGTTGTTGCCCACCATAACAACAGAAAAAGTTGACATTTCTCGACCATAAGAGCAGCAATTTTGAGCAGTTGCCCTCCTTTTCTCTCCATCCACTTCCTGAGCATAACCTGAGCAATCAGGTCTCCCAAAAGAAAAAAGCTAAGCAGAGTTTTGTAGCCCAACCATCCGCACAGGATATGGGGTGGGCAACCAGGACATTAGCAAACTCTAACTGAGCCTCTTTTTAGCTAGCGCTGCCTTGAAAGATACCATATTTTCTCACATACAGCACCCCCTTGAATATAATACATGTCTTCTTTTTGCAATGCAGAATCAAGGGTGGGGGAGGGAATTTCAGAGTTATGGCTGCAGAACGCAGGGCCAGACCCTAATTTCCAGCTAACTCATTCTTCCTTTCCTAAAAACCTACTTGCTGCTGAAAACTGGTCTCCATGGGTACACCTATGATTTTGAAAAGTGCTAAAGAGCTGTGAAATGGGAGAAGAGACCAGAAATGCTAGAAGACAGAAAAATTGCCCTAAGAAAGGTTAGCCAGTGGAACATCAAGACCGTTAAAAAGGTGGGATGGTTGCCAACGCCTCTGGAGAGAGGAACAATGAGCCATTAAGTCAATCGCTTCCTGAAGGGTAATACCAGAGCTGCTGTACTATGGAACTGGAATCAAAGTAGGGGGCTTCTATTTTGGGCAGAAAGGCAGCTTTCTTGCTTAATGCATTCACCCCAGTTTTAAGGGGCTGATTATGTGGGGAAAGGTGCATGTTGCATGTGAGAACATATGGTATTCTTGTTACTCCCATTCACTGTTCATCTCAAATGCAGTCAGCATCCTTCTGCATTTATCTCAGCTGAGATGATGATAAAAAGGAGGTAGGGATGGAAGGCATGAAGATAGGTGGGTCTTTAATAGCCCAGGATGAGCCTAAAGGGAAAATGGAATGAGAGGTACCCCATTTTCTGATGCAGGACTTGGTGGGAATTTAGAAGTTTGGGAAGTCCTGTCTTAGACCACGATTTCACTGATGATTATTACCGTGTCATAGAACAATGAAAAGATTCTTTTTGAAATAAATGCAAGAATAAGCAACTTTTAAAGAAGTTACTTAAAATGTAGTTCTGATTTGCCTAGTGGGAGCATTCAGCACATAAAATGCACGTTTGGCTTGATTTTCAATTAATACAAATATCTGCCCTAGAAAATGTGTGTCTATCTATTATATAAAAGACATTGAGGAAATGGAAAAAGTGCAGAAGAGGCAAAAAAAACCCCAACCAACCAAACAAAAAAAAGATAAATGGAACAGGACTTTATGAGAACCACCTGGGAAAAGTGATGTTGCACTGGTAAAAGATGATAAGGGCTGTTATGATGGAGGATTTTACCCGGCACCAAAATTCAACCACCTCTGGGAATACCACACTGGCAGCATTAAACGACAGTTGCCGAGTTGTTGGTCTGCTTGTTTTTGTTCTTAAGGAAAGGGAAGAACACCACATACAGATGGAGAGGAACTTTCAACCAGATATGGTATAATTGCTTAAATTGGATAATAGCTAATTTCTTTCTCTTTCAATGAATGGCCATAAATAAGTGGGACTTCAGTTTTTTGCCCAAATAGTAAGATCTGCTTTATGTGAAATACTGGTCCATTAGTATATGTCATGACACCGATTTAAGAGCAAGTCAGAAGAGCGCACCATTGGAATGAACTTCAACCTTTTTTTGTACTGTTTGAGTTTGCGTTGAGTTTCCCTGTCCAAATAATGATCTAAATGAGGGATGTCATACTCATCCAGTCCTGT
>NW_017729029.1:36020740-36024914 GCF_001723915.1 Gavialis gangeticus
CACACTGGCAGCATTAAACGCCAGTTGCCGAGTTGTTGGTCTGCTTGTTTTTGTTCTTAAGGAAAGGGAAGAACACCACATACAGATGGAGAGGAACTTTCAACCAGATATGGTATAATTGCTTAAATTGGATAATAGCTAATTTCTTTCTCTTTCAATGAATGGCCATAAATAAGTGGGACTTCAGTTTTTTGCCCAAATAGTAAGATCTGCTTTATGTGAAATACTGGTCCATTAGTATATGTCATGACACCGATTTAAGAGCAAGTCAGAAGAGCGCACCATTGGAATGAACTTCAACCTTTTTTTGTACTGTTTGAGTTTGCGTTGAGTTTCCCCATCCAAATAATGATCTAAATGAGGGATGTCATACTCATCCAGTCCTGTAGGATGGATGAGGAGTGTGGGACAGGTTTGTGGGCTGGATCAGGCCCAAAGATTGGCTCAGTGCACTTCAGCCAGCCAAAGACAGTCTGGCACAGGCACTGCATGCAGCACTATCTTGAACTGACCCCATGCAATGCATGAAGTGTGTACCTCAAACCAGCCCACTATGCTGCATGCAGTGCATGCTGCAGACTGGCCCCATGCACTGCATACAGCACCGTGGAAGGGGGCTTCTCCTGCACTGCATGCAGCATGTGCCAGCCCCAACACATGGGGCCAGTCTGGGGTGCATACTACATACAATGCCCATGCCGGACTCACCCCGTGTGATACTTCAAGTACTCAGACCAGTCTGTGGATGTAAGTCAGACATGCCACAGATCCAGCATACAGGACAGGCACCCCAAACTGGCTTCATGAGTTGTGTCAGTACAAGGGGCTGGGTCTGCCATGTGCTGCATGTGGTACCCGGGGCTGGTCCAAGACCTACAGACAACACCACATGCCAGGCGATAGGGCCCCATAGGCCGGATCCAACCCATAAACCATGTCTTTGACAGCTCCGTCTTAAATCAACTCCGCTTAGCTCATGAGGTCTTAGAAATACCACAGCTCTGTTAAAAAACAGTCAGAACAAAAGAAAAAAAAAAGTGCTTTGATATTTCTGAAAGGCATAAATAAAATGACACAATGATTTAGTGGGGGAGAAAAATGACATTGAGTGAAACATGAGTTCAACACAAAAGCATTGTTTGTGCAGAGCAGAAGGGAATCAGTATGATTCACAGACTTTTGTGTCCATGCCAGAATGAAAGAGCAGCAACTCCAGCAAACCCGTGCACTTTTGCCTCCAGGGAGGACTGAAATGGTATTTAAATGTTCCACAATGGGAAGAGATCAATAAACACCCAGGCAGATTTGGATTTCCAATTAGCAGCTGTAACTAGCATCAACTTTTCCTCGGAGATATTAAAATGTCAGGGTAGGGGCCATGTTGAACACCAGCCCAAAAAGGTCGGGCCCAATTCTCCTCACATTTTCATGGAGGTAACTGGCTTCAGGAGAGTCAACCCCTGATTTAAATCAAAAGAAAATTAGAGTGCTACATGACCCCGGCCCCTCCTTTCTTTACCTTTCTGTGGAACGAGGTAGAGATGTATTTAAGGTTTTTTCCTTACATGACTGCAAACAAAGCTCGCAGCTGAAGTTCAGTATATGACTAAGCCCACCCTGCCTTAGGAAAGGCCTGAACTGTGGTCTAGCAAGTTCAGTTATTATATTAAACCAGCGGGGCCCAAGGTTTAGCCACTTAAGAGAAAACAACCTAGACCAGCGGCTCTCAAACTGTGGTCCGCAGACCACCACTGGTCCATGAGCTCCACGTGGGTGGTCGCCAGAAAGACGGTGGAACAATCGAGAATATCTTGGCCCTGCACTTGATTTCTTTTCGGAGATTAAGTGGTCCACCGAGACCCTCAGCAATTTTCAAGTGGTCTGCGGGGAAAAAAAAGTTTGAGAACCACTGACCTAGAAGGTCTCTTTAAACAAGGAACAACTTTTTGGAAGAGGGGGTAGGGAGGCACCCGTGTAAAGTTTTGAGTTCTTTTACTGAGAGTTATGATATTTTCACTGAAGATAGGCTGAATCTTGCGATAAACCCAGGAGAGAACAAACTGGAGACATGGAGAGAAATAAGTCAAGCTTTCAGAAAAAATAATCATCCCAAGTAAACATCTGGGCTGTTGGAAATGTCTAACCCCGCTACAGACTAGAGACTGTCTGGGCCCTTGTCTAAAATAAAACAGGTCTCCCCTCCCTATGTGCACCCATGCAGAGATGAGAATTGCAGTTCCTTGGCTCTCCTTAAGCTTTCCCAGCCTCCTTTGCTAACTCTGATGGACAATTAACAATGGCTTACTTCCCATTCCAGCTATCGCACCCCCAATTCAGGTCTCGTGTACCTTTTTAGTGTCCCAGCCAGATGCTATACAAAAGCAGCCAGCTGTGCCGTGCGTTGATTTACCATAGATTTACAATTGACTGACGCTGCATTTAATGAGCTCTAATGAAAATGAGAACTGTTCACATTCAGAGGAACCTCGTCCATTACAAAGGTGCTAGCTTTTATGAGGATTTTATAATTAAAAAGGCAGGGTGCATTAAATTAGAAAAACAATAAAAAATAGCTAGTTACTTACAGCGATTGAAAGATCAAAGTTCATTTCTGCAATGGAAGCTCCAGGAATGTTCATCCATCTAATTTTAAGACTAAATAAAATGTGTGCTTCTCTGTAAAAATCTCATTGCCCCACAGTTAAAGCAGACAAGGAGAAATTGCAAGCTGGAAGTGTCAAACTTCTGGTGAATGCAGACTATTTCAGTGGAATAAGCACCCAAAAAATAAAAGGAAAAATAATAATAATAATAATACTTTGGATTGGAGTCTTTCTTTAAAAGTATTATCCAATTGTGCAAAGACTCATGTACACCAGTAATTTTGTCTACACAGGTAGCCCCACTAAGTTTAGTTTATTTGCATCACTGAAGTTGGGTGCATACATACGTTTGCAGGTCAGTAACTGGAAATGTGGCTGGGATTCAGCAGTCCAAGTCTTCTAGGCACTTAAGTATGTTCATCAGTAGCTTAGACTTCACTAGGCTTTCAGCAGCTGCTTAGCATTAATAGGTCTTTGGGTTTGAGTACTTTGCTAAGCTATGGCCTGTGCACCCGTGAAAACCCAGAAAAGGTTCCCAACTAATATCCTATCTAAAGTCCCATGGTAATGCCTGCTGCCTCTTTTTTCTCCCTGCTTTCTTCTGAATCATTTCATTATACATTCATTTTTATGGAGACAATACTCTTAGGTTTGCCTACTTCTTGTGTCATTTTTGAACTCCTCCTACTATTAACAGCAAAAATGACATTTAGAAAAGTTCTCCTGCCAGCTCATTCTCATTTATTAGAATTATCTTCAGCTGCGAGTACCAAATGGAAAATAACTGCCTGAGCCCATGATATTTCTCAAGTACTGTATAATTTCATATTCACAAATAGCAATAATACACTCTGAAGTGAAAAGGGCCTTGATAGAGAAACTACGGGACGCATTTTTCTTGCATAGTAAACCTCCCTCCCCCTCCCCCTCCCCCAACCCACATGCATTCATATAAATCGAAGTGCTCTTTATTCCTTTTTAATGATTTTTATGATTCTTTAGAATTTGAATTATGAAGTTATAATTTATGCTTGCTGCCACATGGCCTTTGGCCTCATGCCTAATACAGAGCTACTTATAAGTTATTACACTATAATTCACAACCTATCATGACTTCTTGGTTAACAAAGAAATGGCTCAACCTCATTTGTTTAAGAAGTTGTTGGTCTCTAATTAACAGATAAACATTTTTAGCACATTTTGGATTACAATTTTTAAAAAAAAAAAAAAAATCAGAAAGGACACTGTCAACTTCAGACCCACGCTACTGCCTGAATGAAACAGCTTTTTGTCTCACCAATTAAATGTGAGTAATATGTTTGCTGTAATATTCTGCATGTTGCATTTGGGACATTTGAACACAAAAACAGCTTCACCTCTTAGTTTCATAATTCATAGTTGGTCGGGTCAGAAGGGACCTGAGAAGATCATCAAGTCCGACCCGCTGCCATGGGCAGGAAAGGATGCTGGGGTCAAATGACCCAGGCTAGGTGATTATCTAGCCTCCTTTTGAAGACCCCCAGGGTAGGAGCAAGCACCACTTCTCTTGGAAGTTACTTCCAGATCCTAGC
>NW_017729029.1:36029914-36030138 GCF_001723915.1 Gavialis gangeticus
TCTTGGAAGTCGGTTCCAGCTCCTAGCCACCCTGACCGTGAAGTAGCGCCTCCTGATGAATCAGATGAGTCTGAATCTACTCTCCATCAACTTATGGCCGTTATTCCTTGTTACTCCCAGTAGTGCTCGAGGGAACAGGGACTCTCCCATTGCCTGCCAGTCCCCCCTTGGCCAGTTTATAGGTGGCCACCAGATCCCCTCTCAGCTTTCTCTTGTGGAGGCTG
>NW_017729029.1:36035138-36046366 GCF_001723915.1 Gavialis gangeticus
GTGGAGGCTGAACAGGTTCAGGTCCCGCAGCCTCTCCTCATAGGGCCTGCCCTGCTGACCCCTGATCATGTGAGTGGCCCTCCTCCGGACCCTCTTGATGTTGTCCACATCCCTCCTGAAGTGCGGCGCCCAGAACTGTGTCTTTTACAGTTACAAGTATGAAGTCTGGTGCAGAAAGGCTCTCAGCTCTTCCCACTTCCACTGGGCCTGTTGCAGGCTAGGATACAGAACGAATGCAATGCTAGGAGTTAAAACCTTGACTTGTGATAGTTTGAGCTCATGACAGCCGGTTCCTATCCATTTTAAAATGATGTACCACTAATCCAAGTGCCCATGCTGTCGGCATTTCAGTTGTGCCACCTCCAAGAAGACCCTACAAAGGGTATACTTTTTTCCTACTCTCCAGGGGAAGGCTGACATCAAAAACTGGTGGGTAAAAGAGAAAAGAAAGGCTTATGGTCTCATCCCATTTCTGTTTTCATTGTCAATACATCTGGCAGGCTGCATGGGTCGTGGTAAGATGCAACCAGAAAAAAAATGTTTCAATAGATACCCCAGAAAGAAGAAGTTCCAGGGTCCCTTGTGCAGGATTGCAGCCCTGCACCTTTTCAGGTGATGATGTATCATCCCACCTACAAGGTTCATGATGGTGTGGGGTCTCTACTGCTAGGTGCTGTGCTCAGTCACTGGAGCAATCTGCTTTCTCTACCAGATTCCCGATATTCTTTTGCCTTTCTGCTTTATTTCCATTGCTTCACCAAATGAATTTCCACTTACAGACTACATCTCAAAGCTGGTGCTAAATTACAATAGCTTATTTTGATAATAGTTTTAGTCATTTTCAAGTTAAAATGCTTAGTTTGTCATCGGTTCCTCACTGCCAATGCATTGTAACCTGGAAACAAGTACAGAGCTAGCCAATTTCTACCGCACCCACAAGAACATGTCAACCCCTTTTTACTTCAATCCGTTTTTACTTCCTGCAGTTTCTTTCTTGATTTCCATTCATGGCTGCTGTCTTCTGTTTATCTAACACAGACACTACCTGACCTTTAACAGCTTTAACATTATTTCTGTTCACTGTATTGCAACTTTGAGGCCAAAAGGCAAAAGAAGTGCTTCCACAGCAGCTAGCTACCCAATGAATTCTGCGTTTACGATGATAGTTAAATCACTATTGGTGGATCACTCTTCCTTTATTACTGCTGCCTTAGTACTAAAAGCTTCTGTCCCCTCCTACTTTTAGGGCTGTCATCACTTATAATGGATCTATTCCTTTCTCTACATGTACCTTCAGATCCCATAATGTTAATAAAGCTTAGTTTCATAGCAGGATGGAAGCCACACATTCCTTTCTAGCTATTGGCAAAAAATAAAAAACTTTCAAAGTTTCTTGGATTCTCTTTATTATCAGGCATTTCTCAACTTTTCTTCTTTAATCTCGAGGTCAACAGATGAGGAGTGAAGACTGAGGCTGATATCTTCAGAAGGTCTGAGTTCCTGAGTTTAGCACCTGGGTACATTGAAGGCCTGTGAGATATGACCTGTACCCACTTATCTCAAGTCCCAGTGCATTGCTTTAAACCAAAATAATATCCTTCATCCCCTTCAAGTATAGGATTATCACAAACCTTAGGGGAACTGAAATAAAAATGAAAGCTATCTTTCAAGTCAGGATGACCAAATCAGAATGCCCTTCTTTCCCTCGTTATTTGAGGAATTAAGCATAAGACACTTGGGGGTTTGCTTTGACACTTGCATTTTCATTCAATTTTCACCTTGCAAGGCAAACTTGTTCTTTTTTACTTTGGTTTTGATAGTATGTATTATCTACTTTACCCCTTCTCTTTCAGAAGGAGTTAAACATCCATGGTGTTGTTCCACGCTGCCTATAGCATTCTTCCTCCTTTGCTGATGTTTTCATGGGAAACCATGAAATACAATAGTCTTGATGCACAAAGCACAAAGAAACTCCTACAAGACCATTTTAGGCTGGACATAAGAAAACATTTCTTTACTGTACGAGCCCCCAAGACCTGGAATAGACTCCCTCCAGAAGTGGTGCAGGCACCTACTCTGGACTTACTCAAGAAACGCTTGGATGCTTATCTTGCTGGGATCCTATGACCCCAGCTGACTTCCTGTCCCTGGGGCTGGGCTTGATGATCTTTGAGGTCCCTTACAGCCCTAATGTCTATGAAATCTATGCAACTAAGCATTTTAAATGGCTAAAAACATTCTGGACACCCAGCTTTCAGCCACTTCCCTAGTCCTTGGACCCATTTTGATGCAGTTACCTAGGAAGAGTTGGACCACAGTATGCAAGTCACAGGGGGCAATATTCAAACCCAGACAACTAAAAAGCTGATTTTTCAGACAGCTCAGTGAGAAAAGGCAGCGTTCTGGTTGCAAGGCCAGAAGAAATTGTAAATCCAGTACACAGCAAAAGCCTACTTGGTTTTGTGCTGGATGAATACAGGCAACTGCCCAAGCAAGGCAGTTAAAGGGAAATATTCCAACCAACAAGGGTGCCTGATGGACACAAGTGCAGAAGATGAGGAAGCAAACTAGGGGGAGTAGTGGAAAGGTGGGATTTGGGTTCTCTTAACTGTCATCCTACAATTGAGAAAGAAGAGAAAGGGTGACCAAAGAACACTTGCCTTTAACGCTCTCTGGAGTTATAGTCTAGCAGTTTGCCAGTAAAATTGCTTTCATTCTTTCCTACCAGAGGATGCTTTAGAAGACGGTTTGTGTCAGAGTAAAATGTCAGTTACTCGTGTTTTACAACCCTGCTGCATTCCCATTGGCTTCGAGAATATGCATCTCCAATATATGTGAACCAAGCCAAACTTGCCTCATCGACAGAAGAATAATTGAATTTTATATAGATATAGATATATGGAGCACAGGAATGGTTGGGGAGGCAGACTTACCCGTAACTCTTTGAATGTTTTTTTTAGTGTGCCATTCTCCTAGATTGAATTGCAAAAGCCTATTGCCTGTTTAGTTTGGAAATCCTGATGGAAAGGCTTTTGTCAGCACATCAGAGCTCTGAATTTTCTAAACCATCTGCTCTAGATATTAAGTAGTAATGTGTAATCTTACTTGCAATATCTGTGGATTTTGTTCCTCCTCTTTTTTTTGTGTTGTGGTATCTAAATATCATGGAGAATGTCCTCACCTACTCTCTAAAACAATAGTTTGCATCCCATTTTGAAGTTATCAAAAAGGTTCCCTTTCAATTTGACTAATTACCCTGGAAACTGGTCAGAAGAGAGAACATTTTGATAATTAAATTGGAGTGCTTAAAACATAGCATGAAGAGAGTCAGCTATGAGACAGCTCATTCTTTTACTTGAAAATTGCACTTCACCTGCCTGTTGATTTTGGTCGCATGAACGTTTAATTCATAGCATAATATATATTACTAAATAAATAAAATATACTAAAAGTATATATTAATAAATAAAATACGTTACGCCTGCTTCATTTAATAGGTTAGCATTTTCATATCAGAACAAATCAGGGCAGGAAAAAAACCAAAAAAAACAATAGTTGACCAGCTGTTGCATTCCTGTCATTCAACTGAACAGATAAATATACCATCTTTTTTTAAAAGTAATTTCTCAATTTGATTTTCAGCAAAAAGATGCAAGTTGAACTTGGAGATGAGTTTTACAACTTCATATTTCCTTTCCTGAAAAAAAATCAAGTATTCTTTATCATCTTCAGCTACCCTTTGGGAAAGATTGCCTTCTTCCTCACCCTGGGTAAGTGTAGGCAATAGTAAGGGACACTCGTACACCGGAGAATTCTTGGACTAAGATGTCGGTAAATGGATTATCGATAATGTGTTGTGCCTGAAACACTGGCAAGTTATGCCTCAGTCCATTTGTATCTTAATGCATATTGAACACACATAAATTATCTTATGTTGAATAAGATATGCAGAGTCTAGCATTACTTGTTATTCCACAGAATGTTATGGCTTCTTTAATCATCCTGAAATGCAGCAATTAAAAAAAAATTTAAAAGAAAGAATAAGATATATCAAGATTTAGTAAATGGAGAGAATTTTACTGCACAGGAAACATTTTTAATCTCCTTAACCACACTCTTTGCCAAGAGAGTAAGTTCACAATCACAAGAGAGTCCAATAATTTCCTAGTTCAAGTTGCCGCAGCGAGTCATCATTCATGTCACAATGGGCTGTGTTTATTTTCACGTAATTGTATCACAGCAAATTTCCTATTATATTGTATCAGGGATATTGTTTGAATTACACGATGAATAGTACAATGTCAAGAAAATCTTAGCAAAGACTTTGGGCTTTGGCGGGTTTGGGTTTTTGTTTTTTGTTTTTTTTTTTAATTTCACAGTGTTGAGCTCCTGCTCCACCACATATGATAATGATTCAACATACTGCCCCTAACTGCTAACCTTACGCTGGAACCTACCAATCCTACCTCACACATGAGTAGTGTCTTACCGAATCTGTCTTCACACTGAGCTACAACATTTCTTGCTATACAGCACATCTCCCTGTAGTGCTAATAATTGACTCTCAACAGACCATGCTGAGAATATAACATTTTACCATGCTTGAAAATGACAAATACCAGCTCATCCCTGGAAAAAGGACTCTCATAACATATAATGCAACAGAGGAATCCTAGAGGGCTACCGAGTTAACTGGTCCACTGGTTGTACTAGGGATACTTTTTGTTCTAGTCTGCCGATTCATGAGATGTGATGATGAGAAACGACTCACCGACCTGCTTTTGGAAGACGGGAACTCTGAATACAATGGCACCGTTGCATCAATGCAGATGAAGTGGGAGTATAACTATGGAAAGCTGTGTCTGTTGCGTGGAAAAGAACTGCAATGCAGGGGATTGGACTTGAGATTGGTGGATTAGCGATAAACATAATGGCCAGCCTCAGACTGTACAGAATTCAATGGTGTGTTGGCCCACAGTATTCTAGCGTGGAAGTAGGCAAGCAAGTGAGAGTACAAATGTTTCAACCAAAAATTCGAGCTAGACAAACTTTAGCTACATGCTCATTCATGGGAATAAAAGCCTCCCTTTTATTAAGCAAACTGTTTAGGTTGGAACTTGTTGCTATGGGTCGGTGATCTGGAAGGTCTGAAGGCATGCACTTGGTTTGCATGCCACGGCAGCACGTGGATGGGGCAGAGCTCTCAAGCTGTCAAGAGTCATATAGTAAAAGGGCTGGAAGGGACCTCCAGAGGTCATCTAGGTCCAAGATCAGCCCTATCAGAACCGTCCCACACAAACCATAGTTTAAACCCTACATAGATGAGAGTGGAGGACAGACAAGGGAAAAGGGACGTGTGATTTCAGTGCAGACAACCAGCTATGGCATTCACACCTCTGCAGACAGGCCTTACGCTAGAGTAGCAGAGGCTAGCCTTTTGGGCATATGTGCTACACAAACCCCTCGCCATTCATGCATTACCCCAATCGCCTTCCCCTACCCAAACTGTAAGTCTTCTTTCCCCTTAATGTGCAGCTCTGCTTTGTGATTCTTGCTGTATCTGACACTTGCCACATACAGAGGCTGCCCATTCCACAGGTTGGCCACCCTAGCACTAGATCAATGGTTTTCAACATTTTTTCATAGATTTCATAGACATTAGGGCTGGAAGGGACCTTGTAAGATCATTGGATCAAACCCCAAGGGGTAGGAAGTCAGCTGGGGTCAAAGGATCCCAGCAAGATAACCATCTGAATGTTTCTTGAAAGTGTCCACAGCAGGTGCTTGCACCACCTCTGGGGAATTTGTTCCTGGCCTTGGGGGCTCAGATAGTAAGGAAGTTTTTCTTTACGTCCAGCCTAAAATGGTCTTGTGGGAGTTTGTGACCATTCAACCTTGTCATTCCCCGGGGTGCTCTGGTGAGCAGGTGTCCCCCCAGATCCCGATGCACACCCAGTACATTCTTATAGGCAGCCACCAAGTCACCCCTGAGCCTGCGCTTCTCCAGGCTGAAGTGCCCCATAGCTCTCAGCCTCTCTTCATAAGGCCTGGTCTCTTGCCCTCTGATCATGCACATGGCTCTCCTCTGGACTCTCTCCAGCTTCTCCACATCCTTCCTAAATTGTGGAGCCCAGAATTGGATACAGTACTCAAGCTGCAGCCTCACCAAGACCAAGTACAGTGGGAGGACGACAACCTGGGTCTTGCTCGAGATGCACCGGTAGATGCAAGCTAGAGTTTTCTTCCTTTTACCACCTGCAGCATTACATTGGTAGCTCATGTTCATCTTGTGGTCAGTCGTGACCCCCAAGTCTCTTTCGGTCATGGTGCTAGGGAGTGTAGTATTGGCAAGCCTACAAGTGTGATGCAGGTTTTTATTCCCGAGGTGGAGCACTTTGCATTTCTCCATATTGAATGCCATCAGGTTGCAGGTTTCAAAGACCCCTTTGAAAATTTCAGATTAAGTGCAGACCCCTTTGGAAACTTCAAATGGAGGTGCAGACCGCTTTGAATTAAGTGTGGGCATTCACATACTTTTGAGCAATCACAGTCACGTTTCATGGACCCTTTAGACACTCTGTGGACTCCCAGAGGTCTCATGGATCACAGATTGAAAACCACTGCACTAGATGATGAATTAGTGATCCCCGTGACCAAGAATCAGAGAAAGTGTTTGTTCAGGAAGGGTAAAGGAAACCCAGGATGTTAGACACAGATGTGGTTCATGAGCGTGGTTATACCCAACAGTTTGCAGTGCTGAGTGGCTACAACTGTCTCTGCTCAATGAGTGCCTAAGCAGCTCTGCCTTGTGATGATGGAGCAGTAATAGATTACTTTGTGCAACTCAAATTCCATTTAATATCCCCTGCAGACATGCACGGCATTTACTAAGTAGTAAATGGAGGTCTGCTATGATTTTGTTTTTTTCAGAAGCTCAGGGGTTAATGACGTGCTGGGTTTTGTGCATTAACTAGCTCCACACAATTTTATGAGTTTCCTAAATGGAGTTCACTTACTCCTAATTCTTTTCTTTGTACTGGTAAAAATTGCCTAAAAAAGCCTCATTAATTCCTATGATAAAATACTTTATAATGTACCTCATAACATGCTCTGGAAAGCTGTAGCCTTAAGAACAGCATTTATCAAGCTATAAGATACACTAATTTAAGTTGTTCCTAGTTTGCACTACACTCAATAAATGCATTTCTACTGTAAGGTTTTATTGTTGTTATTTTTAATCTGGCATGCCGAAGGGAAGCGAGGGAAGAAGAGGGCAAACCGGGCGGCATGAGGTCACCATTTTGAACTTGCTCGAGGGAAGAAGAGCAGGTAGTTGGGAAAGGAGAGAAGAATCTGTGGGTATGCCAGAAGTTGGAGATGGTCACAACTACCCTGGGATTTTGGGCTGCTCCCTTCCTCCACCACCCCCTGAACTAGCTGCCATTTTAGTGCATGGGATGCGTGGAGGCACTGCTGTGGCAGGAAAGAAGCAAAGCCAGAAAAGGGGATTCATGAGTGAGCAGACCACCTTGGCATGAGCATGGCAGGGAGGGGGAAGGTAAAGTACTTAGATACCCATGGAGTGTCACCACGATGAGTGGTGTGCGCACACAGCTTTTCTAAGAAAGGATGTACTCCCTCTCCCCCCTGCCACCCTCACCCCATGGTAATCAGAGACGTGAATAATGCTGCCAATTCCTTCCATACAACATCTGAACCAATGCCACTACTGCCCTTTAGTAAGTGGACAAGTTTCTTTGGGTAAATCTGATCTTTTATGAGACCAACTCAAATAGTTGGAAAAAAAAAAAAATCTTCTTTGCAAACTTGTGGGCACAAAAAACTTACTTTACTTACTTTAGTAAGTAGGCTTCCCCAGGCTTCACACCTGCTCTATTTCCTTTAACAGATGCCATAGTCCACAAAAGACTATGGGGCAATAGATGAAGAGTCTCTCACTCACAAGGCCGTACTTGGTGAACCCAGAAGAGCCCCTCCAGTTGGCAACTTGCCTGTCTGCCAACAAGGGACAATAACAGCGAGGCTCTGCGAGCCACTGGCTAAAAAGCACAGGAGTGACAGTCAGGAGACCTGGCTTTGCTAGTGGGCTTCACTTCAACCTCACTTTTCCCTCCCACTTGTCTGTTTAGACAAGAAACTCCCTGAATAGGACTGTGCATTTGTACCGAATCTAACACATTGGAAACTAGATCTCAGATGAAAGAACATGAATTTTAAAAAAAAGAAGGTAAATGCCAACTCTTCTAAAAAAGAAAAAAAGAAAGCATGCCAATGAAGGGCTTATACCGACTTACTCTTTCTGAGTAACGGTAACACATCCTATTTCCTACTCTACAAAATGTTACCAAAATAAAATGGGCAGAAGCCAGTGCTTCATTTGCCAAACTAAACTTCTCTCTCAATTTGCTACAGAACTTTAGCTCTCTTTAATTAAGTCTGTCTCCTCTTGTATAACCTGATTAATTATACTTCTATTTCCCATCAGTGACATGTATTTGAACATTGGACTGCATCATGGCTTAATCTAATGAGGCAGAAATACTGTCTTTTGTAATATATCAACTTCTGTATTTTGGCTTCTGTTACTTAAACTTCTCCCACAAATCTTGCGGTGATAAAATACACTGAGGCTACGCGAGGCTCCCAGCATAGTTTACTGTCTTCTGCTCATGTTTTTAACCACCATCCTTGTTTTCAGCCATTTATATCATTGCAACTCTAATGTATAGTGAAGTGTGCTTTTAAAAATAAGCTCCATGAGCTTGTGGGTCAAAATATGTTACAATGCCCTTTTGCAAACTGTTTGCAAAAGAAAGTGAGCCAATTAGCATACATTTTGATTGCTCTATCAATGTGTCCGTCCACTGGCATTTCAGAAGACAGATACTGCTTTTAAGTCACAAAAAGCCCGAAATGTTTTCAGTGTCTGGGCTATTTAGAAGCCGGGACCCATTTAAAAAATGACTGAGGGGAATAGACAGATCCAACAACTGTACTGCTGTTGATACACAATTTGGTAGTGAAACAAGAGTAGCAAAATGACTAAAGATTCATTCAGGATCAAAGATTGGGCAAATTAGCCCCTCCTCTTTCAAAGCAACTAAAATGCAATATAGTCTAAATTGTTAAATAGTTAAAAGCCCTTAGTTAGGGGCAAGCATTTATGCATATAGACCTGTATATAGGTGCTATTCTACCTGTATATAGATGCTATTCTATTAAACACCTTCTTGCTCCCATGGAAATTGCTACCTTTATAAATATGGCCCTATATGTCTAATTCACTTCTGCAAATGGGGCTCTCCTCAATACATACAGTCAAAAGGAGCAGGACCCACGCAATCTGGAGCCCTCTATGTATGAAAGGAGATGAAGCACTTTTTGGCCAGTGTCCTTGAACTTGAAATTCATTTTTTTTTTTCTTTGGTTCACCAGAGCCCAGCTTAATTAAAGCTTCTGCCCACAGCACAAACCCTATCTTTAATCTCTTCCTGAAGGCAGCTGAAGGAGGGAGAGAATTGTGGCAGCCCCTTATCTATTCTGTAACTTTGCATTGATGGAAAAGGCACCTGGAGCACTAAATAGACTTTTATCCTCATAAGTAGAAGGCATTAAATAATAAATCAAGTCAGAATGAAATGGCTCACTTTACCAGAGAAATAACCAAGAGCTGTAGTCTCCATTAACAAGCCAACAACTTTTGGATCCCAGCCTCCCCGCAAAAGCTCATAATGCCTATTGCACCGAGTGTGAAACACCATAATATAGTTTCCTACAGAAAACAAACTAGAAAATGTTACACATTTATACAGATAATAATAGATCTGTTATCTAAGCTTAACTGCCTTGCAAAGGCCAAAGCATGAGTAGCATCTCCAGGCACCGTATCCCAAATCATATGCATAATCAGAATGAGCACAAAGCAAAAGAGTCACTCGTGTTACAAATCCCCAAGTGACCTCAAAATAAGTTGAAAATAACAACGGTTCATTTTACCTTGGCAGAAAGAAACCGTCTCAGATACCAATAATGAAAGGGTTTTGCCCTTTTCTTCAGCTTCCATGGAGAAACAAGTTCATATCTGAGCTAATTTTGTAATAGGCATTTCACCTGGTAATGTGGTCAAGGCTAAGCAAGCGGTGATGGAAGAGGGCTAGTGTATATGAACTGTTTCTTACACCTATGGCTGAAAAGCAGGGAAGAGTGGGACACTGGGAAGTTTCACTGAAGCAAAGGGAAAGCAGAAGCAGAGCAGCCTTAAGACCAGCACTGTCATCCATATTTTAGGAAAGCTCCTTGTTCGGTGTCAGAAGACACAAGCTGTGCAACACCTTGCTAGCAGGAAAACAACATTAGGATTGCAAGTATTCTGGGAAGAGGGAGTCATTTTACCTGTAGCCCCATATATTTATAGATTCCAGCCATTTTCCAGTCTTTTCAAAGGAAAAGGTGCCTAAACATTAAGGGCAGTCTTGGTACATGATACTTGGGGCACGCTGTCTGCCTCGGTGCATTGGTAAAGTGATATCACCCCTTGTTCATTTGTGGCAGCCAAGGGTGACAGTGGAACTGGCACTGAGCTTGTGCCAATAAAAACTAATCAGACTGGATTCCCTGAGTTTACAGTGCTAGACACTTGCCTCAGCCTTGAACCAGTAAAAGCTATAAATGGTTGAGCTCTTTTTCAAGGCTCAGCCATAAGTGACTTCCAAAAAAAATCATGAAAATGCAGGACACGTGAGCAGCACCTTTTAAAAGTGTTCTCACTTTTGCTCTTACTCCAAGCTTTGCCCTCTGTATATCTGACAGCCTACTTTCCTTGAATTATTTTCTGCTTCCTGAATACTCCCTTTACTGCTCAGTTCCCCTGATACTCATTACCCATGATTGACTCCAATGGATTTGATATACAATTTATATCTTGCACATGGGAGGCAAGGTAAGCCTGTAATTTTGACTACCAGCATGATTGGAAATGAACAGCATGACAGCAGCATGAAAAATTGAATTCTCTAATGGACTATATTGCAATAACTGGTTATTCAAACACAACTTTCCATTTGCCTCTTGGCGATGGGAAGAGCATCTTCCTCTGAAAGGAATAATCTAAGGTAGCTATAATGATGGTACCTTCATGCTCCTTCCTTAAAGCATGAGGGGTTAAAGCTTCCAATAGCACTCAAATAATTTAGCTCCCCCCCCCCCCC
>NW_017729029.1:36046466-36051655 GCF_001723915.1 Gavialis gangeticus
CATGCTTAGGTCTCATGTGGGACTTTGGGGGTGATCTTGGAAACATCTCCTTAGATGCCACCTCACCCTGAAGGCACCCAAACTTCATAGTCTGTCTCCCTTAAATTCAAGAGCAAATTGGATGCTTATCTTGCTGGGATCCTATGACCCCAGCTGACTTCCTGCCCTTTGGGCGGGGGGCTGGACTCGATGATCTTCCGAGGTCTCTTCCAGCCCTAATATTGATGAAATCTGTGAAAACTATGACCATGGCACCTGTCCTCAGCCTGCACTGTTGTGCGACTCTAAGGGGTCTCTGCACAGCATGTTAGCTGTAATGGATCCTATCCAGGAGCACCAAACTTTTCCCCAGGCACCTTACACATGTGCCTAACACTTTCCAATCATTGGATCCCTTCAAATGACTCAAACCCCACAAGTGTCCTACCCATTTTTTTTAAAAAGTAGGTCTCTCCAGCTTCTGATCCTTCACTAGGGGTTGGCTGAAAAGTCTCACCAAGCAATCAGGCCTGAGAGGCAGGAAGAGAGTCTAGCACATCATGTTGTATTATGGTGTCAAGGGACTTCCCGTGATACTGAAGTAAACTGCAAGGTTCCCTTTTCTGTGATGCCCACCTTGTATCAATAAACAGACCACAGAAATAAAAGGATTATTCTCCTTTATATTTCCACTAATGGAAAACAGTTGTTTAACCATTGATATGTTGCCTGCTCCAGGTAAATGATTTCACTTACTCGTCCTTTAAACAGCAAATGAAATGATGGAGCCAGCATCAAGCCTTTTCGCCTTTTCCCAATAAACCAAAGCCACCTGGATTTTCTAAGTGTTCACATTCATCTGATAGCAATGGCTATCCTTGTGACCAATGCATCAATGGCTAAGTGGAGAATCTGCAGAGACCGAAAGAAAAGCAAAGCAAACCAAAGCTGTGACATCTGGAGCTCAAGAGACAAGGCTCTTTATCTCATCCTCTATGGAGCAGTAGAGGTCTAACCTGAAATGATTTCAGGGAAGCTCCTTACTTCCTGTTCATTGATACACACTTCCTCTCCAATTATAGCTTATAAAACCTCACCTTGACTGAAGCATTCAGAATTAGGCAGCTTTACACTTTAAGAGCAACAGTTAAGTCATGAAACTGCCCGTGGGCTTTCATTTGCTTCTAGCCCTCATTCCCACAGTACATTAATATATGGGTAATACACAGGATGTCAGCGGTATGGGGGGTGGGGAGTGGTCAGGGTCCAGAAACTGAAGGTCAACAATATACTGCAAGTCAAGGAGCAAAGCTGAGGGTCACAATACAAAGCATCAGTCCAAGTCCAATGGATTGTGCCAGGAGTCAAGTAAGTTCATGGTCAAAGCCATGCCAGAAGTCAGGAGCCTGAAAACTCAGTACCCAGGGTAGGGTAGGGTAGGGTAGGATAGGGTAGGTACAAGTGAGGTGCTGGGCTCCAAGGCAGAACAAGGTCAGAGCACACCTGGAGGCTGGGCAAGAGGGTCTGAGGCAGAAGAAGAGTAAGGGTCCAGAGCCAGGTGGTCCAAGAAGGGGGTCCACAGCAGGGATACTGAGAACATTGTTGCAGGAAATGAGAGGGGTTTATAGCTCTCCCATCAGGGCTTGTGGCTTCTTGTGGTCCTCCCAGGTAACCTGGTCCCCTATTAGGCACCTCATGGGAGGGTACAGGCTGAGCTGGAGCAGGTATGTAGCTACTCTCCTTGTGGCACGACAGCCTGGTCCTCTGCTGTAGGTGACATGGGTTGAGGTTTGAATGCCAGGGACCTTGGCACATGAAACATATGGGTGACATAACAGGGACCCATATCCCATTACTATGAAAAGGAACATGGGCATTTTAAGACAGGAAGAGACAGACCTTTTTCATAGATTTCATAGACATTAGGGCTGGAAGGGACCTCATGAGATCATTGGGTCCAGCCCCCTGCCCAAAAGACAGGAAGTCTGCTGGGGTCAAACAATCCTAGCATGATTAGTTAAGATGACCTAAGACATCCATGCAATTTCAGAACAGCAGAGGACTCGGATGCTCCTCACAGTCCTCTTGCCTGGACCAGACTAAGACATGCAGTCTTGATCCTAGCATGAAGCCATCTCCAAGGAGAAACCTCTGCAGGCGTGCAGAGACTGTGGCTGAAAGCAAGGGGTGTAAGATGCTTTTATTTTCTCTGAGTTCATCCTGTGCTATACAGCGTAGGGTGGCTTTAGCGGAGCTGGGAGCCCACTGAAGATGCCCATCAGGTGGGCATGGATTGCATTACTGAATTTGAGGGCTCACAGTCCTGTATGCACTGAGGCTTTGTCTAGCCGGGTCTTAAAAACCTCCAAGGATGGTGAGTGCACAACCTCTCTAGGTAACCTGTTCCAGGGCTTGACTACCCTCCTTGTGAGAAAGTTTTTCCTACTATCCAACCTAAACTTCCCTTGCTGCAACTTGTGCCCATTGCTCCTTGTTCTGTCATCTGCCACCATTGCAAATAGTCCAGCTCCATCCTCTTTGGAGCCACTCTCCAGGTAATTGAGACTATAATTGCATGCTGTCCAAGTGGAGCCACCCATTCAGGGAAGAACAGAGTATCACTGGATGAGCCTGCTAGGTAAGGAGCCAAAAAAGTGGTGTCGTTGCCACTATGCAGTTTTGGTGGGGGTTGGTTTTTTTGTTTGCTTGATTGTTTTCGGCCTTTTCCAGATTAATAGTTTATCTTGAAAGAAATATATATTTTTGGAGCCAAGTGAAATTATGCACTGTTTAGGTTTAATTCAGTACACACTTTCAGCTGAAAAAAAAAAACAACACAGAACAAAAATATCTAAAACCTTCCTTTTCAAAAATCTTTCTTGGAGTACAAAAACAGTTTAATCATGTTGAAGCATTTTGCGACTAAATTTACGTGGAATTTAATTGAAAATAAAAGCGAAGAGAAACATAAAAACAAAACATTGCTTGGAGCCAAACAAGATGTTTCATTTCATCTAAAACTAACTGCTCGTCCTTTCCCCCAAACAAGGCACCGAGGTCTCTCCAATCATTCTACACAGACTTATTACATTTTTATAGATCCTTTGGCTTCATCCCTCTTATATTGTGCAGGGTCCTCATAAAAGAAGTAGTTTATGCTTCATCCAAGTTAAACCTTCTTTGGGGGGGGACAAGGAGTAAATAGAAGCGTCGCTTTTTTAATCTGTCAAGGCAACATATTTATTATAGAAGCACGTATGGTCTGTGCTGGTGGAAGCACATGATTACTAGTAAGCTACAGAAATACAGGATCCGTCAGGCTCAGATCTCCTCTTGGCATCACCACCGTATATTCAATGGTGTCTATGCAAGCGTCCTCGCTCTCAGCTGATCAAAGATAAATACCTGTGACAGTATTTTATTTGACAGCTCAGATACAGATGAGCTCTACCTGTTAGGTGCTGACTATACAGCTGTATGCACAAACTTAAAGCTATGCTCCTTGGGCATATGCTATTCTAGGATTCAGCGTGTAACATTCAAATTACTCTTCAGAGGGAAATATGAAGACAGAGAGTGATAATCCAGAATTTTTCTTCCGACTTCATCTACCCTTCGTTCAGAGCCCAGTGGGACCACTAGGTATGAAAGTAAAAATAAATAACATTTCAGCTGGTGAAAACTCAGATATATACCAGTTAAAAACAACTGGGAAACCTGCCTTCAAAGCATGAATTTTCAATTTAAAAAAAATCAATGTTAAAAAAAAAATGTTTGCTATTAACCCTGATTTAAACTCTTATATGTTGACTGCTAAACCCAAGGACTTTTAAAAATACACATGTGCACACGTATGCCTAATGCCCACTTCCAAAACATTTGCGACTACCATTTTCCCTTCTTATATCTAATGGGGGCCATACTCAGCCCACACTAATGCTGACTGAAACTCTTAACAACAGCAACAAAACAAGAAGTTTCCTCAAAGCTGAAGTGGTTCAGCTTCAATAGAGCTGTGGAGATGGAAGCCGTGGCAGAGGGGGACTTTCTATTTAGCTTACTAGCTTGGGATACCTTGGCAGGTTTTTTTCATTCCTAATCACTAACACACAGGAATTAAACATCTCCTGCAGGCTGGTTCCCCACACTCCCAGCTATGGAGAAATTGGTGCAAACCCTGATGTTCTCAAAGACGGTCCCGGGCTTGAGGAGCCTGCAATCCAAGTCAAGGAAAGGCACCATACGGGAGGACCACTCAGACTGCAGCACTCCATGCAAGAGGATGTGCCTTCCTACACCATGTGCAATGCACGACCAGGCCAATGGGATAGACAACGGTTTGCACACTGAGAAATGTTACAGTCAAAGTGCTCATGGTCACCAAAGCTTAGTGTTTCCATCTGTTAGATGGGTTGGACTTGTCAACCCAAATGTCAACCATTCAAGAGTACCTGGAGGAAATATTTCCCTACCTCTACCCTCCCCATAGACAGAAATGTTAGGGGTACTCTTCTTTCATGTCCAAGCCCTATGAGAAGTTATACTGCTGCTGCTCTGCTATTTCTGAAAGAAAGCATATGGGGAAAGAGCGCATATTCCAATATAGCTGGCTGGACTCTCTCAGGGCTGAATCACACCACTTTAATCCCAGAGCCAGAGTAATACAGATGGCCCCTGGCATGAGTTCCTCCTGCAGCGACCTTTGGGGTGATGCATCTTGCACATGGTTTTACCTAAAGCACACTGATGTAGGCTTCTAACGTTTAAAAAAAAATCAGTCCTAAGATGACACAGTAGAAACAAGTGCACGCATTATTTCCCAGAGCCAAACACAATGTACCTGCTTCAACAGTTCAGAAAAGAAATATAAAGCTAAATCATTTTCTTTTACCCAGATCTTCAGGCTGGATGAAGAGTTCCTTTGCAAGTCACTGGAGACCACTTGAAGGAGTAGCTGATTACACAGACTTTTTAACAGATAGCTCGAACTCTGCTGAGTCTGCATCAGCTGCGCACACAGATTGTCCTTGAGGATTGTGATTGTTCCATAAAGCATTGCTGGGGCTCTTAGGATCACTGCAGACTCTCTCCACTACTATTAAATAAAATGATGCATTGCACATTGTATGAAAAAAATTACTAAAATTGGCTGTGGGGGGGGGAAGTTTTGGTGGAAGTCTGGAAAACTGAGCACATCATGACAATTCATG
>NW_017729029.1:36056655-36059183 GCF_001723915.1 Gavialis gangeticus
CTCTGCTGAGTCTGCATCAGCTGCGCACACAGATTGTCCTTGAGGATTGTGATTGTTCCATAAAGCATTGCTGGGGCTCTTAGGATCACTGCAGACTCTCTCCACTACTATTAAATAAAATGATGCATTGCACATTGTATGAAAAAAATTACTAAAATTGGCTGTGGGGGGGGGAAGTTTTGGTGGAAGTCTGGAAAACTGAGCACATCATGACAATTCATGGCAACAAATGACTAGTTTCAACTGAGGAATACAGAATACATCTGAACTAAGGACTCCTAAACAGAGATAAACCATCCTTCTGCATATTTAAAAGAAAAAAAAATGCCCAGCCACCCCCTGCCACTCATTGTGCCAAAAATATTAGACTCTAGTTTAAGTGGTTGTATACATTTCCCAAAATAACATCCCACACTGCTATGGTTAAATTCTGGATTGAAGCACCTTGATGAGATTTACAGAGGGATTTAAAGAGGACTTGGATGTTTGCATATAAATGATAAAAGCATTCATAGATAAAAAGAAAGGAGTGGAGATAAAACATCATGCTTCAGAGTCAACGAATCCCAATAGTTATTGCGAATTAGGGTAGGAACTCCTTGCATGGCTATTTAGCCCCCTATCTCTTTATTTCAGGGTCCCATTTAGCGTCGGATACTGGCTGGTGTCAGGATCCTGGACCTGGTGGATCTCATGTCTAATCCAGTACTGCAGCTTCTACATTCCAGATTGCTAGTACAAATCCTATATACTATTTGCACCGTATTTTAAGAGCTTTAAGTGGTGCATGCGATAAATGGGGCATAAGTATTTTTTATTCACCCTCTCCAAATTAATCAATTGAATTATCACCACACAAAAGCTTATACATCACATATTCTATGTATAAAAATAAAGAGGAAAGTCGAAAGGCAATACATGGGCAAAGTGGCCTTTGAAGAACAGGTTGAAGAACACTTAGATGTAAACATGTCAGCACTGGTAGAGGAACTACACCCCAGAGTACTTGGAGAATTAGACAAATCAATCTCTCCGTTATTTGTAAAGATCTTTGAGAAGTCACGAATGAAGGAGAAAGGTCCGAGAGGGCTGAAGGAGGACAAGTATTGCAACCATCTTTAAGCGGGAAGGAAAACCCAGGGAATTATTGACCAGTCTAGGTTCAATTCCTGGGAAGATACTAGAACAAATTATTTAACGATTAGTTTATAAGCACCTAGAGGATAATAAAGTGAAAAAAAAACCACGGTTAAGATTTGCCAAGAACAAATCCATTTTCCCACACAACAGGATAGCATGCCTAGCAGATAAGGGAGCAGCGGTAGGATATGACGTCTATTTACTTGAAAGAGCATACAACTTGTTGAAAAACTGAATTCAAGAGTGGTTATCGATGGCCCGACATCAACGTTAGAGGGCAGGGCTTGTCAAATCAAGTCCTGCAGAAAAGCTTCCAGGTCCCAACTCTGTTAGATATTTTCCTAGCTCTCATTCAATTAACTCCCTTCGTTCAGCAGTTACTAATGTTTCTACCATCTCTTGAAATAGTAGCTGCAAGAAATGAACTGAATGGCTGGCTAGTTTTATTTTCTTTTACAGCACTGTAAGTACCCACCTTTTCACTTTATTGCTTCCTGCAGCAATACTCCTCACTGACTATTAGGAAACATATCCACATTTCCCTTAAGTTATTTTCTCATTCTCAACTGGTGGAAGAATGTGTCGTAGCAGCGTGCTAATGATGAAACCATTCAAAAGCATCTGAAGTAGGTTGAATCAAATAATCTGACAGATGGCACAGTTCTGTTTTAAATAAATTGTCTGAGGACTTTTTTTAAAAACAGGAATGCTGATATGGTTTGTTCAGAAAAAAAAATCAAATCACTGGAAGTCCTTCCATTGTTTTCAGTAGGTTTTTTTCTTTTATCCAGTCTTCAAAGTTGGCTAGAAGTATTCCTGAGTACTCAGGGATAAAAGCATGGCATGACATTTGCCTATTACTCGCTAGTGTGTCCATCAGAAATGAACAAAGCAATGGTTTTATGGGGCTGACTCAGAGACCTCTTAGACCATCATCAAATAACCACAGGTAGGAGTAGTCTAGAGGCACGCAGCTGAGGCTGGCTGGCCAGGACCTGGTGAATTCTGAAGGTCTTGTTGCACATTCATTTTAGGCAGCTCCTGGAGCCTTGAACCCCTGGACTGTCCTCACATTAACATCCAAAACTAGTTTTAAGCACTCTGTAGGAGGCTTAAAAGTTACACCACTCCAGAGCAGTTTTATCTCTGATCTGTGTTACACTAATGACGTGTAGCCACTTTAGGCTACGTATTAGTATAAACACCGCCCTGCTAGCCTGGATCAAACCCACTGCCCTTCTTGCCTTTCCCAGCATCCCAGATCCCCACTTGTTGCCTCCCCTGCTTACTTGTGGCTGCCCGCACTGTCTGTCCCGGGGGAGCAGGCAGGGAAGGGTTAACCTGCCTTCCCAGCTCCCAGCACCACCACCACCACTGCAGGTGCTCTC
>NW_017729029.1:36064183-36069845 GCF_001723915.1 Gavialis gangeticus
GAAGGGGTAACCTGCCTTCCCAGCTCCCAGCACCACCACCACCACTGCAGGTGCTCTCTGGGCCAGGCTCAGCCTGGAGAAAAGCAGCGGCCCAGCAGTGATGGCAGCCAGCAGGCAGATTAACCCTTCCCTGCCTGCTCCCCCTGGACACACAGTGCAGACTGCCATGAGTAAGTGGGGTGGGAAGAAACCCCGAGGGGCAGGGGTGAATCCCAGAGTGGGAAGAGTGGGGAGGATGGGGTGGGGGTGGGGGTGGTCTTACCTTTCAGTGCTCCAGGCTTCAGCTGGCCTGAATGTATGACTGCTGCAAACTAAAGCTAGCGCCAACACCCATCGCCATTCGAGTCGCATGTAACCAGGCTGTAAGTGTAAGCATGTATTGCTAACACAGTGTTGACTTGGCCTCAGCCTGGCCTCATCTTTCTGCATCTGTTTCTTCTACTCGAAAAAGGAAGATAGCAATACTTCCCCTCCTCTGAAAGTGTTTGAAAGGACTAAGTCATCTTAATTCAATGACTTTAATATGTAAAAAACAGTATATGACACAACTAACTCTTATTATTGGGGTGCGATGGTGAAATGGTGAAAGCAGTCCAGAGAAGCTTGAGCCTTGTCCCAGGCTTTCACAAGGTAAGCCCAGATGACCCAGCAGCAAATGAACCACCCAGGCTGGAGAGCCCTAGGGAGTTGGACAGTCTTGCCACAATATTGCTCCAGCACATGTTACTGGTTACACAAACTGGAGTGCCCTAACCAGGGCAGCCTGAGCAGCTTCTAGGCTCAGACACACCTTTGGCTTTTCTTAGCATACACCAAACAAGACAAGAAAAAAAAACCTGGCTATTTTTGCATGTGGTTTTCCTATACCACATTGTTATGCCTTGCAAAAAAACCTGGCTGCCTTAAAGTGAGCTGCAACAGGAAAAAAAGACTAACTGAACAAGTTGTAAAAATAGAAACCAGAAACAGAGAGACTAAATAGAGACCTCGGCACACAGAACTGACAGCTTGTCAGGACAGAAGGGGAGAAAAAACCAGGCATGACCCTGTCAGCAAGGCAACCACACCTCCAAGCCAATGACAGCTCAGCTGGAAACAGATTCAAAACCTTTAACAAATGATCAAAGCCATCTCAGCCATTCATTTAAAATGGGGAATCCCTAAAACCTGCAATCTTTAGCTATTTGTAGCAGATGAAAGCCTTGGGTGGGGGGGAGCTTGCAGCAACTAGAATTGCAGTGATTTCTGTTGAATGGGGAACAAGAAAACTCCTTTTTCTCTTGTTACCCCTGTTCTTTATCAAGCCTGGCAGGTCACCAGCCTTTGCCATTCTCCATATTTTCTTTGTGCAGGAAGGAAGGCAGAGAGAAAGGAAAGCCAGGGTGAATTAGACAGCTAATAAAAATCTGTGCTGGCTCGGCATCATGACCTAGCACATTGGAAGGGTGGAGCTAGGATTCGAGTGTTATTTTCCACCGGCTTGGTGATACTAAAATATAAAGGGGCTGTTTAAAGTGGCTGAGAAGGAGCGTAATGATCGAGTATTTCAGGTATTTTGCTGTTGCTCCAGAATCAAGCCTTATTCTAGACTCGTGCCAAAGACGACCCCTGTCTTGACTCGGCTGTAAACGAGTACCTGGTCATCCGGACTGGGGACTCAGAGACAGATGGGCACCACGTCCTTGCACGCCAAAAAATGAACACACCTTAATCACAGACCATTAGGCTTGGAAGGACTTTCCACAAGTAGATCTCAGTCATTTTCTCAGCCTCTATCGGGATGGACACAGCATCTGCTAAGATGCTTGAAATGAAAAGAAGCTCTGCATCCAGTGAAGGAAAGGGCAGAGGAGTACCGCTGGACTGGTGCAGGGATGGAGCAGGGAGAGACATGCTGGAAGAGTTACAAGGTAGTAGACTCAAGGGGAGATGAAAGAAAAAGGTACAAGAACAAAAATAAAAAATATTCAGATCTGTGGACTAATGTGGAAAGAGAGAATCAGAGACATAAAGGCAACCAGAGATTGAGTTGTGTCATGCAGCAATGACTCCCACTGAAGTCACCTCTTATAGCCAGACAATGGAATACTGCAATATTTGGCTTTAAAACTATAGACTAGACTATAGGAACAGTATTATACTTAAAAGTTTCCACAGAATCTAATAACTTCAGTTTTCTGAGTGGAGAGGACCGTGTGGCTCTCCCAAGTTGCTTGGATAGAAGTGGCCTCATAATATTATACTATTGGCCTGCTGATTATGAAAAAGATATTTAGTGCATAATATTGGGGAAGATCAAAGAGACAACTAAAACCATAATAATGTGAGACTCTGACTAACAGCACATAAAGCTGGTGTTGTAATAGCACAAGATTTTAGTGGAGCAATTTCTTAATAACTTTCTTGAGACAACTGGCTTGAAGAGAACGCAGGAGGAGAGGGCATTCTCAATTTACACTCCAGATTAAATTTTTATCTGGCCAATGCTCTGCCATATATTATCATAAGGGGAAAGCTAGGTGGGAGATAGGGGGAAAAGCCTCTTTAAATCTCTAGAAATCTCAAGACACATCTATGCATTTCTGGACAGTGAGAAGCTTGGATTCCTTTTAAAATGCAAACCTGAACTCTGAATGTCCTAGTTTGCATGCTTGTTCTCAGGAATCCTTACCACAACCGTGTAGCATTTATTACCCTTATATTACAAATATCTAATTCCCAATTTTACCTTCCATCTTAAGAGGTTTTGTGTTTTTTTTTTAATATAGGACTATATAGCCTTTTTATTTAGATCAGGACAGTCCAAATGGGAGCCTGAAGGCTGCATCAGGCCCCCTCGCTCCTGATCTGTCTGTCACTCCCCCCATTGCTTTGGCTACTATTGGGCTTCCCCCCCATTTCTCTTGCTTTTGGTTCCTGCCTCCAGTTCTGGGGGGGTGGTTAATGGGACAGGGGAGCCCACAGTCAGGCAGGGTTGGGGGTACTGGGGACCCTGCACAACATGGGGGTGTTAGTACAATGCAATGGCAGGATAGAGGGGGGAGAAGGGGAGATTACTGGTGTGAGGTCCTAGGGGTGTGTGTCCAGACCAGTGTTTCTTATATTATCATGTTATTTCACAATAGTGCACGAGGGGTTTTCTGTGCCACTTTCTAAATTAAAGTATCTGACACTGGCAGTCAGCACAGCCTGGATGCTAAACTAAACAGACAACTGGCCTGATCAGATGTGGAAATGGAAAACAGCAATTGTCATATCTGCAGAATCACATGGTAATGCTTATCCACCTCAAAGAGATTACAAATATTAAAGTGCTTGAAGATTCTGCTGTAAAATTGGACAGACGCATCCAAAGTATTATTATGGTATTATTATTATAATACAGTGAGAATTGCCTTTTTTCCTTTTCATGTTTCAGCTAGACTAAGATGTAACCAAAACTTCAAACTAGGTTTAGCTCGAGAGGAAAATAAAGTTTTTGGCCACCTCTTGTTATTTAAATGAGTTTCTCCATCCATAAAATGAAATGCTTTACAGTCCACCAGCCTATGGAGATATTATTAGAGCTATGAATAGCTAATGACCTTTCCCAAAAGACTATCCATATAGATAAGAGCACTACCACGATAGCCAGAAAATAGCATCAGTAGGAAAACCCAAACGTCTTTCTGATATCCTGTTGGCTTGCTGGCAGCTTACTAAACTTCTGCTAATGAGAAATCACCTAGTTCTCAGTTACTAGACCCAATTAGAAGCTGGAATCTCCACACCGCTGGAAACTCTGACATTTCAAATGTTTGGTTTTTTCTCCCCAAACAGGAGAAAAGTTGAAACTTTTCATACCATTTTTTTTAAAGAAATCATTTTGTTTCAACAAGGCCAAAACTATCAAACGGCACATACCTATAATAACTAACGTCATACTAAATTAATAAAAAGTCAAAATGGAACTGGAGAATCAAAGTGAATTGTTCAGACTTTCATCAGGACCAACACACTCCTGTGGAACAATTCAGTTCTCATGAAACTGCACTTTTCAATGGGAACTGTTCAATCAAAACGTTTCTAGTCAGCTCTGTTGGCTGGGTTGTACCGCCTGTTCAGCACATCTGCTGGGTAGCATGTTCTGTCAGTGAAGTATAACGCTATGAAGTAAGAACAAAGAACAAAGTCATTGCAGAGTTTGTAGCTTCATAGTGTAGATAATAGCTCTTATACTTATAGCAACAATATATTAAGCGCCAATTTTCTGGGCGCTTATTTCCAGAAAAATTAATCATTTGTCACTTTCTTAAAACTGTGATATTGCACAAAATACCCAGAAGATATTTCAAAGCCTAGCAGAAACCCCTTGACAGGTTTGCCTTTAATTTCTACTTGATCACTTAATTACACTTGACTATCAACCTATAATGGCTAGTTCAGATTTTATAAGCAAATTGATCTGTAGCAACTCAGACACATTGATTTATCTGCAGCTAAATAATCTTATTAATCTTAAAACAGAACAATAATTCCCCTCAATAAATTACTCAGTAAGGCAAAGGTTTCAGGGAAAGATGCATTTTTATTTACTGCATAAATGCATTAAAGTGCATATGTGCAATCTGGTACATGGATAAAAGGCCTGAGCCAGTGGCCACTGAAGTCAATGGGAAGATCCCCTTTATTAGCTAAGTGTGGTCTCTGGATCAGCTCACACTTTAGGATGTATATGGTGGCGTATAGTAGAGGAACAAGGGAAACATGTTCTTGAGCTGGGGGTGTTCACAACTCATGTTGGAGACAAGTCTGTGTAGCATTAAGTATTATTCTCAAACATCAATTTCTGTTTCCACATTCCAGGAATCTTCTCAACCACCTCATTGTCCCAGAATCTGATAAGGTTCCTGGGATCACTCACTATGCCACACTTCAACCCTATCATCTCTCTTTACCGAGATGGAGAAGTGCTCATGAAAAGCAAAAGTTTGCAAGCATCCAAGTACCGTAGGGAAGACTATGAAGCGGGGTATGCAAGAAACTATTGTGGACTCCTAACTCCAGTCACACAACTAAATCTCACAACAGGTTGCTTTCAGGCAGACCTTCTAGAAGTCTGTGAAATGTCTGGAGGTTAAATGCAATTTCTTCTTTTCACAGCATTACTTTTAGGCTAAATACAGACAGTCAAATAGCCCAAGGCTGAATTGATTCAATCTTTGCAGGTTAGTCCAAGCTGCGTAGATTGAACTGACAAGCAAGTGAACAGACATTCACTTTTGTTCTGGAAATGCAGCCATGTGCCTGCAGTTTCCCAGTCCAGAAGCCAGGGGGTGCTAAAGCAGGTGGGTCTTTCTGCTCAGCTGGAGCAGACAGCCTGGGCCAAGACTGGCCCACCCACCTTGTGATGAGAGGTGTGCAGGGGAGGTGCAAAGCATCCCGGGATGCTGGGAAAATGAGTTAACTTGAATCTGGGACGGAAGTTCAATAAACTGATTTAACCTAAATCAGTGAAGTCTGATGCTATATCCATCCAGGTTTATGCTAAACCAGTTTTGGCCATTTTGAAAGGAGTTTATGTGCAATGAACTTCTGTTGTGTTACAGATTTGACCCGGTTTCTGATCACTTATACCAGTTCATGTGTAATTTCTGTCCCTAGCTTTAGAACCAAGTTGTAT
>NW_017729029.1:36074845-36078634 GCF_001723915.1 Gavialis gangeticus
ATGGAAGGAAACGCAGAAGAGAAGCTGTTAGAGTACAAAGGGGGTGGGATTAGGAAGAAAGAAATACAGCTCCTTATAAAAAGGGATGAAGACACTTAAAGCTTAGGGACCTTGTATAAGGAGATGCATTTCTCCTTTTTATCTCAGCAATTGTTTCTTCTGAAAAGGAAAAATTTACAGATGTACTTCCCTTGCTTCATTAGAGGTAACACCATGCCAGAAAGAATCCTTTAAAAAGTACTAAACCTTGCTTTAAACATGTAAATAAAGATGTTGGCCAGCCTTCTTTGTAGGGGAGGAGGTTAAAAAAAAAGAAAAGTCTCCTTTATCAGCTTTTCTCTACCTAGCTTTCTTTATACAGCTTTATCACACCCTCTTCTCTCCCTACTCCTTTATATGCCAAACATTTTTAAAATCACTGGTCTCCTCATCATACAACTCACAAGCCTAATAATTTGTTGCCCTTTCTCTAGACCTTTTCTCTTCCAGCTCTGTTTTGCAGATCCTGTATTCACAAAGAAAGAAAACATCAGTTTACACAATGGTATTAGATAGATGATAATGAAAAAAAAAAAAAAATCTCCCCCTTCACGCAGCCCCATGTTCTTCCCTCACTACCACCGAGTGCTGAAAGGATGTCTTTATTAAGCCATCCATAAAGACTCTTAGATCTCTTCCTTCAGAGCTTTCAACTAATCCAGAGCACATCAGTGTGCACAAGGAATCTAAATTGCCCCTTCCATATACATTTCTTTGAACTTGTCAGTTAAATAACACCTACTGTTGTGTTGCTCAGCTACCTAAGGGCCCGATCCTATAAGGATCTGCACGTCTGGTATGTAAAGGGTAGCATCTTCTAGTGACAGGAGCAGATCATTCAATCACCACCCAAGGGGGCAAGGAAGAAGTGCACCACGGACGCTTTTGATAAGGCCATTCTCTACATTTCTTGAAAGTCTCCTCATCTTCAGGCACAGCTCTGCCTTCCTCTCCTTTCTTTTCCCAGAGGAAGTTGTATTCTCTCTCCACTTCAGTAACTAGACTCACTTCTGGGCCCTGTCCCCTTGACCCTCCACCAGGCTCAAAGCCTCATATGTGTCATCTCTTAGCTAAAAGCTGTATTTACACACACAAATACTGTAATACTAGTTATTCCCCTTTCTGACTCCAGCTCACATCATCCCTTCCAGCCTCGAAGAGCAGGCAGGAACGGATAGCCAGGTAGCTCATACTGCGTGCAAAGAAGAAGAAGGAGAACAGCATGGGACTGGTTCGGTCCTTCTTTCTCCATCCCAAAGTCCTGAATCAACCCCCAAGCCAGAAAATCCCTCTCTGCCTCAACTATATGGGTGCTTCCTCCTAAATTCAGGCAGCTCCCAGATGTAACCCACTGGGAAATGATCCATTTTCAAAGAGTTAAAGACACCAAGAGGTTCCCTTGCAGACATATTCTCTCAGTTTTTCTGTTGTCACCTCAAACAACATCATATGGCATAAGGGGGCAGAAGAAATACCGTTCTTAGTGTCATTACATGAGAGGTCCTATTAATTATTTTTATTTTTGAGGACACCATGGGATTTTTTTGGCTTTCAACTGCTGTCTTAGTTGTTCCTGTACTCATGTGCAATCAAGGGCCTTCCTGTATCAGTTGATTAATCTCCTTTCTCTTTTTAGCTAATTGATGCTATTCAAAGTCAGAGTTTATCCCCAAATGACACTTTGCTTGGATAACCTACTCACCAAAACAGTTAATCCTGGTTTATTAATTCATCTATGTTGACATCAAAAAGGAAACTAAATTAGTAGCAGGAAAAACATGTTATTTTTCTCTGCCACTGCCCTCACCATGCACAAAATGCGGCATGAAAAAACCTTATTTGGACCAAATCTCTCTTTCACTCTTTGTGCTGGATGCACTTGAGACTCAACACCTACTGTTGTGTTGCTCAGCTACCTAAGGGTCCAATCCTGTAAGGGTCTGCATGTCTGGTATGTAAAGGATAGCATCTTTACATCTTAAGCCACCTGTATTTTGAAGCCCAATTTATTGAGAATGAGGGAGGTGCTCAGTGGCCGTGTCCCAGCTGTGCAGGAGGAGGAGACTGGGGACTCAGTTGACAGCTCTCCCACCGACCAACTTAATCTTGATTTCTCTGCAGGCACCTAGATCCAGCCTCTTCCTTTTCCACTGGCCTAACTGCAATAATCCTCGGCAGACAGTTTTTGCTGTGGCTTCACTAAGCAGCATCCTGTTAATTTGCCAGCTGCTGTGAGAAAACAAATTCCATTTGCCCTGCATCCACTACAGGATTTCCTGCCAGGAGGCTGCGAGTTGGACCGGCAGAAAACAGTAACCAATATGTCAACAGGACAGCAGGGAGGGGTGGCTAGGTTTGCATGCAATGCACTTGCAACTGGGATAAAAGATTGAAATTCTCAGTGCAACGGCAGCACGGGGCCATCATCATTTAGCAAATCTCTCTAGCAAGTACGTATGCTCTTGTTCGATGCTGGCTGCCTGCGTCAGTCCAAGCTCCAGTTTGATTGGGAGGCTAGTCTTCAACTTCCCACCATCTTTTAACCTTGGACTGTAATTCTTCAGGGGTACTGTACTAGGCTGGCTACATGCAGGTGTTGTCTTGAGTGCTACGCTCAACTGCTCAAAACAAGAGGCAAACTCCAATCAAAGAAGATTGGGTTGTCAGGGGGAAGAGATCACCTTGGCAACAACATCCTCTGACAGGCGTTTATGAACACATGATGGAAACCAATCACGGAGATGCTCAACAGGGACCAAAAAAATTATATAAGAGCAAGATCGGTGCCACTTGCCTTCTTCAGCATCTCAACGTGAAGGAGACCAGACGCCTGAGGAGACAGAAGATAGGCCTGCTTTCCCAAACACAGACACATCCCCAGGGACTTCCCAGGGAAGAGGAAGATCGAGCAAGGGCGTTGCATTGAGGAGGTTTGCTGCTTTTCCTAATGATCTGTAACAGCATATGTTCTATTCTTTAAGTAAAAAGAATGATGTGTTTAGACGCTCCAGGCCAAAACTATTGTGCCTGCATTGTGTCTATTTGCCTGCAGCTATTTCAGACTTGCCGATGGATAAAAATACAAGAGCTTTCTGATTTACCTCTGCAGAGAACCTGGAAATGTGCATGTTTAAGTGATGGGGAGAGCATAAAGGCCCAGTCCTGGGCCCTAAGATAGGCAGTGGGACAGTGGGTACCAGGTCTCCAGAGGGATCCTGAACACTGCAAATGTGTGCCAAGAAACCTCAAGGGAGAAAGGCAATACCTGGACTCTGAACAGGCTCAATGGCGGGTTTCGTTGAGAGCAATCACCAAGGCAGGGGGTTTGGTCATGTGCAGCCACACAGGTGAAAGCATTTCTTCAAAGACTACATAATGAAGCATCTGGCCCCAAAGTTTTGCACTCCACATGAAGCCCCCGGGGGCCCATACTACAGAGTGTACCTGGGACTGGGCTGCCAGGGAACTAAGCTTGGACTTACCAAACCTACTTGAGAGTGCCATATGAGCACCAATCTGCCCATGCCACTCCATTCAAGACAGAGACTGGGAGGAGAGTGAACACCAGGAGGAAGAAACGCCAGGTCCTAGTCATCGGGGACTCCCTCCTGCAAGGGCTGGAAGGTCCCATCTGCCGGCCCAACCCCATGTCACGACAGGTCTGCGTCATGCCTGGGGCTCAGGTCAGGGACCTCACGGAGAGGATCCCGGCCTGCATCCAGCCTGTAGACCGGTACCCCTTGGTTGTCG
>NW_017729029.1:36083634-36083892 GCF_001723915.1 Gavialis gangeticus
CAGGGGGGTTGGTCATGTGCAGCCACACAGGTGAAAGCATTTCTTCAAAGACTACATAATGAAGCATCTGGCCCCAAAGTTTTGCACTCCACATGAAGCCCCCGGGGGCCCATACTACAGAGTGTACCTGGGACTGGGCTGCCAGGGAACTAAGCTTGGACTTACCAAACCTACTTGAGAGTGCCATATGAGCACCAATCTGCCCATGCCACTCCATTCAAGACAGAGACTGGGAGGAGAGTGAACACCAGGAGGAAG
>NW_017729029.1:36083903-36084128 GCF_001723915.1 Gavialis gangeticus
CCCTTAATCTATGAATCTATGAACCCTGCCCATAGAGCTGTGGCCACACTGGCACTGACATTTTACAGATTTGATGTTAAGAACCCTAGATACACCCCAGGGCTAGGGACAGACATTGCACATAAACCGGTTTAAACAGATCACTTAAACATCTGTAACAGAACAGATGTTAGGTTCACATAAACCAGTTTGAAAATGGGTGAAACCAGTTTTAGATCAATCTGG
>NW_017729029.1:36084277-36087141 GCF_001723915.1 Gavialis gangeticus
AAAAAAAAAGTCCCTCCATCCCTCCCTGCCTCCTTCCTTTGAGAAGGAGCACCCTTAGCTCACCAACACATTTGACTGAAGCACTGTTCATGTCCATACCAAGACATCTAGCAGAGTGGGATGAACAGCTCTCAGCCATCCGAACAGCTTTCAGGGAGCTAAGTCACAGCAGATGAGGATGGGAAAGTAGATTCTCTGTCTTTTTGAGAGGCAGAAAGCAAGACCAGGTGTGGTGGATCAGAAGCAAAGCAGCAGGTAAGAACAGCAAGGGGCTTGTCCGAAGCATAGTTGAACATTAAACAACTGAAACCTCCTTCTCCCCCCTTCCCAACACCAATTAAAAATATATTGTTAAAATTACTTTGAGGAAAATGCAAACAGAAGCTAGAGAGACATAAGAAGAACAATCGAGAGGAAGGCAGGGGCCAGTTTGAAGTGGATCAGAGGAGGTTGGGAGAGCTACGAAGTGTGTTAAAAGCACTGAACAGCTGAAGTGGGGGGGGGAGAAGGGAAAAAAAAAAAAAAAAGACCACACAGGGTGTGTGACATTTCCTGTCAAATACAGACTTCTTGTAGCTGGATCTTTGAATTTTGGTCAGACAGCCCTTGCTGAATATATTTAACTGTGTTCCATGTCAACATGCATTAATAGTCCTTAAAACCTAATGGAAGTGTTTTCTCAACCAGTGGGAAAGGGCTGATTGCCTTCGTGTCACGTTGACACGGAAATGTGCCTAGCTTGCTTAATATTTCACCTACAAAGTCATGCATTAGATTCTTTACTGCTTCTGAGCACAATTCAGGGCTTCACAAGACTGTTTTCTTAACAGAAAGGCTGAAATTTATTTTTTTTAAAAATTGTTCTTCCAATTTTACCAGGTTGGTGTTAAAGGCCTCATCCAAAGCCTAGTCAAATCAATGAATAGTCTCCCCTGGGCCCTCCCTTCCCAAGCACTTTTCATTTTTATCTATTGGTTAAAAACTTTGCACAGAAGTATAAAGAAAAAGCTGCATGCAGGAGCTTTAAAAATGATTTTTCAAAGTAGTCAGTTTCAGTAAACCAACAGAGAAGATGAGCGTCTCCGTGGTCATTTTACATAGAGGAAAATATTCCCAACTGGGAAAAATAAAATAGGGAGGAAAAAAGAACATGCAGAAAGTATGACATGCCCTTTGCTATGAGATGGCATTTGTACATTTTCCATGCAGAATATGGAGAGGAGAGAGGATAGCGGGTGATACACCCCATGAAAAACATGAAAACAGCTTATTTCATAGGTACAGCACCAAATATTGTAACGTGCCACCTTGGAAGTTCGAGGCACCGACATTTCGGTTACCTGCATCACACAGTGGTGGGGTGCGGGGGAAATGCAGCCATCCCTTTTATTTATACAGTGGAGAACAAGGGACAGACAGAGAAGCGTACTGTGGAGCCAATATCCATCTATCTCTATTTTCTTTGCCTGGTTTCTGATGGCTTTGCCTTCATTGTGCCATTACAGATGAAGGGCATCATCCAGGTCAAAATCTTATGCCCCGTGTTTATGAAAAATGCATTCACATTTGTGAACTGGAGTTCTCTGATATTGCGAATGCTTTTATACCCTTTCTCTCTCAGCTTTCAGCAACTGAAGCCCAAGGCAATGATTAGCAATCCTTGCAACTCAAACTTAACACTATAGGCGAGAACTCCTGCCAGTTTATCTGGCAAAAATTCAGCTGGTCACAACAGCGCACCTAATAACTTGAGCATGCAACACATTATGTTCCTAAGGCAGTGGTAATTAACAGTGCAAATAGAAAGAAAGAGATTAGGAGTTTCACGGCTAGCAAATCTTCCCCTGAAAAAGGTTTGCTTACATCAAGCCACTAAACCTTTTAACTTTTTTAAACCAAAGTAATCACACCTACTGTAATTACTACGGGGCCTGACACAAAGCTTGTTGGACTTACCGTGAGCTCCACACACAGATCGTACAAGACACTGCTCCAAAAACCCAGTTATCTAGCCATCCATCCATCCATCCATGAATGGCACATGCTACATGCCCCCGGTGGCGGGGGGGGCACAGCTGTGCTGGTGGTGCTGGGAGCTCGGCAGCGGTAAGCTGGGAGCTCCTGCAGACGCCACTGATGATGGCAGTGGGGTGGAGGGTGGCAAGCACCAACCAGCGGTTGGTGACCACCCGCAGCTGCCGCCAGCAGTGGCCAGCAGCAATTGTGCACCGCCGTGCTCAGGGGTGCATGTGCACCCCCTATGCATCGCCCCTCTAACTATCCATGCATCCAAGGTAAGTAATACAGAGAAACAAGCAGCAGGTTTTTCTCAGCTGGCGCCATGAAATCTAATATAATAGATTCTATTCGCATCGTATTTTTCTGTCCTTACATCTCTTTATTTCCTACAACGAGAGTAAAGCTGTAGCTCTGGGTCACATACAGGCAGCCACGACACAACCGTCTAATGGACAATGTCAAGTGAATTTTTTTTTTGTCAAGGTAGAAAACCTCTCCTTTAAAGCATCTGTTGTAACAACACTGCAGGTGGAGGCGGACATTGGAAGTGTATCATTTATGCGGAGGTAGTACCTACACGCCTCGCCCAAGGTGAAGTCTCGCTGTGCTAGGCGCTGTACAGATAAACAGTAACCGGCAGACACTGGTCACAAAGCACCTACGACTCTAGTAACGCAATTCATTTCAGGCTTGAACTTAGTAAACCAAACTCTCTCTGCAATAATTCAATAACTGGAGAAAGAGGTGAGCTCCCTGCCCAAACCAGGGGAAAGGCTGACCCATTTATGATCCAAGTTATGACTCTTTGTGACAAATTAATGGTTGCTAGACATTAGGCATTTATG
>NW_017729029.1:36092141-36117466 GCF_001723915.1 Gavialis gangeticus
AGACACTGTTCACAAAGCACCTACGACTCTAGTAACGCAATTCATTTCAGGCTTGAACTTAGTAAACCAAACTCTCTCTGCAATAATTCAATAACTGGAGAAAGAGGTGAGCTCCCTGCCCAAACCAGGGGAAAGGCTGACCCATTTATGATCCAAGTTATGACTCTTTGTGACAAATTAATGGTTGCTAGACATTAGGCATTTATGAACTTGTGCCAGTAAAGTGAGTCCACAGCCAAGGAACGTCTAAATATACAACACAATCCTTTCTTTTTTTTTTTCTTCATGTTTCTATCCCAAAATGCATTAATTTTACATTGCCTACATAAATAGCCTTTCAGGAAGCTTTCCTAATGATGTCTCTACTTATATTTGAAATCCAATTATACCTTGGCTGGCATGACAACAGGAAATTAATACATTTAACTCTTACATCATCTGCTCTTCAGAGCACCTGTTCAAAATATGGTGCCACTCATCCATTTTTATAAATGGTGCTATTTACAGCAAGACCAGATCATTTTTAACAACAGTGAACTAGAAGATTTAGTTCTGGGGGATGACTAGAGTAGGGCTAAGTATAAGCACATTTCAAGGAGGATTTTGAGGAAAGTTGTTTGAGAATTTTCTGTGAAACAAATATGTTGGGTTTTTTTTTCCTCTCTCACTCTTTTAATAAGAGATGCTTTATCCTGGTATTGTCAAATACAGTTCTGTCGGGTGGACTGAAGAAGTGTCAGGAAGCCCTAGGAGACCCTACTCTGGCAGCCTGGCTGATGGACTACCTCACAGTCAGAAACAGGACTCGCACAACTCCAACGTACTGTTAAAATGTTGAATCTCTATGCAGCAGTTAAGCCAACAAGCAAAAGGACAACAAAAGGCTCTCCAGCATCCCAAGGCAGATTAGGCAGATTATCAACTATAATTATGAATCACCCCAGAAAATCTAGGATTTGTCAAAGTTCAGTCACCAACTCTCAAGAGTTCTCCAGAAAAGAGAGAAATATCTGGGATGTGGGTTAAGGATGGACAGTGAGTGCCAGGCCTGGCTAGCATGGTGCTGAGCATCTGGAGGGACATTCATCGAGGGACCAACAGCAAAGATCTCCATTCACTGGCAATTAATGAAAGAGAGCGCATGTGAAGAGTGGCCCAGGATAGACAGGGATGAGGGAGCTTTATTTGTGCCCCAAGCATCACTGATGGCATGGGAAGGATTCAGCAACTTGGAAGCAGCAGGCATTGAGCTGTCCACTTGGCTTCATTGCTATTTCATCCAGCCTCTAATTCTTTGCAAATGGCATGCACCCAGCAGCGAGAAAGCCTTCAGTTTTTGGCTTTGATTACAGAAATGCTGCAGCATCAGTTAAGACTCACTGCATGCCCATGTGGGTTCATACGATCTTTCATTACTTGCATCATGCCAGAAATTGGTTCAACTCCACACAGGACACAAAAGACTGTCCTTCATCCCAGGAACATACATTCTGAAAAGAAAACACCAAACATACAAAAAAAAATGTAAGAAGAGCACAGGATTTATATATTTAGGTACCCTTTCTGCAATGCACTGCCCATGGCCACACACTCAATGACACGAGTGAGGTGCTGGATGTACTGAAGTCAGCCCAAGCCATCACTCCCAGGATCAGGAGTTCAGTATTCGCCTGCCTACTTTGCTGGATCAGCTGGTTACAGTTTGGGGACAGGACAGAAGGAATGAGTCTGCAGCAGTGCACTATGGGAAAGCATAGCTGATTCACTGTGTAGACCATTCCTATGCCTACAGCCCTTTTAGGCAAGGACTCTGTCAAACTGGACAATGCAGCCATCTCCCCAGGTTCATCTCTGCTACGGCGTCTTGACTCGAATGGAATTAAAAACAAGAGACAAAATTAGCCTGAAGGTGTTTCAGTAATTACGTATCACGTCAGCAGAAGCACATTCCAGTCAGGGATGTAAATGATACAACTGCTGTTGTCGGTCCCAACTCCAGATTCAGATGTGCTTTGGAATGACAACAAACCAACCAAAGACCAAAATGATAGGTTGGGACATTATTTCCACCCAATTGCTCTTTCTATATATGACATGACTAGTGGGAATGGTCAGATGCCAGGGTAGATCTACACCTAACTAAATAAGAGATTTTTTTTTCATGCATTTATACACACAGAAAGCTTATTGCTGCTTACCACTTTTCAGCTGTAGTTAACTTAGTGAGATGGCTCCAAAGTAAACTTGGGTTCGTGAAAGCTTGTGTGCATGCACCGCCTCCAGTTCAAGAAAGCTTGTGTGCATGCACCGTCTTTCTCTCTCTCTCATAGATATAGATATGAGACAGACAGACAGACAGACGCAGCACGCACACAAGCTTTTGTGAACTGGAGACGGTGCATGCCCGCAAGCTTTCACAAACCCAAGTTCACTTTGGAGCCATCTCACTAAGTTAACTACTGCTTAAAAACAATAAGCAGCAAAACCCACCAAACTATTGGCTATTGATGCACGGGGTAGGAAAGCAAGAAATCAAAATACAATATAACTTGCCACGTACTACAGGGATCTGCTAGATGCGTTCTCTCACTGAATTAGCCAGAGCCAATAGATTAACAAGCAATAAAGGCATAAGGGGAGTTGGAGAAGCCTTCAAAACAGTCCCTTTTTTGTCCCACTTAGACACAAATAGAAAATGCACCATAAACTGAGATAGACATATACAGTGTAACCTCATAAATCCGGCATCGTTGGGACCTAGCACCTGCCAGAAATGTGAAAATTTTGGATTTTTGAAACATAAGGAAAGTGCATTGTCCTAGGACAATTCTCTTTGCTATTACACTATACGCGTGACTGAGTATTGTTCAAAACAACAGCCGTGGGCTGATGAACAAAAACAATGCCAGTGGGAGAAGCCTCAGACTTCCAAAGAAATTTCTGGATTATTGGGAAGCTGCTTTTTAATGCAATCAGGCAGTGTACTGTATTTTTAAAAAGTCCCAGATTTTTGAGAATTCCAAAATTTTGAAAGCCAGATTTATGAGGTTATGCTGTATATAAATCCCCTTGAATTCACTGGAACTTGAGCAGTCAATAATAATAAAATAATCAAGCCATGAAGGTCCAAGCATCGTCTTTACATTCAGCAGAACAAATTGTATGAATGGTGCTGCTAATTTTGATCCCAATGAAGTGAGTCCTTATGCTTTTTGAGGAAGAGGGAGGGGTGGGAAATATTTTTTTTTCCCCTTTGCCACTGAAAAATGAGGAGGATTGGAAAACTTGGCTTCTATACCTTACAACATACTGCTCTTGTGTTATTACATAGCAAGACCACTCTAATGTGTAGTCTCCATAAGCCACAAACAAATGATCTATAATGGAAAGAGCAGGGAAAGCATTCCCTTTGAATGGATATTGGATCTTATAAAGTTTTGAACTTTTTAAAAGAAAAACAATGCTATGTGAAGAGCTTCCTGCATAGCAGGTCCCAAATATAGTTTCTAAAATAAAATGCCCTATTTGTTTTCTTTGCAACCTCCCAGCCCACACCACGTGCCATTTAAAATGGGAGATATGTAAAATACTGGTGTAATTTCTATGTAAATCATCCAGCGACGCTTCACCATCTTAGCACAACCACCATGCAAACGAAATTGCAAAATGCTAATTAGACAATCACCAGTTGTAGAAGATAATTCCATTTATTATGCGGAGATGAAGAACAATGCGTACAACACCAGGATCTGCAGCAGGAGTCGAAATCGATCCCACCCAGAGGAGCGCAGCACATCCCAGAGCAATTCCACCGGGCACCTTTTGTCTGGCACGGCAAGGAGTGTTATTTTTTTGCCCTACTTATACTTCAGACACTTGGAAGACTCCCTGATCGTTACAAGGCTTCAGTTACCGTCAAGAATAGTTGTGATTTATCCCTACCTAGTATCCTCCTCCCCCGCCCTGGCCTTGCTCGCTCCCATCTGCGCAGAGAACTGCACCTGTTAATAAGCCATTCGCACACTGCATTATAATCTGGTGATGATGAATCACTGGAATAGCGGGCATACCTTTCACGGCTTCTACCCCGAACATATTTGCTGTTCATCTGCAACGTGAGTGTTTTATCTTAGGGTTTTCCCCTGCTTAGGATTCTGACTGGGCTATTATGCGAGTGACCACATTTCCCATTTTACCAGGTGTCATCCATCTTCTTTTGCCTACCTAGACAAATCTGCTGGAAACTGTTCACAGTGGAGCCATGCCATTACTTCAGATGTTACATCCCAATTCCATTTCTGAGGGTTGCACTGAAAACAGATAGCGCCGGCAGCAGTAAAGTTATGGTGGAACTGCTTAACTCTGCTATTACAGTCATCGCAGCTGAAGCTCTTTGATACCATTTACCATTGCGGTCTTACTCAGCAATGAATTCTCTATACAGTTTCCTACACACCCAGATTCAATTTTCCCAAGTTAAGGAAGAAGCGTCCCTCAAACTCATGTTTAGGGCACAAGCCAACCTCCAGCTATCACAGCAAGGCAGTAACACTTTTGGGGAGGCGGGGGAAGGACAGGCTGCTGCATTCCTATAAGGGCGACTGCAAACCCTGGCCTCTAAAGCTGATGGCATCGGCCACCAACAGAAGGATAATGGAGTAAAGGAGCAACTAGCCTCTTCCAGGAGGTCATTTTTTATGCCCCCAAGAATCAAATTCAACGTTTCTTATTTTCTTGAGATTTCACAACGTCAGGAGGAGAAGAGGAATTAGCAACTGAGGCATCGCTCCCTAAAGCAAATACCTGTTTTTCAGGATTCAGAGGGCATTGGATTAGTAGCATATAGATGGTGTGATTTGCTCGGTTTAAGTCATATATACTTCTGCCAATTCCCACTGATCCAGCCATGTGGCTTGTCTGTCGTAGAAGTGCAACCTACTTAAGGCAACAGTGGAATAGCATCTAACAATGGTGGCAGCACGAAATCCCCCTTCTTAGGAAGACAATAATAAGAATGATAGCAATAAAGCTGAAATTGCCCCATGAGCCTCACTCTTGTTAAGGATGCTCAGATGCTTTTCCTTATTGCCCATTACTTTTTTACATGTACCATGCATCTAATTAAGCCATCGTCTAGTTTTTCCACCCTTATTAGTGCTTGCTAATACTACACTATCCAGACTCGCATGTCCCCAGATTCTCATGTTACATTAGCATAGTCTCCAGTGAAGACCGAATATATGCCATTTGAGGGTCCAGCCCTTGGTTTGGATACTATTTACAGATGTTTCCCTTCCTCAATACAATGCTTTTTAGTGCGGGGGGTGGAAGGACAGTAAACACTGTATGTAAACGTACATACACCGTTTGTGTATACCTATATGCAATGCATGCACACACACACACACACACACACACCCTGCCTAAAGATGAAGATGTTTTGAGTGATGATGAAAAAATCCTTACCCAGTTCTTTTCCGTCCCAGAAAACCAATATGTTAGCAAAATTTATGGGGGAAAAATGGAAGGCAAATGGGTTGGCCACAATTTTAGATGTACAAGTTAATTAAGCAGTTGCATAAGAGACAAAGGCACTGAATATCAAATAAAGTACCAAGGAAGCAATTTATGCAATGAATCCTAACGTACATTCCAGAACAAGTAATGTAGATTTGGTGTAAGATGTTAGTACCTGGAGTCTTGCCATGTTATAAGGAACTGGTTGAATATCAGATTTCCTCTATAGCAATCAAAATATTCACATTGTAGCTTGCAGGGGGATGGTGCATAAGACATGTTTTCTTTATCCATGTAACTTATTAAAAATATAAATCAGCATACAATATTTTTAAAAACACAATTCACTGCTATAGCTTAGCTTTTAAGCTCTGGCCATCTTATCCTCTGTATTGAGAATTAGTGCCGTGTGTGCGCGTGCGCATATTTTATATCTCTATCAATATATTTTATATATCTATACATACACACACATTTTATATAATCAAATTGACAGATACACACACATACATATACACATATTTTATCTATCTATTGATAGACAGACAGATAGACACACACACATCTATATATACACACACATACCTCTTTGCATAGAGATGTTATAGTAAGGATTTACATATTTTTCCCCACTGTTCCACAGGTGCAAGTAGGCATTCTTCCTATTCTATGATAAAAGCAGAATTTAGTCTTCTGTTAAGGGACTGTTTAAGAGGGAAGTGTTTATCAAATTCAGATCTTCCATTTTTGACAAGTGCACATTGCCACAACATGAATCATAACCTCTCTTAAGAAGTTACAAATTGTGCAATCTGACTATTGGTTACTAAAAGCATTGTTAGCTCCAGCTTTCCACCCGACTCAGAAAGTGTCAGCACCTTCCATCACCAGAGACTTATCTTGCCATTTATGTTTCACAGATTAACAAATCAATCTTTTTGCAGTTTTCCAGTTAACTGCATAGATTCCTGCTTTTGGAGTCATTGGCCAGTTGCACTGCTGACATTAAAACAGTACCTTCAAATGCATTTATGCAGCCCCTTTGGATTCTGTTAAGATCAGAGCCCCAACTGCTTTGCACATAAATAATTAAGAGTCAACCACCAATAGTCTTTTCCTTAGATCATACCTCCAGTACAACTGGATTCCACAGCACTTCTTTTATAAGAGGAGATATCAGAGACATGCAGTAGCAGCAGGAGATAAAGGTGGTTCCTTCCTTATTTGCTTAAGATTTTACAACTTCAGCAGAGAAAGAGGCATTAGGCACCACTCACTAATGCAAACACCATTTTTTCTGTACGATTCAAGTAGCTTTGGGTTTGAGCCATAGATGGCATGATTCACCCAGTCACTTTTCTACTGGTTTATGATTTGGGTCATATATTCATAGATGCTAGGGCCAGAAGGGACCTCAACAGATCATTGAATCTGACCCCTTGCCTAAGCAGGAAAGAGTGCTGGGGTTAGATGACCCCAGGCAGATGCCTATGCAGCCTTCTCTTACAGACCCCCAAAGTAGGGGAGAGCACCACCTGCCTTGGAAGCCCAGTCCAAATTTTGGCCACCCTTACTGTGAAGCTTTGGCCACCCTTATTGTGAAGATCTGGCCACCCTTAATGTGAATTATTACTCCACTAATACCCATCTCTTCATAGTTATTCTACCAATGCCAATTCATCCGTCAATCCTAGAAGTGTAACTTCTTCCTGCTCTGGAGGGAAGAACTCAAGATGAAAAACCAGACCAACCCTAAAGTGGCAGTAACCTTGATTAGGGCAGCAGCTACCCAGTTGTGAATACCCTTTGCCAAGCCACTTCAGCTCAACTCTTTGAACCCAATGATACCTTCCATTCAGAGAAGACCACAATTTCCTACTTCACCCCTTACAACTTTGGTTGTGGCTAGAGCTGAAGCAGAGCACCAGTGTGCTGGCCCCTTTACTTCAGAAACTCAATCATTCCCCAGGAGAAACACTGTTTTCAAGTCAGTAAGAGTCTGGTCCCGTTCAAATCACTGACAAAACTTTCAGCACTTGAAAGGGAGAAGGGAAGGCATGCTATAACAATCTGGGGCTGCAAAAGGAGCATGAATGGAGTCCGGGGCATATGTGGGGATGCCCCAAATACATCCGAGGTATTATTTCTGTCCAAGAGGTTATGGTCATTATTATAGGATCAAGGTACTGAGAATACTTTACCCACAGGAAAATGGTCAATAATCCTATGAAAGAAAAAGACCTGAGGGAAGCTCCCTTTGAGGTAGGGCAGCCAAAGTCACATATGAAAACCTGTTACGGATGCAAAAGAGAAAAAAAATGACTGTCCTCCGTGACCCAGGAGTGTACACAGGTCAGTGGCTCCATTTTTAATGCATCATTCTGAAACTAATGAAACAAACCTACTGCCAGACTCACACAAAAGGCTATTTTCAAGTTTGCATAACTTTGTTATTTCAAAACCAATGGTCTCAAACAAGGCAGAGCATGGATTTCTCATGCTTCATGCTGAGCCTGATGCTTTAAGAGAAAGCATTTTTGAGTTATATAAGCAGGAAAAGTATGCCAAAATTTTCTAAATAGCTGAAAACTGCATTTCCCCCCTACGTTCATATGCTGTAACTCATAAAACCAGCTGAATGATTTTTATGGAACTCTCCAAAGCAAATCACTGATGAGTGGAGACCAAGCAAATGAAAATTCAGCCCAAAGGGTAATTTTTCTGCAAACATTATAGTTACTAGTCAGTGAAAATGGGGGTTTGGAGTGAAATAGCTTAGCAACCGGAACATCACGGTTGTGATGCAGGCACGTCTTGCCATCCAGATTCTGCAGCACTCCCATTAACACGAGTGTGACCACACAAAGCTCCATTCAAGACAGAATATGGGCCTCAAAATATTATTTTCTCCTTAGTATTACAATCTTTTGAAAAGAAAGCTGGTGGATCAAGTAGTGCTAGATTAATGATGTTGTTTTCCAGAGATGGTGGCTGTTACTGGGACTTCTGGGTGCTTATCATCTTTGAAACTAAGACCATTAGAGTCCAGAAATGCAAGTGTTGAGTACCTTCTAAGAGCATGAAGAATGCTCCCACATAGCAGCATCTGAGGACCATTAATACCGTACAGGTTCAAAGGCTGTTCTCCAAAATAATTTGCACTTCAGGCATCAGTTTGTTTTTGTTTTTTTTATCTGCTAACAGGGCACCGTGCTTACTCGTGTTGAAATGATTGTGAAACAGTGATCTGGAAGGGTTTGTTACCAGTTTTTATTGATTCTTTCAATGAGTCAGTCTTGTGCTAGAATAAGGGAGTCATATTAAGACACAGCACAATTCTCTATTCCTCCCCCTCATGGAGTCATTAATCAACACAAAGTAATTGAGAAATGCTGCTGTTGAAATGTATCCACTGTGGGGGGGGTTTGGATTTTTTTTAAGTGAGTAGGCAACCAAAAAAAGAAAGAGGCCTACTGTCACTAATGGATTTTTGCCCACCTTGATGACACTGTGAATGAATCAATACACTTCATCAGCTCTTTAAAGACTGGAGGCAATGAGGTATGGAGTACACGCTAGACAATGTGGACTCTCTAATTTCAGTGAGCAAATCCAGATTTGGCCTTACAAGTAGCTGGCTTCCATTTCTTATTTGCCATTTCACTTTGGCAGTAGTCATTAATAGACGTAACGAGTAGTGTCAAACTGCGGTCATTAATGACAGTCTCGTTCTGGACAATAGGGCATGAATTTGTAAGAGTTTAGCTGATGGCATTTCCACAAAATGGCCATCTGCTGCCCTTCCTTTCTCAGTGCCTGACTGGCAATGCAGAACTGTAGCACAGCTTCACTTGGTCAGGCAGTTATCTATCCAGCTACAGATGCTGCAGCCATTTGCTGTTGTCTTAGCCAGTATTGCTTGTGGGGAGTATTGCACTGATGGTATTAAAGCATCATCCTCTATCATTTCAGGGGAACAATTATTTGCCTGGACTAATGCGTATGTAACTGCTAAGCATGTACCTATGCTTGGTCAGCTAACATTATAATGGTAGCTTTCTCTGGGATGAAAGCCATAAAAGTAAAATGCAGTACAAGTCAAATTATCACTATGCCGCAAGTCCTGACAGCTGCTGGAGTCAATATGCAATACATATATATCACAATAGGTGCCTTCGAATACTGTTCTTCACAGCCCCTGTACAACAACGAATGTATTGGGATGTAGGAGAAGAAGTCGACCTGGTCACCAATACAGAGTAGTAATGTGACCAAGTACCTAAGAAGTTCTTCAAGTATCCCAAATGACTTAGAGCATGCTAGGCTGCTTACATTGCCAATGAGATGATATAGTACCTTCGGATGAAATAATACTGCTATTATCCAAAAATGACTTTTTGGCATTAGATCCCACGCATTTTATATGCGTCTTTCCATTTATCCATATGTCCACATCACCCAAAATAAAGCCACTGCTGAGCTCCACTTTTTTTTTTCTTGTCTATTTGTACTTGTGCAAGGTACCAGTCCACTATACTTCTTTTTCCACAGACACATAGATACTTAAGAGAACTCGCTCTAAACTGAACGGGTACTGAAGTTGCACCAGCCATTCAGCCTCTTGTTATGCTGGCCAAGATTGTCAATAAAAGGATGGTGTGACAAGGTGTTTTGGCATTTTTGTTGATTCGGGTGCTCTTGGCCATTACCAGGGATTGCTACGTGGAAGTGCCTCTTGTCGATCCCCAGGAAGATGCTGATCAATACAAATAAATGGAAATAACTTCCATCTCCCTTAGCCATGAGTCCTGTTTCTCCATGTGGATATGATGTGGACTGCTGGAATATGGTACAAGGTGGCTTTTGCTCTTGGGCAGGAAACACCTAGTACGTACTTAATGCATGTTCAGGCTTTGCACTGGGTCTGCAACTGTCCTGACCCTACCACATACCAACTCATCATTTTCAGCTGAGGGTCAGAGGAGCTCACCCCACTTCCAGACCTGGCCCTACACAGTGCCCTCAATGTGCTATATTTCCCAATAGCCTTATCCTGACACCAGCTTGGCTATATAAAGTAGGTGTGTGTTTACCTGTGCCCCTGGAAAAATATGGCTATGCACTTATGCAGCCACTTAGCCCAGGCAAAAGCTCACATGCACATACTCTTGCCCTTCCTAAATGAAAGACCCATTCTTTTTAAAAAATGGGCCCATTTGTAAAATTTCAATCAGCCTTCAAAACGTCTGTAATCACTGTGAATCTTCCAGATACGGCATATAACAGATTTTTGCCTACGGGGCATGTTAAAATTAACCTTCCTTTGCCATTCAAATGAGTTCGCATGCTGTCCTGCTTTTAATTGGGCCAGATGTTTCAAAGTAACAATAGAGGTTCTGACTAAACAGCATGATTTAGATGACAAAGTAATCCAAGCCTCTGTATTGCCAATCCAATTAGAAAGAAGCTGCATTTCCATCATATCGTGGTCTAGTTTGCCAGCTAAGCAAGCGAACGACTCTCTGAATGAGTCTCAAAGCAGCTTTTTGGCCAGTGGTAGTCCATGTTGGGCGTTTACTGACATGGGGACCGGACTCAAGTTTGTGCAAGTTTTTCCATAAACCAGTTGTCTTCAGTGGAAATGTACAGATTTGCATTCGCCGAGGATATGGCTCTGGATTTTTCTGACTTGGTCAATATAAAGGCAGAACGAGCAAGTTCCCAAGACAACAAAGTTGGCAGGAAAATCTTGCCATGATGTGATGCCAAAAAGTTGAAAAGGGAGTCTAAATATTACTTGAAATGTTCTGGTAAGTGCCAGGAAATGGGGAAAAGATTGTAATTGCTGTCCCCCTTCAGGAAAGAATTGAGCTCATGCCTAAGTCTTGTTGCCTTCAATGAGATTTAAACACATCCTTGCGTGTTTTCTTGAACCGGCGTCCTGCTGCAATGGTCTTTTTTCCCCGCTTCTCAGAGCCTCCAGTCATTTCCCACAACACCTGCCTTTATTTTATTTCTTTTCTGCATCAGGCATCAGTCAGCTCATACATTTCCTTGTTCTTGCAGAGAGGGGAAACGGAGAAAAGGCTCCATCCAGCTTTGATGATAATCAAGTGAAGTGAACATCTTCTATGTGCCGAGGACACTGCAGTGTCAAATTCCTGCCAGCCTCCTAGCATGAGTTTGGTTGTTGATCTTGGGTTTCGGGTTGAGTTTTAAGTGGGGTCAATGTGCTTAGGGGTATGGTCTATGTTCTACCTTTTATACGGCGTGCTCTTCAGACTGGCACCATGCGACTGACTGTAGGGCACCTAGCCCTCCCTCAATGTGCATTTGTAAAGATGGAAAAATAGCCATCTTCAGTCTCTTGGAGTGGAAGTCCTGCTATCATGTCTGGTCATGGCAAGGGCGGTAAGAGGCTGGGGAAAGGCGGCACCAAGCGCCACAAGAAGGTGATGCAGGACAACATCACCAAGCTGGACAGCCACCGCCTGGCTCAGCGTGGTAGCGTGAAGCTCGTCTCTGGCTTCATCTTCCAAGAGAGCCAGGGGGTGCTGAAGGTTTTCTTGGAGAATGCTATCCATGATGCCGTCACCTACATGGAGCATGCCAAGTGCAAGACCGTCACCACCATGGATGTGGTCTACTCGGCAATGCACCAAGGCTGCACCGTGTATGGATTTGGAGGTTCAACGAAGGTGGGAAAAAACCCTACAGTCTATCAGTAAGCCTGTGTCACCTGGGAAAAGGAAAGCCCAATCTCAACAACATCTCCCTTTACATCATCCCCTCAATCGTGCACTATGATGACACATCTGATATGTATGCATCTTATATCTGATAATGTCTATAATAATAAAAAGGGCACATTTCTGCTTGAACCATCTGAAGTCTGCCTGGACTTAGCCACCTTGGGGGAGAGAGGACAGCCTTTCCCTCAGCCTTTGTATAACCCCATCCAGATCCCACAGGACCCTGGCAAGCCTCGCGTGCTGGGATGCCTCAATATCTTGTCACACCATCCTTTTCTTGACTATCTTGGCAGAGTACAGAGAAAGATACGGACATCGCTTTTGTCACACAAAAAAGCACCTTCCTTTTACTACAAGATATTCCGAGTAGTCCTCCAGAAAGTTGTCAAACATCATTGAACTGCAATCTTTTTTTCCTTGCAAAAATTTATGGCTGTACATTTCTAGCACTGAATGAAGCACCTGACCAATTTATAAAAGACAAAGGATATTCTGCCTACCTCCATCCGGTTTGGACCCAATATTTTGCAGGTTGATGCAAGTGCATCATATAGTTAATAGTTATTTTTTCTTTATTGATAGCAACTAATAATATTCCTTATTTTTGGAAGAATGCGAGACACATTTACTCTTTGGTGCTAAACACTTTCATAGCAACCCATTGAAGCATTTCAGCAGCGCTGCTTAAATTTCAGCATATTAAGTATCCATCAAAGCTCAAGAGGAATATATGTGTTTTTGAACACGTGAAAGAGCTTTGTTGGACTGGGGCCTGTTGCTCTAAAATGGCCTCTGTATATCAAGTATCATAGTGCAGCAATGAGGAAGGAACCCAAAGTTGATCAAGTCCAAGTGGCAGTAGCAGAGGCCTTGTATCTCTTTTCCCATTTTCGTTTGACAAAGATGCTGTTTTCCTTTGGACACACGACCATGCAGGCACACTTTGGCACAAACGCAGCTGCTCCAGAAAAGTAGGGTCTACGTTCCTCTGAAAGCTCTAAATGGCAGAGCGCTACAATGCTCTTTCCTATTTGCAAAATGCTCCGAGTCCCTTGGATACAAAGGGACCAAAGGCGCCAAAAACGCTGCGAGTTCAATGCTTTGGAAAAGTAGGGGGATCGCCAGGTGAATCATAACAGACTCTCTCACACGCACACAAACGCATCCCAGGTTTTTATCTGTGCACATTCTTAATTGTTGTATTTCCTTGCAAATCTGTTCTCAGTTTGTCTCTGGCTGCAAAGGATATCTAGCTGCAGTCAGGGCTACTTGTTAGTTTAGGGTCCGTAGCTACACAACGTCACCGAGAGATTTGTTGTTGGCTTGGTTCAGAGCAAATTTGGCCTTGCCTTATAGCTAACCTGATTTGCAGAGATCCTTGCAGCCCACAGCTGCCACTAGATTTTCAGAGAGCTGCCAGCGGTCAGCACCTCCGCACATCAGCCCATTTGCTATTCTGTAAAAACGCAGGTCCCCCCCCCGCAACCTTTCACTATACTTTTGCTTATTTACAGTGGTAAATTATTGACAGCAGACAGGCTCGTCTGTCATCCACAACAGGCTTAAAGCCCTCTGGCTAGTCTCTTCTATCTTTGTGAGTGAACGTTGTCAAGTCAGATTTTCTTTAGAAGGAGGAGGGGGAAGGGAAGGTGGGTTTCTCCATCATTTGAGACTCAGTGACCATGTCTGAAAGCACCAGCTAAACCTCCTAGGCCCTGCCATTGTGCAAAGAAAACACAAAGCAAATCTGAATGCCTCCTCAACTAATCCCCTGAATGTTTCCTTCTGTCAGGCGCATTGCAAACCCAGGGCAGTCTGAAGGACAGGCTTTCACAGCCATCGCGTCTCCAGCGACTGAGGCTGCATATCTGCCACCCATTCTTGAAAGAGAAGCTATCCCTTCAGGATGCTTCCCTATTCTTATTTGGGAGTCATTGTGTACTACAGATTAATTTGCTACCGTTTAACCATCGTGCTGCTCATAAGGGGAGTTTGCGTATTTCTTTTGACGAAGGCAGATTATAAGGAACTCAAGTCGGGTCCTGTTCAAAAACGTTCAGCCCAAGCATATGTGAGAATTCCCAGTGGACTACTCCCATGCTTAAAGTGATGCATCCTGTTAAAGTGCCTTGCTAGACAGGTGACTATGAAAGAACCGGTGAAGATTTATTCCCTCCCTGTGACAGCAGTGAGATAGATAACATCCAGCAGGTGCATGTACATAGTGGCTCGGGACTGGAATTATACATAAAATGGTTTAAATCAATAGAAACTGGGTCAAATTTGTAACATGACAGAACTTCAGTGCATGTCAGCTGCTTTCAAAATGGCTGAAACTCGGTTAATATAAACCTGGATGGATGCAGTATCAGACAGGTGAAACCGGTTTATTGAACTTCTCTCCTAGACGCCCTTCAGATTCAAGTCAAGTCACAATCACCCAGCATCCCAGGATGCTTTGCAGGGTGGACAGACTAGCCTTGGCCCATGCTGTCTGCTCCAACCAAGCAGGGAGGTGTGCTCTAGTGCCCCCTGGCTTCTGGCCTGGGCCACTGCAGGTACGTGGCTGCATTTCTGGAATCAGAAGTGAATGTATGTTCACTTGCTTATTGGTTCAATCTAAACAGCTTAGATTAACCTGCAAAGATTTAATTCGTTCGGCCTTGGGCTTTTTGATCATCTGTCCTTACCCAGCGGGCCTGATCTTTACAGCCAGATGCAGACATTACACTTTTACCAGTATAAATGATCAGAAAGTGGTCTATACCCATAACAGAACAGAAGTTCAGCACACACCAACTGATTTAAAAATGGCAGAACTTGGTCTAAGACTTCTGTTCTGTTCATAGCTGATCTAAACTATGCCACTTACAGCAAAGTCACTGACTTAGATGGATTCTGCCTTCGGCTGTTGAATGTCTGTACTTAGCCTAAAGATCCCAGCCATCTATAACTCCATTGACTTGCACGATGACCCATGCCAAAAAATATGCTGAGCCCACCTTGGGATCTGTCAAAAATCTGACATCACTGCAACGGAGACCGATAAACATGCAACAGGGAATCTCCCTGTAAACCCAACCATGTTTAGGATTCAGCATTTAATAAATAAGTTTATATACGATGTATGCTGTCCTTGGAAAATTTAGCCGCTGCAAGAAAGATCGCAGCAATATTTATATGCACCAACATAACCAGATTGTTTATTACGTTGTTAGGGTGACATATTTCACTCTGAAAATCTATTTAAAAAAAAAAAGTCATTTGGAAGAGATATTGGGCAGCTAGACATTGATCTCATCTGTACTTCCTGCAGCTGAAGAGTCCAGAGACTTGAAAACAACTCTTATTCAATAATTTAATTTTAGCCCATGTATATTCTTTTAAGCAACACAACAGTATAAATATATTAATATTCCATATACATAAGGAGAGCAACAATAACAATTTTGCTTTCACTGGGCTGGAATGCAAGACACATCACATGACACAGTAAATTTAAACTGGTGGCTAGGGGCTCCTTGCTGAGCAAGTCATTACATCGCCTGAAGAAGCTGCAGAGCAGAGAAACCAGTGTTGGGGTTCCTGGGATCTTAATTTTTGCTTCAACAGTTACCTTATGCTCCGTAGCAATGTTTTTGACCCTCTGCCTCAATTTACCTATCTGGAAAATGCGTGCAACTCTATACCTTGTTTTTTGGTTGAGGCTTAATTATTTGAGTTCTGTACAGTTTAAGGCTCCTCAGCAGTGGTTTCCATGACAGAAGTAGGGTCCCAATGACTTGTGTAAATATGCAGTCATATCTAGGCCAGATGTGGGCCACAAAAACAGTAAACACTTGCCTGGCTAGTGGGAAGCCTTAATTTGTGGGGGCCATCCCTTCCTTCTGACTCATCTCTCTGAAGTCTCATAAGGGGAATAAACTTGTGGAAGTCACTGGACTGTGGGACTACTACAGCGATATTTCCGGATATCATCTGAGACGTATGCTTACATCTTCCTTATATTCTGTACTGCTGTCACACATGTGTGCCCAACTCCTGGCTGAAGCACTAGACAAACGGGGAAACAATGTTTTGAAGCCCTGTAATCACAGACACTTGATTTCCAACTTCACTCTAATCATGCACCAAAGTTGTTGGATCATTATGGAACCGAGTTAAACCATTCACATTTTGATTTAAAAAAAATAATAATAGTTAAAACAAAAATCAGATCAGTTTTCTGCCTTTTATAAAGGAGATTTCAGAAGCAATCATGCTTGGGAGTGCCAGCTATTTTCTGAGAGATGTATACAAATGCCAACCTGCGTTATAAGTGGACTCAGCACTTCCCTCCGATACAATTCAGCAGAGCCAAGTGAGAATCTCTCACTGCAGAGACTTTGCAGCAGGGCTTCAGGTTATTGACTTATGCCAAACCATCTCAATTTAAAGTCAAACCTCTTGAACGGTTCCCCCTTCCCATCAAAGACTGCAAGATAGCAAGGGGCTTCCTCACTGGACCTGGCTCCTGGAGCTGGTGCCCAGGAAGAGGTCATGGAAACCGTAGTCACACAAAGTTTGGCAATATCATGTGTCTGATTGCATGCGCCGCAGGAATCATTTAGCCGTTCTGACAACCACCCTGGAGGGAAAACTCTGTGCCAGTTAAAGGGGGAAAAAGTGAGGTATACCAGTTTAGAAAGCGTGCTTTCTGGAGGTGACACTGTCTCAGATTAAGTGGCAAACCACATGACGCTGGTGGTAAAATGGAGACGATTCATTAGAATGAAAAAAAAAATCGCTGGTGCTCTTGAGCAAGGAGAAATAGGACATACCATACAGTCTTTGCTCTGACTTTACGATGGTCTGGAAACCAAGAGGGACCTGGTTTCACACCGATACGTGGGATCCTAAGAAGCAGTTAGTGTTTTATGGTCAATGCCTTTAAATAGGAGTCGGGACACTCAGATTTCCCAGAGGCTGATTGTGGGGGACTTTAAGCACCAACCGGTCAATAGCTCTGTGCCTCAATTTCCTTTCTGTTGATTTAGACTTTAAAAAGTGCTTAAAGTAGGATCTGCCTTTTACTGTGAACTAGACACCTGACCTAGCACTGTGCAAATCGACCCTGCTGACTTGGTACCAGCTCAGGTTTTGAAGGTTTCTCGACCTTGATTCAGGTTTATGTTTTGCAGTTCGCCGTGGCTCCTCTCAGAGAAACCAAACCAACAGAATAAAGGCACCTAGATCCGAAGGAAGTCCCTTCCCTCCCACATCAGTTCAGATCTTGCCAAGAGGGTTATAAACCTTAGCAAGACCTGCAAAAATAGCTGGTCCAAAGTTTGCAAACTATAAGCCAGGCACATATCCTTAGTTTCCACAATTATGTAGGAATATTTTGCACCATTCCAATCAAAATATATAGTTTTATACACCGTGATGTTCAGTTGATCAGAAGAACTCCTTTATTGGGGTAACCAGTCAAGACTACTGTGAACCATACTCTGTGTGCATGTATATATTATTAACATACAACAGGGAAACAAACCCTGCTCTCTACAAGGGGTTGAAAATGAAATTTTTGACCCGAAGTCAAACCCCTGTGTGACAGACTATGCTGCACTTTCATATAACCGAAGTTTTCCATTCCTTATCTCTTACCATAATAATTTTTCCTTACCATGTCTTAGTTATAATAGAGTTATTTTCTGGTTGTGGAATTCGTGTAGTATTATAAAGGTATATTTTGTAACGTTCATTTTTCAGCTAGGAAAACTGAGGCACAAGGAGAAGGGATGTGACCAAGGCTGTGGAGGAGATCAGTAGCCAAGCAAAGACTGGAACTCACATTTCCTGCGTCCCAGTTTGTTGTCCCACGCACTGGCTTTCATCATCCTTGTTAGCAACACCACTGTGCATATCTACCCTGGTGTTTAGGATTCACTTGGAAGTTGACCTTCACAACTGGAGTCCTTCCACACTTGTAACATACCTTGTAGGCCTTACCAAAATCATTTACATTTTGCTTTTTCTAAGATGGGGACGGGAATATAGCATTACAGATGTACCCCAGTTTCTCTGCAGAGCCCTTCTAAGAAGTCTGCATGTTCCTAGTGTTTCCTCCTGGACTCCTCTCTACTTCTTGGCTGTAGAGGGAGGAAGCAGAGAGCAGAAGAGCCAGAAACAGAGAAGTATGGGAGTGCTGTTGGCAGATTTCCCATGCTCAAGCCCTTCAGTCCCAGATAACTTTGAAAGACACTGCAGGAAACCCAGGATTAGGAGACAAGCAGTTTTGGGGTTAACTTCACATCCAGAAGTCCAGCCAAGCTACTAGGCTTAGGCTAGACTGCTGCCAAGAGTCAAGTTTAGGAGATAACCACTCAGGTCCATCAGCAGGTATAAGTTCTGGGGTGACTTTAAGGTCAACCCTAAATATCAGCATAGACATACGGCATAAAGTCCCCACCATCAGCCATGTGACAAAGCAGGTCAAACTCATACCAGGCTCTGGACTCATAATGCTTTGTGCATGAAGGATTGAACTGAAATATTTTCTCAGTCAGGCATAGCTCTCTTTTGTAGCAAGATGTGATGTGAATATGCAAGATATGCACATGCAGTCAGCAGCTCCAGGATATCAGAGAAAAAAGACACAACACACGTTTTGGCCCTTTACTTTGTGCCAGAAAGGTTAAAATGACCTTCAAATCTAATACTTTATGTCCCTAAATCGTTAAGCTGCTGCATATAGGATCATCTGGTGAATGCCACTGAAACCACCCGCCCTTCTCTGCAACAATCCAGGTAGTAGGACAGGTAAGACAGCATCCTGCATTGTTGTACATAGTTAGGATTGTAGTATATTTTGTGGCTGGGTTCCCAAAGCAAAGCCTGAAAAAACATTGCTCGGCCCATTCTGCGTGGACAGTATGGAACCACGGATAGAGAAGTCGGGTTAGTGAGCAACACAAAAATTTGCTTAAGGCCCAGTCCTTCAAATTGCTGGGCACCTTGGACCCAATCCAGTAAAGCACAAATTGACATGCTTCACTTTAAGCGTGTTAGCAATGTGTATGGACTTCAGTAAGCCACGAGTGGCATCTACCTGGTAACTCTATATGCAGGAGTTGATGTCTCTTTCCTGCCATTCCTTGCTACTTGACTACTAGTGGAGACTGGACTTTGTGCCTAAAGAGAAGCCCATGCATAACCACTCTGCTGGATCACATGCAGCACTCTTTGCACCTTGAAAGATTATGCACTTCATGTGAAAGTCTGCAATGAACATGTGAACATTTCAGGGTATTGCACACTTCCCGTGATCATCCTGCAAGGAGACCTCTCACTTTGGACAATCAGAGCTGAGCATTAAGAGAAAAACCCCAATCATACTGAGCCAAACCCTAAGGCAGATCAAGGCATCCTATGGTTTATGAGATATGAAGAGTATGTGCTTGGCTACGAAACTGTGAATGACTTTCATCTAGTGTAACTTTAAAGTTCTTCCACAGAGGAAGCCGTTAAGGCAAAAGCTGTATTCAGCCTGCAGAAGAGGGAAGGCAGATGGTCAGTGTATTTCTCTAAAACAGAACAACGAAGCACCCTTCTGGCTAGATATTAAAGTCTTGGAAAGAGTATATAAGAATAATATGATAATTTTGCCCAGTCAGAAAACAGACTGCCACCACCAACCATATCTTCTGAGAAGTCACATTTATTAGTGCTAACATATTTGGTAGATAAAATGTTTCCTGCCGCCCAACCCCATTACAATTAGCAGCACTCCCTTTTGGATACTGTACCATTTATTTAGGAAAGATTGCTTTTTTCGTTCTTTTAAACTTTCCCTCCCCAGTCAAATCTAAAGCAAGTTATTATCCACTTAAGCATTCAGAGCTCTTGCTTCCTTAGTATTTTAACACCTACTCAAAGGAGAGATGTAGGGGCCACCTATCCTCCCAACATCCCAATGCTACACCACACCGTTTCCATGCCAAGTATATAATGTATTGCAGAGAGAAAGGTATGACGACTTAACTTCAATGCAAAAGGCATTTCCTAGTCATCATGTCACTAAAACCACATAGCTACATATTTTCTTATAGCAAATATCACTTATGAATTTTACGTGATGTCCCTCTGAATCCTGAGCAGAAGGGGTTGCAGAGACTGAAGCTTTGCAGGACTGGGACAAGATATGTGCCTACACCAGCAGGGATTATGCTTCCTGCAGTTTAAGGGTAGCTAGGAATAAATCTTCCGATTTTGCTCTCTTGTTGTCATTCATACCTATTTCCATTCAAAACTATTCAGCAGGAACTAAGTACAATGTAAATACAAATAGGGTGACCTTATTTAATTTGTTCTTTGTTAACATCCAAATTTCTCCCTCCCTACCCCCCAAAAAAGGAAGAATTAAGAAAAAAAGGAGTTCATACTTTTGATCCGTGTCTCACTGATGTGGAAAACCCAGCAGGTGCAGTTCCACCATTTGCTATTCTACATACTTGTTGGTCAGTATTATGCCCTAAGGATCCAATCCCCATGGTATCTGACAGCTGTTTGTTATAATCAGGCCCTCAAATGTCTAGGGATTACTCTAATTTCACTTTCCTAACGCAGCTTGACCTTGCATAGTCACAGAATAAACTTGAAATAGATATTCTGCAAGACTCCTTGCCATTATTTAGTTTGTTTTAAGTATGGACATGTATCCAGAACAACACACAAGATCCTAGAGATTTGTTTGGAGAAATAAGTGCCTTAGTGGTCTACGCTCCTACTTCAGCATTTTTTTTTTTTTCCAGGGAGGGGAGGGAGGTCAGGCATCACTTTAAATAAACAAGCAGTTTCATTGAAGCCAATGAATTTATCCGCACACTTAAAAAGTCACCTGTGTGCTTAAATAACTTGCTGGCCCAGGGCCTTGATTACTTTGAAACTACTTGGATGCCCCTGTAACTTGTTAATTTTCTTATATTAAATGTTTTATAATTTGTATGTGCTCTTCCAAATTAATTAGGGCATATTTAAGAAGCATTGATTAATTGCTGTATAAAATAATTCCTGCCCAGAGTGGTAGGATTTGACCTTGACTGCTTCTGACAGAAGAATTAAAAAATAAATAAATAAAAAGAGAATGAATTAAACTGAAGGCTTCATTGAGTAAACCAAAATTGGCAACAGGAAAATTAATCTCCTCTCAAACTGAAACTGAGGTAACCACTAAGCAAAAGTGATGTTCAGTCCTAGAGTCAATTAAACTCATCTAAATCTAGAAGGCTTTGCCTACAGAAGAGAGCCAGTACAATCACTTAAGCCCATACCAAACTTAAATGTATTTTACGTTTTCCTGCGCTGAGCAAATGCTTGGGTGTTTTCTTAAACAAAGATACTGCCTAGGATCAAGTTCTCAAATTCGGAGAAGTGCAAGATCAAATCAGATCAAATAAGTTTGGAATCCAGAAAATTCAGAGGTTGTTTCAGATCCGTCTCTCAGAGGGTACACACAGACATTACATTTAGATCAACCGAACTAGCACTGGACTGATCCAAATGCTGATCTGTGCAGACATTCAGGGAGGCTAAATTGCGGGGGGAGGGCAGATGGTGGGCCTGATCTAATTCAATTCACCTGAGGAGGTAAAGTAACTTAAATCAGGAATGGCCTGGGCAAATCTAGTGAATATCTGCACATATTCGGAGCTGGGAAAGCCCAGCTACCCCCACACCCTGACCTGGCCTTTGTATAGGCCTGTGACCCCCCAACCCAGATGGACAATCATCCCCCTGCAAACCCATCAATGCTGCCCCTACTGCATGGACCTGCCCACCGCTCACCCTACCTCGAGTTACTTGCACCAAGTTCCCAGAGAAGCTCCCAGCACCAGCAAATGTCTGCACACACCACTCCCAATCGATGATCACTTGGTTTAAAGTAAGCCTCGTGATCATAGACCAGGCACAGTGAACACCTACACAAACCCAGAAGGCATATGCACTTATGTTATGTGTGAGCACTTGCCTGTCTGTTCATACACTCATTTTTTTTCCCCTTTTGCTACAAGACAAAAGGCAGGGCAAAAAACACTGGTACCACAGCCGAACTTTTGCTAACATTGGGTGGTGGTTCAACAAATGCACCTTACGTGCAGTTTGGGATCCAGTTTACAGTATTGCTTCTGCACTTATATTTGTAATTCTCTGAGCTCAATCACTGCCATGAGGTAGGTACATCAAGTAGAGATATTTGAGGATCCTCCTACCCTTGCAGACTCAAAAAGACTGACCGTAGCCATAGTCCATGTACCCCAGACTTGCACTGCTATATATGTACTGGCCAGGCCATATGGGAGCTTTGGCACAGAAAAGCATGCACTCGGCAGAGTCATCCAGATCCAACATGTAGAGCAATGCAGCTCTTCCACATCCACTGGATGGGTCCATTGACTACTACTACATTATCATCCACTAAACAGGGATGGCCAAAATGTGAACAGTAATAAAGATGTACCAACACAGTTTTAAGTCAACAGTAGGACAGACAGGACTAGACAGAAAATGTGAACTAGACTGCTCGCTGATGCTATACCTGCTGCTTGTTGCAAATCAGGAACTCAATCAAGTATCATATGCTGCAAGTCAATTCATTTACTTTGATTTTAGGAACACATTTAGAAAATGAGCATGAAATAATTAGCAAGAAATGAACGAGTAATTAGTCACTGAATTACTCTGTAGTGGAGACTATTCTGCTTGACATCAGAGATAGACTATCTGCAGTCAGCAAACTGCATATTTAATAAGGAGTGGAGAATGTGGTGAGCTTGATGGTGAATTATTTCCTTCAACATCTCGCAGCACATTCAAAGGCCTGTCTCAGTAAGGTGAGAGAAGTCTAAAGGGGATATAAATTTAGGGAATTGCCTTGCTACTTCCAATTTCCCCAGTGGGTACATTACAGCCAGTTACACTGTTAGTTATACACTCTCAGTCCAGTTAGTGAACATTAAAAAGTTTTGCTCTTAGGACAAAAGCAGCTCTGCTATAAAAAAAAACAAAAAACAAAAAACTCAGTCTGCATTCAGCTGTGCAGAAGAAAGACTCCTGTTGCTCAAGAAGGTTGTTCAGCTATTCCAGGAGGAAAAATAACATCTTTCTGCCCCCATACACAGCACCTGCATGAGGGGGACTCTGACTCCACAGCTTGGCAGCCTCAGCCCCCTAACGTAGACAAATCCTCATTGACCAATATGCAATATACACCGTACTTCATTACAGACAGACACCACTGGAGTGCAAGATAGTCTAAAGAAGCCTAAACTGATGTCACTCATATTTTAAAGCAGCCCAGAAAAGTGCATGAAGGAAATCTCAAAGACGCTTTCACCCAACAAGGACATTCCTCAAAAAAAGAGAGTTCATATTTTTGAAAGAGCTACCTGCATACCACGCAAAGAGTTGACAAAAAGAAAAATCCCCATGAATCGTACACCATCAGTTATGACATACCATCCTTCCCTGGAGCCTACACAGAAAATCCTCAAACAATTGCGATCCATACTACAAGATGACCCAGTTCTTAAAAGAGATCTTCCGAGAGCCACCCATCCTAGCCTTTAAACAAGCACCAAACCTTGCTAACCTCATCACCAGAAGCAAATTCCCTACGACCCAAAACATACCTAATGGATCCAGACCATGCCGGGACAAGAAATGCAAAACCTGCTGATACCAGTCCTACAAATCACCACACCCCACTACACAACCATCACCATGCCTGGATCCTACACCTGCACCTCCAGAAAATGTAATGCATTTCATCCAGTGCACTGAAGACCCTGATGGAAACTACATAGGAGAAACTAAACAACAACTGCGTACCACAATGAACGCACACTGAAAATCTATCAAAGAAGAATACTCAACTACCTGCGGGTGCACACTTCTCACAGGGCAATCACACCCTCTCCGAGCTCTCAGTTCAAATCCTCAGAAGGGAACTTACAAAAAACCTTTTGTAGACAAGCCTACGAACTTCCCTTCATAAATCTACTGGACACACAAAATCATGGACTCAATATAGACATTGGATTTATGACTCATTACAACCTGCCGGCCATCTGATTCACCAGGTACCTGCCTGACCTTACCATTTACACTCCCCCTACCTCCTTCCTTCCTCTCCTTTTATACCCTTTGTCTTCTTAATTTTCAGCTATTTATTTTTTCACAGCCTACCTCTTTTCTACCCTGGAGAACTCAATTACAGTAATCTCTCCCTTACTTACCTTTGGCATTATTTCCCCCACTGCCTTTCCTCCTCTTCCCATTGTTTTCCTGATTTCCACCTATTTACATTCTCACTGACATCCCGTCACACTTTTAGCTTCCTTCATTCCTTGGAGATCTCAGAGCAGCAAAGACTCCCTATGCCTGAAGAAGGGCACTTGTGCCAGAAAGCTTGCAAAGAACTTTCTTCCAACTTCTCAGTTGGCCTAATAAAAGATAACACCATCTACCCAAACAAGGTTGCCCACCTTAAGGAAATCAAATTACCAACGCAAGCAAAACTGATGTGCACAAAGGATTAAACTGCTTCAATTAAAATCCACATTCAGGCTTCTGATTCATTTTAAATCAAGTTAGTTAAGTGGCTGCAACACTGTCGGTAACAAACTTACCTAACAGGAAAGTGAAAGGATCATTATAAGTACCGCTTTTAACAGATCTGCAGCAGGCAACTTTCATCAGGTTGACTCTTTTATATATGCTTACAATCCAGAGAAACCCAAGAGCCAGGAAATCTTGCTTTTGTCTCCCAGCATCTCATCCTTGTAACTAGCCTCGGGTGGGGATTAGACGATTGCTTAGGCTGGCTCAGAACACATGGAAAGCAAGAGAATTTAAAAGACACATCCCCTCTGATCTGAGCCCAGATCAGCAGAGCCTTTATAACATATTAGGACACATATGGCACATCCAGACAAGCATGGACATTTGTTTCCCCAGGTTACCCCAGGTAAGGCTGCTGGGGCCAGCATCCCAGCCTCCTCTACCCCACCTGGGGTA
>NW_017729029.1:36122466-36123624 GCF_001723915.1 Gavialis gangeticus
GTCCTGGGGGTCTTCTAGGGCTGATGCCTGGCCAGCACCCAACATGTGGCTCCAGCTGGCCAGGGTCTGGTTTTGGGCAGTGCATACTGCCACTGTGTGCACCACCTTGTTTCTTTTTCGGCATGGGTTTTTTGGAGCCCAGGATCTCCTGGGGTCAACCCCACATCCTGCACTGCAAGATAGCAGCATGTGCGGTGTGCAACAACACAGACCAGTCTGCAATGCTACATACCGCACATCCTTGCTCATCTGGACGTGGCCATGCAGGCCACCCATTTGCTCCATACTGGCTGTTCTGGTGGCAGGCTAGGGGAAGAATAATACCAATATATAGCACAGGTTTCCCATTAGCTAAGGGGGTGGGGAAGGGTGGAGATAGACTAACAGATCTTGCCTTCTTTAGGTGCCCAATAAATATCCAAATTTCTGCATCTTGTAGGGCAGGGGTGTTTTTAAAAAGGAAGATGTGATATATTTGCATGTAAAGCCTCTTCATGGCTTGAGGAAGAAAGAACAGTAATGAAAACTAATCCTAAATCCCAGTTAAAGACACTGGTTACAAATGCATGGCTCTCTCCAGCTCTTACGTCTTGAAAGGAATTGCTGCTTTCCACACTGAAAAACAGCACATGAATTCAGATCCCAGAAGCGTACTGTCATGAACCATGAACTCCCCTTCCTCCCACCCCCGCAGAGGCTTGCAGGATTTCATGAGGTTTGCCTGGGAAAGCTAGCTACAGTAAAACATCTGCCCATTACTAAGAGAGAAAAAGACTTTCCATCTCTGAATCACAAATGAGGATTCTCAGGAGGGGTATATGGAAAAGCCTCTCCAGAAACTTTGCCTCATTTTTTTTCTCTCTCAAATCACCTAGGCTCTGTCGTATCAAAGTTGCAGGCAGGTCTAGAGCAGAACAGACAGGAATGCAGTTGCCAAAGCCACCATGAGAAAAGACCATGTGTTCATTTAATACGTACCTGTACAATGCAAGTATTTCTTTCTTTACAGAAATAGCCAGTTACATTTTTCATCTACCTTAAAAACGGGGCTCCATTAATCTCATTTTAATATTTCTGGCTTCTCTGGTTCTATTTCCTACATCATCGTGAAACCGCACCTCATCGTGCACATCTAATTCATCATTTTAGTTTGACTCA
>NW_017729029.1:36128624-36148761 GCF_001723915.1 Gavialis gangeticus
TTGCCTGGATCACAAAGCAGGATTTCATGAGGTTTGCCTGGGAAAGCTAGCTACAGTAAAACATCTGCCCATTACTAAGAGAGAAAAAGACTTTCCATCTCTGAATCACAAATGAGGATTCTCAGGAGGGGTATATGGAAAAGCCTCTCCAGAAACTTTGCCTCATTTTTTTTCTCTCTCAAATCACCTAGGCTCTGTCGTATCAAAGTTGCAGGCAGGTCTAGAGCAGAACAGACAGGAATGCAGTTGCCAAAGCCACCATGAGAAAAGACCATGTGTTCATTTAATACGTACCTGTACAATGCAAGTATTTCTTTCTTTACAGAAATAGCCAGTTACATTTTTCATACACCTTAAAAACGGGGCTCCATTAATCTCATTTTAATATTTCTGGCTTCTCTGGTTCTATTTCCTACATCATCGTGAAACCGCACCTCATCGTGCACATCTAATTCATCATTTTAGTTTGACTCATTCATCTCTGCCTCTCCTTCAAAAGAGAATCCAGGTTTAATGACTATATTATGTAATGTGCAGCAAGGTGTTGTAGAGCTATTTTGCAAACCCCAGGAGGGCACTTTAGTTGCACCACATTTATATACACACCTCACTCATTTTTTAAAGAAGACCAAAGTTCTCCCGGTGACAACAAGGACTAGCAAATACATTATACATTATTGCTGCTGACACTTGAGAATGAGAAATAAGAGCTTACAGCCAATCTCTCCTTCCCCTGCAAAGAATATCTACTATTTTACAAACAAACAACATTAAGATGCGGGTTAAGAGTATTAACATAAATACATATTTACCAAGGCCAGAAAGCATCCACTTTAGAAAAGCAGAACTCTTGCAGGAGCTTAGCTTGTCAAATGAATAACGAAATCATTAAATGAGCTTGCATACCTTGGGACAGAAGCTGCTCTGTGATAAATGGTGTGGTTTCCAGCATGTGTCCAAGCATCTACCACCACGCTTGACCATCAGGTAATCAAAGACAACACAACATGAATGCTACGATAAAAGTGCGGTTGGGCAGCACGGCAGATTCCCCATTTATAAGTCAAAGAGCAAAGCCCCATTTTTGTTTTGTGTCATCCATAGCATTTCTCACAAAGGCCAAGTCCCATGCAAAGCCCCTTTTAGTCTGTTCTCACTCTTCTCATCAGTTATTCCATTAATTTTTTCGTGCAAACATAACAAAATAAGGCTGCTGTAATCTTTAGCATTTTTATAATTGGCTCGGAACATGCAGCTATCCTCCTGCCCTTGACATCTTAGGTAATCTTTAGCACTCAGAAGAAAACAGATGAGCAGAACATACCCTCCCTTCGCTTACTTCTCCCATTTCTAATCTTCTTTGACCAACATAATTCTGTTACCTCCATGAGATCTTCTCAGTTCAGGGGCTTTCTCTGGGGAAAAAAAAAACCCAACAGGAGCAACAGCAAAAAGGTTTGTGCTTATGGCCTTTGCTCTGAAGCCAGCTGTGAGGTATCTGGCTAATGATGGGAGGCCCCAGCACAGCTGCACCATTTACTCAGCTCCTGCACTGAGCTCCCACTCCAGAATAGCAGAGTACAATGCACTGCAATCCCGGGGTTTCAACAGGGTATAGACAAGGGGTTTTATGAATTCTCACTGAATGCGTGTCACGACTAAGTCCAGGAGCGAAAACAAGATAATACGAGTCAAAGAAACACCTCGGATCTCAAGACATTCAGAATTCCCAAGAGAGCCGTTTTTCCTGACCCAGCCTCTCCGTTTCTTTACGAGGCAAGGGGTTTTTATGGTGGTAGCTTTTATTGGACCAACTGAATAGCTGGGGTGAAGTGAGACAAGCTTTCGAATGCAAAAACAATCTTCTTGACGGGTGAGGGAAAAGCAAGCTTGGAGGAAGCTTGCTTTCCTCCTCCTCAGACCTGAACATGAACGCTTTGCTCTTCACTCTAACACTGCCTATTTATTAAAAAATGGAGAGTGCTTTTAGGTGGCTAAGTTTTGTGGGTGACCAGTGATATCAAAGCAGCGTTATTCTTGGAAAGTGCCGAGCACCTTCCATTTTTCTCTTGTTTTTCCATGGGGCGTGGGCTAGCAGGATCATTTGCCTTTAAGCAGGTCAGGTGTCTTTAAGGTAAGTCAAACAAGCTTCTCTGTTCTTCCACACAACCTAAAAATGGAAGGGAGGGGTATTGATTTGATTTAATTAATATATTCCTGGTCAGACTACTGTTTACCGCTGCTTAGTTCACCTGATTAGATGAGAATGTCCGCTTGTATTTACACACACACACGCATATACACACGATGTAGAAATGTGTGTATGTGTATATTTAGACAAAGGAGATAGATACTTACACAAAAGTGTGTGTGTGTGTACATATATAAATGTGTGTGTGTGTGTGTGCGCGCGCGCACAAAGGAGATAGATATTTACATAAAGGAGGGGTGTGTATACACACATATATACAAACACACATATATATAAAGGAGATAGATACAAAGGAGGGTGTGTGTGTACACACACACACACACACACACAGCAGCAGCACACATATATAGCAGCACAAGTCAGGGGTACGTGGACTATGGCTACAGTCAATCTTTTTGAGTCTACAAGGGTAGGAGGATCCTCAAATATACACACATGCACACACACGTGTGTATATATACATGTGTCTGTGTGTGTATATACACACACAACAGAGATCGATATTTACACAAAGGTGGATGTGTGCATGTGTGTGAGTGCGTATGTGTGTTTCTGGATTCCTGGTTGCCAGAAAACATTCACAAATGAGAATACATTTGAAAATCCAGCATTTCTATTTTTTTTTTTAATGAGCTTAAAGCCAGTCTTATTATCTTGCAGGACCTAATTCAGGGTTCTTCAGTGTCTGGGACTAGTAATATCAAAACCACTTCAGAGAGAGTGAAAAGCTAGAACTATTGTAAAAGGTAAATATTTTTAGATGCTGCAGCCTTTAATAGCATTTTTTATTGTCAGCCACTGGAAATGCCTTCACTGACAAAGAATCTTTGCTTTATTTTACATTTGTTTTAATGACAGATTCTTCCCCTTTTAGAACTTCCTCCTCCTGCTCATTATTCTAAGTGATTTCAACTGGTTTTTCATCTAAATATAAAATCCTCAAACTTGACTTGAGTATCTAGTCAGAAAATAATCACAGTAAAGATGATGATATACTAACAGCGAACAATAACACTAATGTTTTGCATTTAACTAATGCTTTGTGCCTGAGGCTTTATAAACCTGCAATAAGCCACAATGCTAATGCAAGAGAGATTAAGAGTGCTTTATTCTACTGATTTTACAGTGAGAGACAGACTGAACCCGCTGCCCATGTTCACACAAATGTATTAGCTTATGAGATTTTTCTGCCGGAGTCCCTCACGTTACTACTCTTACTTTTTCAGGAAAATTTCTCTTGTTCCTTTGGATGGGCCTCAAAACTTTTCATAATATTTTGTTTTGATTTTAGTCCCCCTCTCCCCATTTAAAAACCCATTACTTTTAGTGTCTAATTTTAATAGTTTCCTTTCTTTCTTTCCCAATTTAATTCCAAGGTTTCCAGGCAGGATTTATTTCATTTTAGGATCGGGTCTGTAGTCTTCCTGAAATTAAAGGATAATAATTTCACTTGTCTTTGCCCAGCTTCTCTCCCATACCTTCATTCTCTTTCATGCCTCTGATACAAGCATTACAGCAGCCTGAATCCTGTTCACTTTGAAAGGATTTGAAAATGGCAAACTTTAAACATGAAACACTGCTTTCTTTTCATTTGAAGGTTATTTTTAAGCATTCGCCTTCAGCTGTTCTTGCCATGAACTGATCCAGCTCCCAGTAAAGTGAGTGAAAGCCTCCAAACTAACTTGTAGGATTGGCTCCAACTCCCATTAGATGGGTCCACATGCATTATGGAAAGCACATGCATATTTTCTTTACGTTTCACTAGAAACGTATGCTTACGCACCCTTTCTGAATGCAGCCCTTACATATGAGTATCTGTTTTTGGGGACACACATGAGCTTTTAGGGAGGGAAAGATAGCACAGATGCCCTACCTGATACGAACAGTTTAAAAATTATATCTGGCTGAATGCTCAGTATTTGTAAATCTATGTTGCGCCATTACAGTCAGCAAGGATGAGATTTATTACTTAAACTAGTCGAGAGAAGTAGTCGCAGGTTAGTCTGAAGTCAGGCAGATGACAAAGCAGAGGTGCACCTGGTAGACTAACTGAATCAGAGATGCATCTGGTTTTGTGAGCAACTGGTAACAGCTGTCAACTGTAAGGCACCAAGTTCAAATAGTCTCTCTCCAGCAACAGGCTGCCCAACTCCAATTCTCACCAAGGAACTAGGCCCTGCAGCAGACCCAAGTGCCCCTCATGAACACAGATCACATTATCCCTGGACCAAACCATGAGGATTATAAACATCTGAGATTCATTCAGTGGCTTCTTCACCAACATCATAGATGCCATTACTTGCTCTCCTGTCTACATGGGATAGATGGGGTGAACCTTATGTGACAGAATGACTAGACACCCATCTAACACTTAGTCCAGAAATGCATAAAAAACCGGGGCAAAACACTTCCGCCTCCCTGGACTTTCCAACACTGGTCTCAGAATAGCTGTTCTTAAACAACGGGATTTTAAAAATCAACTTGAATTCAAAAATGCAGAACAAAGAAATCATGCACAGGCTGGATTGTATAAAGCATGGTCTAAACGGGGACTATGGATTCTTACCCAGCCCCTAAATTATGTCCCTATGGTTTTATTGCTTCGCTGTTCTCTCCCACCCCCTCTGCCTCTCTCAGCACTGCTCTGCTTCCTTCTTTCACCAGTCCCCTCCTTCTCCATCTTTTGTATTTAAATCACTCCTATTTGATAGCTTACTCTTTGCATATTCTTTGGTAGCATCTGATCAAGTCAGCTGTTGCTCACAGAAGCTTAAACATCTCTGATTCATCTGGTCTATAGGACACATCTCTACCCTGTCTTCTGCCTGACTGAAAGTGGTGTTAGGCAATTGCATCGTTTTATTTTTTAATGGTCTTGATTTGTAATTCACCCCAGCTCCGTTGAAAAATAACATTTTGCCTTTTTGCAACGGTATTCAACATTTCAGGATCTGTTTGCTGCAGTTCATTCCCAAACTGGTAAAACACATACCCCTTAATAACAATGCTAACATACATTTCCCACGACAGCATGTCAGTGGTATGCTGCTGACAAATGGGAACTTCATTGCAACACATCTTGCAGCACTGCCTTTGGGGATGCCTTAAAGTGCCCATGACTTGAAGTTTACCTGATCTGAATGTGCAAAACTCTTTGGGTCACACTTACAAAAGTACACAGGTACCTGAGCATGTAACTTCAAAGTACTTGAAAGACTTCACAGACCTGATCTGAATGTCCAAAACTCTTCTCGTCACACTTACAAAAGTATACAGGAACCTGAGCATGCAACTTCAAAGTACTTGGAAGACTTCACAGACCTAAGATACCTGTAGAAAACATGGCAAGAGCTGGCAGGTTGAGGTGGGGTCATCTCAGCTCAGAAAATATCGAAGAAATGAATGGATCTTAAATGCTGCTGTCCCTTTTCAGGATTTAGGTGTCCTGCTCTTTGCTGAAGAGAAGTTCTTACCTTCAGCAGAGATGTGGGGCACCTTTCCCCATCCCCAGTTCCCACATCCCCCTGGGCTAGACTAGGCTGTGAAGCAAGGGGAAGCAGGTCAGGTGTAAGGTCCAATATCTGCTAAGCAAATGAATACAGGCAGTCCTTGACTTACAACATTTCTAAATTGACACCCTGTTTCAACTTTACAACACCATTTTCGACCTACAACACTGGATCCGATGCGATGTCATGCCAGTGAACAAGCTCGCTGCGTCGCTCGTCTTCCTGGAGGACATCTGTCCAAACTTCCTTGGACACTTTCTTTAAGAAAGCAGACAAGACCCCAGAAAAACCTGCAGCCAAGACTCCTGAGAAGACTCCAGCCAAGAGCCCTTCAAAAAGTCCAACAAAGAGCCTGTCAAAAAGTCCAGCAAAGTCACTTCAAAGAAGTCCTTCCAAATCAATGTGATTGCTATTTACAATATAAATATATTAATGAAGCTATATCACTCATTTATAATTGATAGACTACAAAATTCAGGGGTATTTTTTGTGAAAATAGGGTATTGGGCCTTGGTTCAGGAACCAATCCCCCATTTATAACATTGTTTCTTATGAGAAATTGGTTCTGAGTTACGACGTTTCAACCTGGCAGGACGTGAATAGCGGGGTCCCCCAGGGCTTGGTCCTGGGGCCTACATTGTTCAACATCTTCATCAGTGACTTGGACGAGGGGGTAGAAATCACTTTGTCCAAGTCTGCCGATGACACCAAGATGTGGGGAGAAGTAGGCACGTTTGAAGGGAGAGAGAGGCTGCAATTAGCTTTAGACAGACTACAGAAGCGGGCGGATGGTAATAGGATGGGCTTCAATGCAGATAAATGCAGGGTGCTGCACCTGGGGAGAAGGAATCCACAGCATACATACAAGCTGGGGAGCTCCCCCCTTGAGAGCACAGAGGCAGAAAGGGATCTTGGAGTCATTACTGACTCCAAGATGAACATGAGCCACCAATGCCAGACCGCAGCCAGCAAGGCCAACCATACCTTGTCATGCATCCGAAGGTGCATCTCAAGCTGGTCCAGAGAGGTGATCCTCCCCCTCTACATGACATTGGTCCGGCCTCAATGGGAGTACTGCGTCCAGTTCTGGGCACCGCACTTTAAGGATGTGGCTTGCCTGGAGAGGGTTCAGATGAGGGCCATCCGTTTGGTTGGAGGGCAACAGGGCAGGCCCTATGAGGAGAGGCTGAGGGACCTGAACCTGTTCAGCCTCAGCAAGCGGAGGCTGAGTGGGGATTTGGTGGCTGCCTACAAACTCGTTAGGGAAGATCAGCAGCAAATAGGAAGGGCCCTATTCCCCCCAGCATCACCTGGGGTGATGAGGAACAATGTCCAGAAGCTGCTGGAGAATAGGTTCAGGTTAGAGATTAGGAGGCACTATTTCACTGTTAGGGTGGCTAGGATCTGGAACCAACTTCCCAAGGAAGCGGTCCTCACTCCTACCTTGGGTAAATTCAAAGAGAGGTTGGATGAACACCTGTCTGGGGTCATGCGATCCCAGCATGTGCTCCGGCCAGTGGCAGGGGGTCAGACTAGATGATCTATTTAGGTCCCTTCTGACCCCTAAATACTATGAAACTATGACTTAAGATGTGGTTTTGAGGAACCAATCGTGTCGTAAGTCCGAGGACTGCCTGTACCCATTTTTCTGACTCCCAACAGAAATGAGGGAGGCCCCATGTGCTTGGTCCTGTCAAGACCAAGAGAAGCATATTGGAGCCTGGGGAATTTTGCTGGGGACAAATTAGGTACAGGTAAGATTAGTCAGCAAGGTACACTAATGGTTTAAGAAGGTATACCGATGGTTTGACTGATCTACAAGGTACCACTGATGGTTTGACATGAAAATCAGCATCTGAGCAGGAGTTCTGATGAGCTAAATTTTAGATGTCTCCACTTACCGTGCCAAACTAACAGCTGAACTCTACCTAAGTCAATTCGCAGTTCTAGCCACTGGTGTTTTTCACACTTGCATTGCCTTAATGTCTTTTTATACTCTGTGATTAATTCTACCTGAACTTACCTGAAGCATTATACCCTGTTATCCACACAAAGTACAGTTTTGCTTGTCACAGAGATGGCTTTATTAAAAAAAATGTTGCTGAAATGTTTTAGCTTACAAGACAATGCAATGAAAGACAGCCATTTCATGCATTAGGCAGTCCAAGCCACATGAACAAAAAAAAAAGCAATCCTTTTCCTCATCATTAATGCCCTGCACATTCGTACTGCACATGCTCTACTGATGTTTAATACAGTGAATTATATTTAGTGTGGCATACTGAAGAGCTCAGGGGCTCAGAGGATTCATACTGTGAAATGAAGCAAAATTGCATTAAACTAATTTTTGCAAGTAATCTTTCTAGATTATAATGAAATAATTTGGGTAGGAAGTGGAGAGCGGTGATCCTGAGCAGAGTGGCCTTTAGGGGATTATGGCCCCAAATGAAATGTTAAGGTTGGCTCTTTTGCATTTCACGAGAACTTTACTATGGGTTTCTGTGTTAGCAGAAGCAGAGTCACCAATGGCATTGCTAAAGCCCCTCACTTCTTCAGAAATAATATATTCCAAAAACACATCAACAAGTAACACAAAGGGAAATGAGACGTAGGTTGGGGGAGGAATTGAGAGAGACTGCCAGTGCAGATGGGCAGAGGAGACAAAAGCTTAAGAGGCAAAATGATCAACAAAGCTGCATTGATACTTCCAGGTAATACTGTAGTTAGACCTGGGGTGGCCTAGTGTGGAGTCGAACAGACTCTTAGCAAGTTATGACAACAGAAAAGAAAAGGGGTATTTTGAGATATCTGGCTGGGGTATTATGATCCCACCGCTCGTTCCTGCCCAAGGCAGGGGGTCAGACTTGATGATCTGTTCGGGTCCCTTCCAACCGACCCTAGAAACTATGAGATGGTGATAGTCGAGTGCAGTAAATGGGTATAGTAAGTGGATCCCTGGCAGAAAAGCAGTTGGCATATGCCATTCATTAAAACATGAAAGTCTCAGTAAAATGAGGTGTAGGTTGCAATTGTGTTGGTCTAAGGACATAGGAAGACAAGGTTTTTTGGGTAAATCTGATATCTTTTATTAGTCAAACTCAGAAGTATTTTTCCAACTATTTGAGTTGGTCTAGTAAAAGACATGGGATTTACACAGTAAAGTGAGAAAGCCGAGTAGTTTCATAGAAGCTGTGAAATGTGTAGGTTTTTGGCCAGTTGTTAGGGTTGCAGGACTCTAGAATCAACTCAGCTCTTCATTCAAAGCTGGGCATCAGGGGAAGTATTGCCGAGACCCCAACCAGAGGGAAGTCCTGTTGTCCTGATGAAAATAAAAAATGAGATCCATCAAATCAAATTCTACCCTTATTTACAGAGGTGTATATCCTGGGCAATTCCACTGGACTTCTGCTATAACTGAGATCAGAGGCTGACCTGTCAAGCTTACACCTCTTATACTGCACTCATTCCCACCGATATAAATTCAAAACATCTTCAGGGGTACTACAGCTTCACAGTGGTGTGAGAGCAGTAGGCAGGATTCGAACCCAGAACTGCTTGGTCAGGCAGCGTTGGCCACCAAGCTTTCGGCTCCTGAATCACACCAGTAAAATACTTCTTCCCGTGTGAGCAAACGCTGCAGTTGTCTTGGGTTGTAATACAGGAAAGGGAAGAAGGGGAGGGCATGGAAATGCAAATATGAAGGGGAGCGTCCACAATTTGCACTTTCAGCTGCTTTAAAAATGTGCTCAAAACTACTTGAAAGCTTGAGAACACCTGTGGGAAAGCCCCTCTCTACCCTCCCTGGGTAATTTAGCACAGTCAGTTCAGGCTCCAGAGACAGTTGAGTTTATTTTTGCAAAATCATTTCACAAAATGATTGCTGGAGTTCAAGATACCTCCGTACCTAGCACTGCACCTTTTTCTACTGGAGAAGCTTGCATTTTCAAAAGCGATTTGGGTAAGGACAAACAACAGAAGGAGGGCGATCGTATGAAACGGAGGATGTCCATGCCTGGTGCAAATTACAATTCATACAATGTTATGTTGCACAGCCCTCCAGCTCTTGACCATGATGAATAATTTCCCTGGTAATTCCAAGTAATTTTTTCCAGGCTGCTTTGGTTTAAGTGTCCAGGTTGCAAATGCTGGATAAGATTTCTTTATATGCCTTTTGCTGGACTGACTACATTATAACAGCTCCCCAAGCAAATTCCATGGTGATCCCAAAAAATGCCTGGCCTATTTCTCTACTAATGAAGATTCCTCTGGAAATACCCATACAACGCGCAGTGAAGAGTCAAGATCATGATTATGCAGTAAGGAAAGCAACATGGTTTACTTTTCTCAAAACACATCACTCAAGAAAACTGAAAAGAAGTTAGAAAAATGCATGTTTTCTGTAAAGCAACCTTAAACTAGCATGAAGAAATGCATGGAATTGGCAGAAAATGGCAGTAACATTTTCTGATTCTGATACAGGAAGTCACGAAGGGTGAAATCCTATTTCACTTTACTCACCTAAATAGCATGTTATGTAGCACTGTACCTGCAGATTTTAATGCTTACATGCAGAGTTTGGGCTTCTAGTTCACCACAGGGTGAAATAAAAATCACTCCGAGTAAGTCTCCCAAGAAAGTGCTCTAACCACCATGCAGACCTACCACTATTATCCAGGTCCCTTTTTGGCCCTCTAGAAGCTGCCGGCCCACTTCAACTGTTGTTCTACGTTCAAATAAGGCAATGATAAATGATAAAATGAGAATATGCACAAGATAAAATGCAATAGCAGAATGCCAAGAAAGTTCTTCCTAGGTAGGAGCATAACGGGAAATAGGCTAGAGCCGTATGGGTGGAAGAAGACAACCAAAGATGACTGAAAAAATGTGTCCTACCCTTTAATGTATCTGTTACCTTGCAAACATCAAAAGGAATTTCTATAACAGAAAATGCATGCTTAGTTTAAAGCTATCGAGTACTTTCAGTCTGGATTTACTAGAAATCTGCAAGAGGCTACAGTTTAAGTAAAGCGAATTATAAAAGTAAAAATACAGTAAAATAAAGCACAACGCAACACCAGCTTCCTGTTTTACAGTTAGCAACTGGTACAAAGCTGCTTCTTTCCAATGAGACAAGCGAAAAGGAGTGTGCCCCAAAATGGTGCAAGGAAACACAGTGAGTCCTTCTGGGGCTAAATTCAAATTATGCAAACAGCCTTCTTCCTTTGTGTGGCATCTAATATCAGCTTTCAAATCTATGAGCCACTGTCTGGTCTGACCGTTCAATGTGCAGATTCCATCTACCCCAACTGAGCATTTGGAAAGACTGCAGCTTTCGGTTAAGTGCTGCGATGCTTGCTGGACACCGCATTCACGCAGGGGCCGTCCAAGATGTTCATCGTATGGAGCGTTGTTTTGAAGTGCCCATGTCTGGATCTTGGTCTGTTCAGCTCGACTCACACTTCTCTGTCAAGGTTGTACCTGATGGGGGACTCGTTTGACGTTGGTACAAAATGCTGTACGAATAGGTCTAACCTTTCTCAGTGGTTGGCCCACTCCATTACTGTCCATAGGTTTGGTTTAGTATGCCCAAGCTCTTCCAGGAGCTTGTGGGCTTCATGTACAACAACTTTTGAGCCTCGTAAACCTCCATCTGTTTGGGTCTTCAATTAAGAGTTGATGGAGCAGGTGAGTTTCATCATCCCTTGCCTCGTTAGCCAGCACTGATGTTAGGGTTCATCTTTTTATATGCAAACAACCTAATTGATCTGTGGCTGGGTTCTGGCTCCCAACAGCCCTGGAACGTACCTACCTGTAATTAAATCAGCTCACCAAGTCCACAATGTGGATTCATCTCCTTTTGTTATGCCTATCAGTTGAACAAGAGCTTACATAGTCCCCAAGCTAAGCATTTGACTAACTTACCAAAGGCCCAAAGCTCTCCCCGTGCCAAATCTTACTGACCTGAAGGACAAATGAGTCCACACATACATCTCCCTTTGCATGATCCGCGAAGTTGCTTCTCACAAACATGGGAGTCTGCCTAGATTAGAGACTTTGTTGGCAGACAGATTGCGCACACGGTTGTTTAAATTATTCCTGTACAAAGCCTCCTAGTTCGGCTCACTCCCAGAATACTTTCAGATCCCCACCTCATGCACCTAAACCAACAATGAGACATGACTTTGGCATGGAAAGCATGTAATATCTTTAAATGTAAAAGTTTGGGTCTTTTTTCTGAGCCTTGTGTGTGGACTTGCTTAACATTTTCAAGCTTTTCCTCGCAGTCTCAAGAGCCAGAAACTTAATTTATTTAAAAACAAAAGCTGATGTTTTCAGGCATATTTTCTTGATTCCAGAAACCAGGTACCAAATGTCACAATGTCACAAATTTTGTGGTAAATCCCAAGTGTTGTCATTGCTTTATTTTTATTGAGAATTATGACTCATCTTGTTGACTGAGCACTTCCCCCTTTTATATGGGCACGTTTCCTTTTCCTGCATATCCCCCCACAGATTTTTTTGACAGGATCCAGGCTTATACTTTAAGGCTATATTGACATGTTTACTCCAAGGAGAGCAATTATCTTTTTAGGTGAATCCTGGTGAATTTACTGGTGTGTTTAAAGGCATGGATGGAGGATGCTGACTGTTTGGAAGAACATAACAACAACATTGTTTAGGACACATGTAGCGCTTTATCTGTTCAAAATAATATACCAATGTTAGCTAATAATCCTCACAATGTGCCTGGAGGGAGGAACTGTCAGGACTGTTACTGTGTTTCATAAATGGACAAAAATAGAGTCAGCTGATTTCAATAGTTAGACACCGAAATACATTAAAGGATATGGGCCCAAATCACCTCTCTAGCAAAGTCCTAAAGCACATGCTTAATTTAAAATTATGAAAAGTCACTCCGAAGTTAACACATTAGTCATGGGACTGCTCAGACTCTCAACGTTAAGCACAAGCTTAACTGGGTTACTATATTAGAATGGGAGACGCAGAAGAAAATGACTGCTACCTTCACTATAAAGCTGATATAAGACCATAGTAAAGTAGGGCTAGAAGGGGCCTCACACAAGGTCATCTAGTCCAATCAGGGTCATCCATGACTAAAGCATCCAAGCCAGGTGTCAGTCTAACCTGTTTGTGAAAATTTCCAGGAATCGAGATACCACAACTTCCCTACAAAGCCTGTTCCCATGCTCAACTACGCTCATAGTCAGAAACTTCCTCCTCATCTCCAACCTAAATTTCCTCTTCTGAGGCTAGAAACCATTGTCCCCTAAAGCCACAGAGAAAAACCCATCTCAGTCTTCAAATACTTGAAGCATGATCATAGAGTATGCGGTTATGAACCCCCTCACCCCTTGTCTTATCTTCTCCAGACTAAGTAACCCCAGCTCTTTCAACTTTCCTCCTATGTCATGCTCCCCAGGCTCCTAATCATTTTATTATTCTCTCAAGGCCTCTTTCCAATCTGTTCACATCCTCCTTGAAGCGTGGGGCCCCAAATTAGGCACAATAGTCCAGGTGAGGCCTCATCAGTGATAAGTAGATTTGAAGAATCATTTCCCTTGACTTGCAAATGACACTACTGTTAATACAACCCAGGATACTTACAGCCTTCTTTGGTACAAGAGCACACTGTTGGCTCATATTTGGTTTATAGTTTACTGTAACCCCCAGGTCTCTCTCTTCAGTAGTGAAGCCTAGCCAGTCATTCCCCAATCTATATTTGTGTATGATTATTTTATCCCAAGTGCAGGACACTTCATTTATTCTTGCTGATTTTTATCTAGTTGACTGTGGACAATTTCTCCCATCTATCCAGGTCATTCTAGCTTCCAGCCCTAACCTTCACAGTGTCTGCAACTCTACTCAACTTGATGTCATCTGCAAATTTGCTAAGCATGCATTTGATCCTATGATTCAAATCATTAATGAAGATATTAAACAATAACAGGCCCAGGACAGACCCTTGGACAACCCCAATTTATACCTCCTACTAGACAGACATTGAGCCTCTCAGGCACAGACCTGACCAAGACTACACAGCTGTAGCTAGAAATTAGAAATCTGGGATTGTCAAGGTTATAGTCAATTCAATTCACCATCCTGCCTTTCATTTCCCAAATGAATGATTTTCATCTTAGCATCACTCACACAATATTATTGCTCTTAGTGCTGCTTGCTGTTTTAATCAATGAAATGAGATGCATAGTTCCAAATCAAATGAAAATGCAAGTGTGCACAACCACCCCACATTTTGTTCTTAACAATGTCTTCTATGCCCAATTGGAAAGAATACAATCTTGTTACATAAACATGGGATTTTGAGCTGGGAAGGAAACCAAAAACAAAATATGGCTGCTACGGTTGAGAAGCCATTGCTCTACAGCTTGAAAATAGGGTTCTCTCCCTGCAGAATGGGCACCCTTGTCAATCAATCTGTGTTTTAAAAGAAATGTGGCATGGAAAGCAAGAAAGTAACATATTTTCTCCATTTAATTTCCTACTGCTTCCAAGAAAAAGGTAGTAGACATGCATACATGCTCTAGGTTTATCAAATAGCATTGATTTAAATTAATTCATCTAAATGAAAATAGTAACAATTAATTGATTGAGGCAGGTTTTTTTCCCCATCTGTTGTTGTCTTTCAGATATTTAGACCTCCCCCCTACTGCCTTCACAGTAGTTTCTCCAAGCAACCTTTTCTTTCTCCTCCATGTCCCAATGTGACTTGTCTTTTAACCTGTATAAATATCTGGCTTTGTACTTCCCTATTATACTATTCTCCACCTCTCCCCTTCTATATTGCATGATGTCTGCTACCTATATCGTTCTTCAGCAGCTGTGATTGATGGCACAACAGAATTGGCTCTCCTACCTGAACGATCCTAAAGCAGGCCTTTCTTCTCAGCATAGTTTTGCTGAGACCAGCTATGCCTCTATACCAGGTATAACAGGCAAGTTACACCTTCTTTCCAGTTCTTCCCATTCTTGTTAAACTGAAGGACTGTGTGAAGTATTACAGGTCACAAAGGGGATGATAAAATCCTTAGATATTTGATGTTGTGCATTATAGATAACAAGACAAGACTGGGGCTATGTACAGATAGTCAAAAAGCACTAGGCTGAATCGATTCAATCTTTTCAGGTACTGTAAAATGGGAGACATGTAGGTATTGTAGCTGAGCAAGATAGACTGACAATATGATAATTGATGTTATCCTTAAATAACTTGTTACACAGTCTTACAGCCCTCATGGAGAAAGAGTCACACATTTATAAATGTATTTAGGCACAAAACGGTTAGATGCAAGTAGGTGCTCATGAGATGTTCAAAGGCACTCAATGCCTAACTTCCACTTATTTCCATTTATTTTATTTATTTGTGTTTTCTTTGTGATAATTTAAGGAAAGTTTCTTCTACTTTCGGAGATTACAGCAATAGTCAGTGGTATCCTCATTTCTTATATGGCCAGTTATCTGAAGTTGGCAGAATCTTTTTGAACCAAAGAAACGTCCTATGTCAGCCTTTATTTAATCAATCATCTCTATAGAAAACTTCGAAAAAAAGAGCGTAGCATAGTCTCAATTATTGTTATTCATCTGAACTCTAGTAAATCAGACCCTATTATGCTAGACTCATATGTACGTATGACAGAAGGAGGCGTTACATATACATATGGCACCAAAATATTACAAGGTAAAGAAGAGTTTGAAACATTCTGATCCTTTCTTCAACTTGGACTATTTTAACCTGCCGAATCTGACTTTCTCCCAACACCAAAAGGTATTTTCTGTTGGACCATCAATGGAGCTGACACCTGGACTCTTATTTTAAGAACTGGATGTTGCAAAGACAAATTACATTTGAACAAACACATTTTCCCTCTTATCGTGAAATCCCCAAATTATCCCACATTGTACATCAAGATAAACTTAGCCAATTTAGGGAGCTCATAGCAGTAGGGCTGTAATACGTAAGTTGTTGCCGATAACCACATGGAGGATATAGTAAATTATTATATGGTATAGGATTTTAGTAATAGCCGATATATAATTTAATGTCCATGTTTATCAAGTGGTATTGAAAGTACTGTCGCATTACATTACATCAAGGAAGAAAGATGAGAATCATTAACCTCCTGTAAGCTTGCCAAACTCCGACTTTCATAGCTGCTCTTTACCAAGTAAGTTCTTTTATTTAATGCCAGGATACACCCATTTATTTTAATTTTTTTTTTTTCAAACAACTAATAATCTCCATGTTTTCTTTCAGGACAGATTACAAAATGAGTTATTTATGATCTCAGTGAGATGCTAAAAGGCATTCACCATATCAGAAGGATAGCAGTCACAAATGGCAAGTACCAGTGACAAGGATATAATGTATATACTTTACTGGGGACTGCATAAGGAATTAAAAGAAGGCAATGATCTATAACATTTTACCATTCTAAGGACTAAACACATGAACAAACAAACAAAAAAAATCAATGAATAAATGCAATTAATTGTCTTCTATAGATGCACGTTCCTTTCTGTAACAGATTTGTTTTAAAATATTGATGCCCAAATTAGTCAAACTACTACTTTACCTCTCATAGTTTATTCTTTAGAAACTAGTAAAACTGTATGATCACGATATCTCATGATAAATTGGAGCTAGACTGTTCTCTCAGTGGTGGCAGATGACAGAACAAGGAGCAGAGGTCTCAAGTTGCAGCAAGGGATGTTGAGGTTGGATATTAGGAAAAACCTCTCATTAGGAGGGTAGTGAAGCACTAGAACAGGTTACCCAGAGAGGTGGTGGCATCTCCATCCACAGAGGTTTTTAAGACTGGCTAAATGATTGGCCTGCATGAAGTGGCTAGTATTTACTTTGGATTCGGCTGATTCAGGCAACAGTGATTTGATTCGGTGATTCGAATCACTGTCCCGATTCAATTCAGCCGAATCCGATTCAGAGACGTGGCAGCAGCTGAATCTCTGAATCTGGCAGTCCAGGCCCAGCCCCTGCCCCTCTCCCAGCCCAGCAGTGGCTGTCCCGCCTGCCCCAGCTCCCAGCACTCGGGGGGGAAAAAAAACTCCAGTTCAACAGATGCTACCAGGCAGGGGGCAATCCCCGCTGCCCCCCACTGCCCCACGCTGCATGGGGGGGCTCTGTATGAGCCCCTGAATGCCCCCCCAATCCCCCAGCCCCCCTGCAGGCCAACTCCAGCCCTTTAAGAAAAACAAAAAAACCTGAAGAAACCCTGAGACTCACTGTTCCTGCTGCCGGGGGATGCGCCCTGCTGCCCCCGCTGCCCTGCGCCATGAAGCCTCTGAAGCCCCGAGGCTGCACCAGGAGTGGAGAGTCCTGGGGCTTTTCTTGGCTTTTGTTTTTTCTTAAAGGGCCAGAGCCCTGGTAAGCAGAGCAGCCGAGGTGAGGGTTGGGGGGCTCATGGCAGAGCCCCCGCATACAGCATGGAGCAGCGGGGATTGCCCCCCACCCAGCAGCACCCGGTGGGCACTGGGGCTTTTTATTTATTTATTTTTTAAGTATCAGTAGCTGGGGCGGGCAGGGGGGCTGGCAGGGGTCCTCCCATAATCCCCTCCCCACTCTCCCGCTCCTCGTACTTACCAGCTCCAAGTTTGGCTGCAGGTCTCTGCTGCAGCCACCGGGGACTGTCCAAATCATCAAAGCTCTCTGAATCTTTGCCAAAGGTTCAAACAGCTTTGAATTGCTTTGGACCTTTTAATTGGCCCCCTGATTCAATTCGGATTCGGGGATTCAAAGATTCGACCACTGAATTGGGCCGAATCTCCTCCAGATCAAATCCCACCCGAAGCTTCGCACAGCCCTACTAGACAAAGCCTTGGCAGGGATGATGTAGGTGGGGCTCGTCCTGCTTTGAGCAGGGGTTTGACTAGATGTGACCTCCTGAGGTCCCTTCCAACTTCCATTTTCTATGAGTCTATGATCAAGAGTGTAGACCCAACAGTATCTTCTCTAATTAATCTCTCTTGTAAAATATACCACAGGGAAGATGTAGATACTTTTGTAACATGACAGTATGTACCAATGTACCAGTGGGGAAGGCATTTTATTATACACACCCATTTCCTACTTTCAAAAACAATGGACAATCATTATATTTTGGGGGGAAATAAATGTAATGATTTTATTTCATGTGGATTGTCATGTTCCTTTCCTGTTTTGGTGCCTATTTGGATCTGGATCATTCAACAGCTCTGGAAAATGAAGTACTCCAGAGCCCACGTATAGACTGGACTTCCACCAATGTGTTACAAATGTGAAAAGGACAACTTTTAGGGTGAGGGAGTCTGACAAGTAAAGTGATGCATGTGAAAAATGATAGCAACATCAGGTCCAAAGCCTGATCTCCATCTTCCACCTTCTAACCTTGAGTTCATACTATGCCACGATATTTGTTGCCGTGTTGCCTTTCATAGCTTTTACATTGTGTTTTATATTCTTCATTGCTATTACATTTTCTTTTGGACAAAGAGAGCGTGAGCACAGAGCAGAAAGAATGTATTGTATTATCCAGCCAAAGAACCAATTATCAAAGAATGATACAGTCATGCCGGGAGCACAGAACCATCATTTCCCACTCTCCATGGGACTGCATATGTTTTTTTTAAGGAATTTTACATTTCATTGATTTGTTTAACTGGAACTTAAAAATAAATCACAGAGCACAGATTCTATTTGCAACAGCAAAAAATCCCCACTTACAATAAGATACAAGGCCGCCAGAGTCCAGAGAGGCTGTGCAGGGTGAAGCCACTAATAGGAACCAATAAATTAGCATAACACCTAGTTTCTTCTCATTTCTGTTTTCACTGATGCTGTGCTGGTTCTTTTGTTACCACAACCTTACCTCTATCAGATTATCTACCAACAAAGATCATTGGGTATGTACTGGTATGATGCTCAAAATCACTTTTTGGCCAGCACTAAATCTATGACTCCAAACTGCATCCTGTTGAACATGATGTCCTACATTTAATTTAAGGTACTCATTGTAACTTAGATGCCAATACCCTTACTCATGTTGATTGGCACTTTCTCCCACCACCAACCCCAAATCAATGGGACTTTTTGCCAGCTCAGATGCTAATGTAAATATATTTAGTCTGTGTGCATATGTTTACACATACACACATACTCATGTACGTACATAGAAAAGCTGAAAATTAAGTCTCAAAGTAGTCTGAGACATCTGACACAAAAAGCTGTCATGTTATTTGACCTTGCAGGCATCTAAAGATAAATTTTAAAGCAAACGAAAACAAAACCGTCTATTTATGATCTATTATAGTTACAAAGTAAAGAACGACCGACTTTGACTTCCTTAAAGGTAGTTTCCATTAGAACCACTTTAGTTAATAACAACTTTCAGTTTCCCAATGGTTTGGAAAATGTGCACATTTGTATTAATAGACATGTTAATAGACTTATTCAATCTCTTTGATACTTTCCCCTAATTTTGCAGGCTGAAAATGCTTGTGGTATTGATCAGGCTCAAGACAGATGTAAATCATTCTGAAAACCTTCCACTAGTTCAATTTAGGAAAATAACATTGTAAAGTCTGGTGGTTGGTCATCCATGTAAAAATTTCTCCCTAGAGAGTTAGAAAATGTCATCAGTTAACATTGGGGGTGGTAAGGATGGTTGGACAGTCATTGCGGCTACATTCTCTGTTCCAATGATATTTATTCTAGTCCAAAAGTAATCTCAACCAGGAAGGTCTCTGACCTGATACGTTTCTGACATTACTACTCATATTATCAAATGAAAGTAAAAAGATGATCCTTATTAAAAAAAAAGACTTCATATTAACCTCCTGATGTTTTTCATAAAGTTTAATGGGAATGATTTTATCTAATGAAGGATGACCTAAAAGACAGAAACAAACTACCTTCCTTATATATGTTTTAAATTTGGAGTATGCCAATATTGGCATGAAGTCAGAAATTGACCCAAAATGTTGGACAATTTTTACGATACTTGTGAAATCTAGTTCTACAAGCTTTCTGTCCTAAAAAGAAGAATGAATGGAGCCAGAAACCCACTTCTGCTGCCAAGCTGTTATAATAGGAAAACAGGATAACCACCACTTTGTGGACAGGATCCCTAGGAAGGCAACTCTGAGGGAAAAGGAGTCCAGGAGAGCTGGCTATACTTTAAAGAAGACTCTCTTACGGGTACAGGAGCAAGCTATCCCAATGTGACAAAAGAATGGAAGTGCAACAGGAGACTTGCTGGCTAGGTAATGATCTTCTCAAGGAGCTTACATTTAAAAAAAAAAAAAAAAAGAATTTAGCTGTCTGGATCGGTACAAAAATGGCTAATCATAATCAAGAACTGAATTTGGCGTTTTCCTTCAGGAAGAA
>NW_017729029.1:36153761-36175992 GCF_001723915.1 Gavialis gangeticus
AAAAAAAAAAAAAAGAATTTAGCTGTCTGGATCGGTACAAAAATGGCTAATCATAATCAAGAACTGAATTTGGCGTTTTCCTTCAGGAAGAAGCTCTTGAGGAAGACAGCGGAAATCCAACAACTGCATGTTATCTTTTTTTTATAGCCAAGAGTCACAGAGCTGAGAAGAAAGAAACACAGTGTAAGGGCACAATTCATCCCATAACAGGAGTACAAGGAGAAACAAAGGACAGCAAGTGAAGATAACATTCAAGGGAATATGGTCCATGGCTGATGTGGACTGTCTTCAGTTTGATTTGGCCAAGCTAATCTTAAAGACTCCATATCCATACATACTATCCAATCCATGCTAAATAACAGATGCTGGCTTGTGATTTGAAAGGCTGCCTAAGTCATTTAAGAAATTCTGGCTTTATTCTTTCCTTTTAAAGGGAAAGGGCCATCAGGAATCAAGCTACTTTGGACTTACTGAGCTCACAAAGACTAGTGAAGGCTCTATAAACCAAAGACCCAGCCTTAGTGTCAAAGACGCCGAGGCTCGCCCTTCTGAAGGAACAAAGCCTGAGACTGGAATTAAAGGGGCACTCAAAGAGAATGTATAATGGCTGGGGATTTGAGCAGAAAGCTGGCAAATCTGTGGCAGTACATTACAAGAAAATGAAGAGAAGTCTGACAAAGAAAAAATACTTTCCATGTTGATGATACAGTAGGATAGGGAGGCGGAGAATACCACTTACGAGGAAATAAAACATTTACTCTCACTTACTCCTTGCTCATTTTCTTCATTTAAAACAACAAACAAACATTTTGTTTGTGACATTTCAGATTGCAAAAAAATCTGAGGGCTCCTCTAAATCTCTTCCCCCTTCTCCTCCTGCCTACTGAATTGTATTAAGTTATTAAAAAGCAACTTATTCAGCCAGGGACTTGTATTTACATTTGAATTTGGCTCAAAGCTAGCTGCCATTCTTCCATCAAGATGGAACAAGGGACAGCAACGACAACTGAACGTGCTGAGGGCCACTTCCATGCTAAAGTGGCTCTACAGCTCTTGATAACCTATAGAGTAAATAATGAATGACCATCTTTGATTTCATTTGGAATTTGCATAGTAAGACAAATGCAGAGTGATATTGCACCATGTTGCACATTTTAATAAATCACCAACGATCAAAGATCACTTTTAAAAACGTAATGCCACTTGAAATAATAATGTTGTGAGCCAAGATGTTGGAGGGGGTTGGGTTTTTCTTTTTAAACTCCTGACATGACAAATTGTTTTGTCATTTCTTATCAGGTTACTCTGTGCAGTGTCGTGGCTGATTATATCTTCTGATGCAGAAGAAGCTAATACAACTCTGCTTTTCTAAAAGTTGGTACAAGCTGCTGGAAGCGGCACAATACCCATGGCAACTGGAGGTCACCAGGAAGCTCCCATGCATCATTACTTAAAAACGCTCTGACCAGCTCAGGGAACAAATAAATAAATAAGATAAAACCCCTCCAGTTAATAATAAAGGACATTTTCTGAAGACAGAACATGCAAAGTCGTTGAGTGCTAGCGCCTTAGCTTTCTAATAAAAGCCTTCTGCTTTTTTCAGAGAGACTGGTATTGATATTCCTTCAAGGCCCTTTTTAGCGTAATAGACATTAATTGGGAAAATCACTCTTAGTAAATATATAGTTTGTTCCACAGAGCTGATTAGTGACATGAAATCTATTTGTCTAGGTGGGAAGTTACTGAAGGACCTCATTAACTCCTATTCACTCTGGTGGGCTTTGGATTAAATAAGGTCCCAAGAACCTGGATCCTACAAACTGATCAGTAAGGATGAGCCTGGATTTTTCCTGGATCGTTAAGGAATCCAGATGGATAGATCAGATTGCCGGGTAGAGGACTACCTCCCAAACTATCAAAGCGGGGACATGGGCACTTCCATTGGGTTCAGATTTGTCCTTGAAGATAAAGAGCACCATTAACATACGCGAACTGCAAGTCTACATGCTGTAACAACAGGCTGCTTGTAGATGCAATCCTCTGCCTCAGCTGAAGACTTGCTTTGGTTTTCTGGGTTTTTTTAAAAAAAGAGCTGGGACCAAAATAATGAATACCATTTTTCCCTCCCTACACTCTCTGCCAGCTCCTTGATGGACTATGTTGGAAAAGGGTCCATTAAAGAAATTATGAATGTGAAACATGAAAGATCACTACTGCAACTACACAGACTTCCTGATTTACACTGATGTGAATGCAGAATGAGGCCAGTATTTTTCCTTCTCCCTTGAAGGGTCAGTACAGAAATTCAGATTTAATTAGAACTGAAAGCATAGTCTAGTTTTTCAGCTAATAGTGCAATATTTAAGGTGATGTGGCCCTATCTGGTAAACATCCTTTTTATTAGTCTTAATATTGAGTATTTTTCTCATCACCATCAGCTTTACATGCATTAGTGTGTTTTCATTATAGACTGCAAGCTTATGAAGGCAGATTTATTACAAAGGGTAGGTTTATTACAAATCCTCGTTCCTGGACCTGCGATTTCATGCGCTGCCAGTTCTTGCAGTTTTTTGTGATGGAGATTATCTGGCCCCCAAGTAAGTGCTTCAATCTTTTCGAGTTTTGCTTTGACCTTGAATATGAACATTTCCATGTATCAAACCGTCCTGCTTTTGCCTCTATGGCCAATATCACCATCCCTGTTGGAAACTGCTGTAAAGCATTCATTTGGGTGTTAACGAACTGCAAATCTTGAGGTTTCTGAGCAGGATTTTCTTTCCTTCTCCCTTCTCTCCCCTACCACCTCCTCCTCTCACATTTTCAAATCCTCAGCTGAATGAACTCTGCCATTTTCCACAGCGTTTCAAGTGCTCAGATAGTCTATCCTTCCAGGAAATGATTCAGATATGAAAGGCTCCCATTTCAAAGTACCCATTCAAGGTACATCCTATAGCTCCTGTATCCACTTATCTTTGTTGCTTAGGCCATTCTCTGGGTCACTTCCACTACTGCCTTGGTATCCATCATCTTTTTCTCTTCTGAGATCCCACTCCTGAAGAAATATGGACAAGCTTTCCTTCTACCCTAGACAAACACCCTTGCTTTCTGTTATCTGTTTACTGACCCTTCTGGTCATCAAGTGCTTGGCTTTTAAGCTTTTGGGCTGGATCAGCCCTGCCCTCTTGTACTGGTTCAGCAGTTAAAATAATAACATCACAGCAAATTAGGGCTGAAGGGACCTCAGGAGGTCACATCTGGTCCACCCCCTGCTCAAAGCAGGACCAGCCCCAACTGCATCATCCCAGCCAAAGCTGTATCAAGCTGGGGCTTAAAAACCTCCAAGGATGGAGACACCCCAACCTCCCTAGGTAACCTGTCCCAGTGCTTCAGCACCCTCCTAGTGAGAAAGTTTTTTTTTCCTATTATCCAACCTCAACTTCTCTTGCTGCAACTTGAGCCCATTGCTCCTTGTTGTGTCATCTGCCATCACTGAGACCAGTCCAGCTCCATCCTCTTTGCAACCCCCCTGCAGGGAGTTAAAGGCTGTTATCAAATCCCCTCTCTGTCTCCTCTTCTGCAGACTAAATCAGCCCAGTTCCCTCTGTTAGGCATCCATCAGTAGGGATCATAGGCAGGCAGCCTTATTTATGTCCTCATCTAGAAGGCCTCTCTCTCATCTGCAACAGACTCCCCCCTAAAGACTCTGCACACCAAACACCCAACGAACGCAACCAAACCACAAAAGCAAGAGGCAAGCACATCCATTTATTCACTTCTCACAAAGGCCAAGTCCCATGCAGAGCTCCTTTTAATCTGTTCTCACTCTTCTCATCTGTTATTCCATGAATTCATTGTGCAAATAAGGTTACTGTAATCTGTACCATTTCTATAGCACTTTACACGTTTCAAACCTGGTTAGGTATTATCTAGTTAATAGAATCAGACTTTTTTTTTCTTTCACTGTCGATAATTTAGTTGAAGGGAGGGGAGCGTTCTTCACATCCTGGCTTCACAAATCATTCTATTTTCCATCTAGAAATTAAATCTGATATTCTATTTGTATAAATATATATCATTGTATTATATTCTCATGACGTATGCCACCACAAGAACAAAAGAAGTTCAGCATGATAAGGGCAACTCTCTTAAACGTTAAGCAAAAAGAGGAATTATACACTAACACTCAGTGGAGGTGACAGAATTGTCACCAACTCTCCTGTGCCTGTGAAAGTGTTTTTTCTTTCTTTCACCTTCCTCCTAGGGTTTTACCTCAGCCTAACCTGAGAAACTTTCTGCAGGCAACATCTTTGAAGTGATGTTCCTCAGGCAAGGTTTCTATTGTGGGCTGGATACATGGTTTTAGTGAGTTCAGCTTGTCTTATATTGACATTCCCATTAGGTTATCTGCCTTTGGGAGTCTACAGTGTGTTACAGTTGGCTTGCTTGTTTGCTTTGTGGTTGTAAAACTTCCTACTGGATTGAAATCATTTTCCTACCCTGCCAAACTTTTTGAAATTTCAAACCATTTTCTAATTTTCACCAGGACAATGCTTAGTACTTTTGAAGATTTTTCACCAGCTACCAAAGGGAGTGGGGGGGAGCCTGTCCCAGGCAAGCCAATACCTTGGAGATTCAGGTACTCATGAAGGACATGAGAGACTTGGGTTCCTGCTATTTCTATGCTTGATGCAGGCCAGGGCCTAGACCCTGAGTCTCTCATATCCCATTGAGTGCTCAAACAACCCAGCATGTGGTTACATTACAGATGGGGGATCACACTCGTTTGGTTGACTGAGAATGGAAAACATGGAAGCAAAACATTAGGTTTCCCAACTACAATAAGGGGCTGGATGGACAAAACAGTCGAGGGAAATTTCCATTCTCATATTTTAGTGACCTCGAGACAGGTTCTCAGAGCTGCCCTAAGTTCAGCAATTCTTCTCCCCTGGGCACTGTGAGTTCACCTAAAACAAATTCTGAGAAGGTTGCCTGCCCCCCCACAAACTGGGATACACACAGTTAAATCCACAGAAATGTGTTATAGCAGGAACTGGAGTCCCTTTCCCCAACAAATTTTTTTTTAATGAAAATTTAAAATCTCAGAAGCATGAGTAATTAATATGATAACCTGAGCTAGTTAAGCTTCTATAATCTGTAATATTTCATGTTACAGTGGTAGATGTCCTCCTATGTGTCCTATTAAAGCAGTGAAGCTTTACTAATACAAAATTTTGCTATAACTATTGGCTATTCCATCATTGCTGAGAACTGGGGTGAATCATAAAGAGCTTTTGCCTGAGACTTGCTGGATTACTGGACTATTAAAGCAAGAAATAGCAAAGTTTTACTGTGCTAACTGTTGTAAAATAACTTGTACAATATACTGCATTATAAACGTATGTAGGGTGGCTAATAAAAAGCAGGTAAGGGTATGCCTGCACTCATTTATCATAATTAAAATGAGATTTCTGTACTGCTCCATTGTTCCAGGGGAAAAAAGACTGATGATTAATGATACACAATAAAAATTATTTTCTAGTGGCATCACAGGCCATGTGGCTTACAAAATAGCTAATGTTTTCACAAATTTACCACATTAGAAAGCCACTCTTCCCCACGTTAATCTGCAGTGAAATGTCGAGAATGCGTAATTCCCCCAATTGTTTGTATTATAGCAATCCTTAAAGACACAAACTGATATCAGAGACATTGTGTCAGATGCTGTAGATACACCTGGCGAGACAGCACTGGCTGCTCCCTTGAAGAGTGTACAGGCTAGATGGTAAAAGCGTGCAAAGGAAATACTACTGGTGCCTTCATTTGAGAGGTGGGAAACTGAGGCACAGAAGTGTCAGATTTACAAAAGGCGATGATCTCCCCAGGCTGCCATTAACTTCACTGGAGACTGTGGCCAGCCAGCACTTCTGCCCAAGATTACAAAGATTGCGATATGTCTCAGAAATAAACCCATGCCTCCAAAATGCTTGCAACAAAAGCATCCTTGCTCTTAAAGGACCAGTGACAACCATCAAGATAAATCAACTCTGTTTGGATCAGGGCCTTGGTTTGCTGTTATTTGTTAATGACAGCCCTTTGACTGGCTTTGTCTGACCTCTGATATACCATGTGGTGAACACTTCAAATCCATTTGGGGCTCTAGGAACTGATGGTCCTTGCTCACGGGGGAATCAGCCATTTGTTGAACAGCAAGATAGTCATAAAGCTTCAGTGGTTTTACATTGATGAAGTGAAAGAAAAGAAGATAAAAATATGATCAAGGGCACTTCATTTCCAGTCACACAAAGATGGACATAGACAGGCTGCTTTCAAGTTTATTTTAAGAAATGTAGAGGCTCCATTTACTTTGATTTACCCATGGCTAAACATCGCAACTGTGTTAGTAAATGGCCAGATTCTACCCTTCCTGATTCAGAATTGGCTGCTTTAGAGGGATCATTCAGACAAAACTATCCAACTTTATAAATCAGAGGCATCTCATAAGCATAAGCTCTGTTCTGCAAGGTATCGAGTACTCTGGCATCCATCCTAGAAAGCGCTTGAACACACGAGTAAGATGAAGCATGTGTAGCACCAGTGAAAACTTGAAACCAGGCACCTTTCCTAATCACCCCCATAGTCCACAATCAACAGAATGAATCCAAACACAGGTAAGCAAAGGGGAAATGGAGGAATTGTTAAGTATGGGTGGGACAATGGCTTCTGTGGCCTTGCCATGAGGATTTGTTGGGTCGCAATGGAGGTTTCATGCATGTGTAATATCCGGTTGTCTCATACAATGAAAAAATATCATTGAGGTCTTTAAGAACTAGGATAATGTGTCTCTCTGTTTAGGACAGTAAGTTACAAAAAGGAGAGCAACTTTCCATATTAAAACAGCTAGTAATACAGGTATAGGGAAACACACAAGAGTCTTTGCCGTGTATTAAGAAATCATGGATCATTAAAGATATAGCTTTTCTGGCTATAAACAGCTGGAATTATGGTGTTTTTCTTGGAAACTAAAAGATCAAAAGAACCTAGGAAAAATCTCTTGCTCCTAAAACCCTTTGGGAGCAATACCAAACCAACAGGATGCATAAGCATCCATTCAGTTTGCCAAATGGTCGTCCCAGAAGACAAATAAAATGAGTATTTATAGAAGATGAAGGCACACTGGATGAGCAGTAGGGACAAATCTGAAAGCTTCGCTGCAAGCTGCATTTAGCAACATGTGGAGAGAAAAGCTGGTGAGCTAAGGCAGAGGCCTAGAAGTCAGGGGATTGCTAATAGGATGTTGGTTGAGTCATTTAGTGAGGGCTGTGATTCATTTTCCTCTATACTGGGAATGTTAACTTTGGTGGCAGCATAAGGGTAAAGTCCCTATTGTGCCAGGAATTGTCAAATAAAAAGTCAAGGATAGTATCTGGCTTAAAGAACATAGATCCCAGATGTATTTTACCTCCACAGGGAGAGCAATAGGTTTAATCCATTAATGTTTATTGAGCATTTGCAAAGGTTGGTATAGATAGCCTTTGTTAGAAATGCAGCTAAATGAAATTAGGAATGTACTAAAAGGGGGTCTAAAATAGGAAGCTAATTCTGGTTATAAAATTTATATTTGTGTAAGTGATATAAGTTTATGTGTTGTGAATTTATGGGGGTGGTTTTGTTTGGTTTTTACTGAGCAGTTCCAGTGAACAGAAAAAGAGAGTGTCCCTCATAACTCAGGGAGGTCTGGGTTTAACTCTAGACGAAAAAAGAAACTATTGTGTAGGAAGCAATCAACAATGCCCTCATACTTCAACAATGGTATAAAAATATATGTTATAATGTCTTATAAGACAGAGATAGTGTCGTATGTATGGAGGATGTGAGCAGCTGACAGTGGCAAAAAAATGGGTTAGGGGCCATTTAGAAAAGCAGGATATGTTCAAGCAAATGGGGCTGGATGCAGTGCACCCAAGGGTGCGGAGGGAGTTGGCTGATATGATTGCAGAGCTACTGGCCGTCATCTTTGAAAACTCATGGCAACTGGGGGAGATCCTAGACAATTGGAAAAGGGCATATATAGTGCCCATGTTTAATAAAGGGAAGGAGCAGTCAGGGAACTACAGACCAGTCAGCCTCAGCTCAGTCTCTGGAAAAATCATGGAGCAGGTCCTCAAGGAATCCGTTTCTAAGGACTTGGAGAAGAAGGTGATTAGGAACAGTCAGCATGGGTTCACCAAGGGCAAGTCATGCCTGACTAACCTGATTGCTTTCTATGACAAGATGACTGACTGTGAATATGAGGAGACCAGTGGATGTAATATATCTTGACTTTAGCAAGGCTTTTGATATGGTCTCCCAAAACATTCTTGCAAGCAAGTATGTGTTGGATGAATGTACTATAAGGTGGACAGAAAACTGGCAGGAACATCAGGCTCAGAGGCTAGAAATCAATGGTTCAGTGTTTAGTTGACAGCTGGTATCAAGTGGAGTGCCCCAAGGGTTGGTTCTGGGGCCAGTTTTCTTTAATAACTTCATTAATGATCTGGAAGATTGGATAGCATGCACTCTCAACAAGGTTGCAGATGACACTAAGCTGGGGGCAGTAGTAGATATGCTGGAGGGTAGGGCTAGGAATCAGAGACCTCAACAAATTGGAGGACTGAACCAAAAGACATTTCATGAGGTTCAACAAGGACAAGTGTAAAATCCTGCACTTAGGATTAAACAATCCCATACACCAGTAGAAAATGGGGACCAACTGGCTAAACTGTAGCTCTGCCGACAAGAACCTGGGGGTGACAATGGACAATAAGCTGAATATGAGCCAGCAGTGTGCCCTTGCTGCCAAGAAGGCTAACGGCATCCTGGGCTGCATTAGTACAGGTATTGCCAATAGATCAAAGGGAGTGATTATTCCTCTCTAGTCATCACTGGTAAGGCCACATCTGGAGCACTGTGTCCAGTTTTGGGTCCCCCGCTATAGAAAGGATGTGGATAAATTGGAGGGAGTCCAGTGGAGGGCAACTAAACTGGTTTGGAGGGGTCAGCACATGACTTACGAAGAGAAGCCGAGGAAACTGGGCTTATTTAGTCTAGAGAAGTAAAGACAGAGGGGATTTGATAGCAACATCAACTCCCTGCAGGAGGGGTCCAGAGGATGGAGCTGGACTGTTCTCAGTGGTGGCAGATGACAGAACTATAGTACAGCGCTTTAAAGGAAATGCCTTTATACATTGTTTTTTTAAAAAACAAAAACAGTATTTGCAACTGAAAAATTTCATGGAACTGTCCAGGAAAAAAAAAAAAAAAGTTAAAACCTAAAAACAAAGAAGAGGATGAAATCAATTGGGTAAACACCCCACAGAAAAGAAATTGTAAGAAAAAAAATGTTCTTACACCTATATTTTTTATGTACATAGCAACACTCACAAAAGGGAAATTCTGTACATGAAGACTTAGGCAGCTGCTCAAATTTGTGACCACAACAGGAGGTAATAATATATTGAGCTGCTTTTTTGCTGCCCATACCTGTTTGTTTATGGTGAAAGAGCATGGGCATCATGAAGCTGCCCATACTCTTCAGCCATCCTGGGAAGGGGCTCTGTAGGCTTAAGGCGCCTGGTCCTGCACACCCTGGGAATTCCCATGCTGCACCAGATCCACGTTTTGGGAGCATCTGCCTCACTTTCCCCCCTTAGTCAGACTTCCCCCACTTACCCAGATTTCCCTGCTCCCTAATACGGGGGCAACATCGGCAAGAGGGTTTTTCCCTCACTTACAGAGATGCCCTAAATCAGGAAGCAGCATCCAGGGATATCTGTAGACATCCATATCTTGCAATCAGCTCTTAATATTCACCAACAATGTCTATTTCCAGCCTTAATTATTCCTCCAAAACAGAGACTAAAGTTCAGTCCATCTTCCTTCACTGAACTGAGTTTTTTTTCCAACTATTTAGTTGGTCTAATAAAAGATATCCCATCTACCTAAAGAACCTTCAGCCTTCACTGAACTGAGTTGTTCCTTTGACTGAGGGATCGAGCAACAGCATAAGTGACCCTGTATTATGACGTCATTTCACCATTGTGAAACTGCAACAAAATTAGTCTTCAGTAGGCCCAAAAATAATAATTTAAAACACAATAAATATATAGCAGAAAAGTTATATCATTACCAATTTCATAAGTTTGGTGCACAAATCTCAGCAGACTAGGAAACCCACACAGTGGGTGCATCTACACGGGGTCGTAGTGATGAGCGATGGCGAAATAGCACTGGTGGGCACAAACCGTGACACCAACACTACTGCACAGTAGCAAAAAGCTACTGCATAGTAGGATTGGAAATGACCCGTGAACTGCTGGGACTGCTAAAACAAGTACTAAATGACTGCACAGTAACAACTGCACACAAGTCAGGTGCATGTGTAGATGCACCTTGCAGCACATACTTGTCTTGGTAGAGAAATGAATGTAGCATGTCAAAAAATGAAAGCAGTGTCTCACGCACACACAGTGGTTATTGGAGATTGTTGTTGGGAAAAGAACCAAAAAAACCCAGCCACGAAGCCTACCATTACCCACAAAAAGGTCAAACAATATTAATTCATTTGTATTTAAATGGCTTTCTGATTAAGAATGAGAATTTCATTAATCTTGAGCACATCTACCTGAAAGTGTTTTAAACAGAATAATGAACAGCAATTGTGGAAAACAAAGCATGATATATGTGACCTTTAGCCAAGGCAAGCCATTCCCAATAATTATGCACAAGCTATAAGGAACTAAACAAGGAATCTAAAAAAATACACTTGCACAGGGTAGAAACCAGTGAATGAGGGGCACAGAGACATGCAGCTATTGTAAAATTCATTGTAGCTGTTCCTTTGACTTTAGGAGTGAAGATGTACCAGGCGATATATTTATGCAGTCTCAAATACTCAGACAGACACATTCAAGGAACACTACCTGCGTAGATTAGGGTTGCTCTATGGGGTTTACATGTTCTCAATGGACTGATGCTGTGTGACATACTAGTGAATCCCATTCAGTTTAATAGGATGCCAGTTGGTACAACTACAAGATTGGGGCCATGGCTTGGAAAATGTTCAGGGCAGGAATTGGATTTTCTTCTATGTTTGGAGAGCTCCAAACACATTGGGGGCTACTAGAAGTACACGGTAAAAGTACGAATGCACCGTATGCAAAGGCCTAGGTATAGTCTAAGTATTGATGTGGCCCTCATTGCAGTCCTAACTTGAAACCCAGCACCAAGGAGATTCAGTGACACTTGAGTGGACTGAAGATAGGAAGAATTTTTACTCCTCCACATTATTATTTACTTGTATTGCAAAGGTACCCACAGGAGCAGTTATAGGCAAGGCCCCCATTGCATTGGGTACTCTACAAACATCCAAGTTAAAAACAGTCTCTGCCCCCAAAAGCTTACCCTTACTGTGGTAAAACTTTCACTGAAGTCCTGAGGAACTTAATCTGAGTTGCATTAGATTAAGGGACATTGGTCCTGGCCTAATCTCCATATTTGTGTAAAGCGGGTATTTGAGGGAGCAATTCAGCAAAGCTCCACTGCAACCAAATATCTCACTGTATCGACAGATTTTGTGCTCGCTTCCTTCTGTCCTTTCTTCTTCTTTGATTACTTCGTCTGCGAGATACTTTTCTTCATAACCAATTTTTTAACTTGAAGATATTTATTGCAAACCCTTTTGAAGCAAGGGCTGTGAATTTTGTACCTGCTCTTGTTTTAAGTGCAAACTCGTATCACAGATTAATCCCTTGGGGCTCTATTTATTTATTTTACTTCATCTTATGCATACACATAATTACTTTCCACAATGGGGTTGTCATTTAACAGATTAAAGGTGCTTCAGCTATGACCTTTAATTAAATAGATCTATGCGCTAGATATCAATTATATGATTTACTTATTTTTTTTAGCTCTCATTATCCCTTCCATGTAATGCAATGGAATATTTAGATTTTTTAATCTTCCTTTCATGACTGATGTAGGGCAGATGGACATCAGCTGAAGTCAGTGTATCATTACATACCACTACCAGAAATGAACCAAATCACTTTAGCAAGCTTCATTCATCTATCAAATCAGGAGTCCTTTGGGGGCCAACAGGTACGCTTTGCCCTCAGTTTGGATGCTGCCATTCCCAAATATATGTCTCCAAATAACATGTCCATTGCCTGGTGGTGTTTTTCTATGACCATTGTGTTCATGTATACCGTGTCAAGCATTTCAACCTTGATCTAACCTACTATTCTAGATTGATACAAGCTGAAAATCTCTCTCCAGCTGTTTTGCCTCTACGTGTAGGCCAGATCCAGAACACCATTATAGCTAAGAGGCAAGCAGTCCTCACTCAGATAAGCAATCCCAGAAGCTTCAATGGGAACGACTTTATGAATAAGGACTGGTCACATAAAGATTTCAAGGGCCTGTCCTTTATATTTTGGGGAAGAGAGGATGAAATGAATAATTGAGCTCCTGTTACTTGTTTTTAAGTTTTGTGATTCCATACAGATCTATTCCTTGTTCATCATAGTATAGTAACGTTTTTTTAGAAAAGGTATGGCATTTTCCATCTCTAAGACCTTTGCAATCTGTTTCATTAAAGCTTTCCAATCAGCCTGTTTCATTTTCAGAACTTCACATTATATTTCAAAGTCCGTAGGATTCTTGAGTTAAAACTCCTGAAGCATGACATTTTTTGTTAAAGATCTTCAAAAATTAGATTAACACTGAATCACATTAAATTATATTGAAATGTACCATAAATTGAATTCATTTTTCACAAAAGGAAGAATAAAGGAATCCCTTTTAAAGCCAAAGGATTAAATGGATATTTTAACAAATATTGGCAAAAGGAATCTCCCAAGATGCAAGATATTTTTTTGTATCCAGAAAATGTACTCTCTCATTCTTCATTTTACAGTAAACACTAGTAACTGATAACCAACCAAGACGAGAGATGATTTTCTGTAATTTGTCACAGCTGTATTTGTATAGTTTGCAATGAGATCATCAGTGCTTATTACTGTACATTAACACAACCTACACCGTGATACCACAAGATGAAGTGCCACCCTAGTAAAATGGTGAAGTCACTAGTTTCTGGAGCCAATTATCATTCCTGACATTGGGAGATGCATTTAGATCGAGTCCTCAGTAATAATGAAGATCATAGCAGCTGCTCTGGAAGCAAGTTAGAGAGAGAGAGAGAGATCTATCATTGCTAGATTTGCAGGACTGAATTTGATGGGTAAGTTAGGTTATTCCTGTGACAGAACTAAGCATGGGATTTGTACTCCTTTCATGTACTTAGATAGAACCTAACCACTCTTATCACTGCATACAAAAAGTCATTTTAAACAGACGTCATGTTTATTGAGCTATCGAAGGCGATAAAGCATGTTTGGCTTTCTCAATTTTTGTTGAAGAAGAAAACAGCAAGGTAAAAGGAGTCTGATATTTTAATACTTCTCAAAAACTTGAAACTAACAGACTCAGACTGTCCTAGAAACAAGCTAGTATCTTGGAAGGCACATGCAGCATAGTTTGGAAATCTAAGGTTAGGGCCATGTAAGAAATGGGAAGTAATGAGGTTGCAAAGCACCTCTAGACTGTAAGAACCAGTTGGTTCATTTCCCTGGCTTACGTCTTCCCATCCTGCCAATTATGACTTGGAAAGTTACCACAAAAAACATATACAAAAGTAATGTTAGGATGTATCCAGATTATCCACATTATGTAGACTACATTAATTGGGCCAGAAGATGACCTCAGTGAATCCATGTCAATGTAGCTTGATAGAGAAAGGCAATGCTAGTTTCTCTAAAGCAGGGAAGTCTGACATTTTGGATAAGAAGCTGCAGAAAGCCTGGACCTGTATGGGCCTTTTATTTTATTGTAACGGTTCCATATCAATGCCCTTATGTTGACTAGATGAGCTGCTGCATAAAAAAGCAAATAAAAAATATTGTCTGGTTAGCTGAAAGAGCGATAATATTATATTACATTTTTACATTTATTTTTAGCCTTGCGGCTCCATTCTTTTCTGCTCTCAGGCATGTTACAATTGCTACCAGCTTGTATATTTGTGATGAAAAAACTCTTCCTCATGTGCAATATGGTGGTATCCATCCCTTGAGTTTTGTATTTCTGACTCATAAGTTGTCAAAGCACATTTCACTTAATCACTTGTCAGCTCATTGTGTATGTTTTCCAGAATAGAAAAGACAGAAAAAAAAGATGTAAGAAGAAAAGACAAAGTGCAAGCCTTGGCTTCGAGAACGAGCTGCATTCATCACATCCAGGGGCTCCAGGAATTACTACCAAAGCCGACCCTAGGTGGGTGCAGGGCCCGAGGCAAATCAGCATGTGCAAGGCCCCCCTAACACTGCATGGGACCATGGGACCCTTGCAAAAGGAGGAGGAGGGTCTCCGTGCTCCTTCCACAGCACAGGCCTAAGCCGCCAGCTCTAGACAGGCCCCGTGGGAGGGGCTGTGGCCACTCCACTTGACTCCACAGCCCCCCCGCCAATTGTGGGGCCAGGGGTGGTCACCCCAATTTGATGTACCCTAGGGATGACTCTGATTACTGCAATTTTTTCTGCTACACGATAGCATCTCCTTATTCACTTCTGAGGGCTGGCAACACTGAAGTCTAGCGGAAAACTTGCCCTTTTCAAGCTGGTGCTTCTTGGACCTGCATAATTTATGAGCTCATCATGATCCTTATCCAGTGGGGACCCAGGTCCCTCCTTAGCAAAGCTGTAGCAGGGCTGGCCCTTTAAGTGAGAGCAGACAGCCCTGTTAAAGAAGCCCAGCTGTGGGTGGTTAGCTACTCAAGAAGTACCTGCTGGCCATTTAAAACCTAAAGGAGACAGCAGAGACCTAACCTAGGGGAAAGTAGTAGTTGTCATGCAGAAGCCAGACTGAAACCCAGATAACCTTGCTACCTGAAAGGGACCTCAGCAAAAGGATATTTTTACTACTGCCTATGCACTGAGGATCAAAAGGCAGGGGCAAGCTAAAAGATGTGCTACTAACTAGCATCTCCCATCCTCCTTCCATAGAAGGGGCATATGAAGGTCATAGTGCTTATTGCAGCAGTGGCTGATTAGACCCACCTCTCTCTTTACATTTAGTGCAGTAATGAAAGGATTATTTATGAATGAGACACCTCACCATTGAGGTCCCACAAGGGCATTACACCAGCCAGCTGAGGACGTGATGGCAATGACCTCTATGCAGCACCTTGAAAGATGTTCAAAGGAACAATGGCCACCACATCTCATATCCTCAAGATGAAGCTGCCCCTGCTTCCAACATTGTCTACTTCTTTGATGATAACTCACAGAGGGAAGTTTAGAGGCTAGGAGAACACCAGCCAGTTGCAGGCAGCTTCACTCTCATCACTGGCGAAGCATTTTGAGCTTCTCAGTTTTAAAGGGTGTCACTTTGACTTTTGTCTGCACCAACAAAAGAACAGACATTCACAAGGAGGATCAAGGCCCAACAGGGAGCTCCTTTATCACTCTGCACCCTTTTGTGGAGCGGCATTAAAGGCTTGACGCTTGCGGAATTTTCATCTTTTTTGGGCTTAAGTCAAAACATTAAAATTCTTTTAATGTGTTCTTTTGTCTGAAAAGCAGAACCTGTATATTCCCCTACCACACATACAGTACTTCAGGGGAGAGAAACTGAACCCCACATCCCTGTACTCAGTTTAAGCTTTACCATTGACTTGAATGAACACAGGGCTGGGGCCCAACCCTGCAATAATTCTTGATGTGAAAAGAAAAATGTATATTATTCAAATTTATAAAAAAAAGCCTAACCAAAAAAGACACCTGGCACACCAGTAACAATGACATTATCTCAGCAGCATTGGCATAATCAAGTCAAATTACAATGCAATCAACCAGCCACCTACTCAGAATGACTTTTTGCCCCTTCATCACCATGGAGGCATGCCATTGGCCTTCCCCAAAAATCGTATCAAAATAAATCACCACAGCATGCCTGAAAATTCACTGAGTTTTGACTTTTTTGGGGTCACAAGAAATAGCATCCATAGGAGATGCTTAAAAATCTATGATCAGCAAAAGAAACAGTTATTTAAAACAAAAAAAAGAATAAAATTATAACCTCATTCTGCAGAAAATTATTCCAACAATAAATTGTTACCTAAGATCATCTCTGTATGAAGAAGACTATGAATAATGAATAGATTATAAGTCAAGAGAGAAAATTTTCTATCTATCAGCAATTTCACAGCTATTGTATCTGAATTGGGATTCCAAGAAAGGCAAATTCATTCAGTTCAGTAGCATATTTTAAAGATATGGCAATTATTATTAGGATCAGAGGAGCTAATGGGCTAATTTTCTTAGTATAGGGGGACAGGGACCCACTTCCTAAGTCCAGACAGTCAAAAAGTCCAAGACTGAATCGATTCAATCTACACAGCTTAGAAAATTGAGCCAATAAGCAAGTGAAAAGACATTCACTTTTGATTCTGGAAATGTCCCACATAGAATTATATAAAATTAAAGTTGTAAAGGACCTCAGGAGGTCACATGTAATTCCTTCCCACCTATCATGTCTCAGTAAAGGAGGGACAGAAAGTGATGTCTTAACCAGGTACAAAATTTAATATAGGGGTGTGTGTGTGTGTGTGTGTGTGTGCGTGTGTGTGTGTGTGTGTAAATAAAGGTAGTGAACTAAAGTGAGTATTTACAGGTTATAAATACATATAACTATAACTATATACACACCCAAATACAAACGATAAGCATAATGGTCCCAAATGATACGAACAGATAAATACAACAATAAATAGCACTCTAAAATACAAGGAGTGCAGTTAACAGTAAATAAACACTCCAAAATGCACAGTGTGAATCAAACAATCAATGAACACTTCAAAATATAAGACATAAGAGTTCTCTAGTGGTTCCCTTCCTCTAAGGGATCTCTTCCTCCTGTCTCTTTATTGAGGCTACCTTCCCTGAGGTGTCACTCCCTGGTGCAAGACCCCACTGACCCACATGTCCCAAGGAGCCGGGTGGGGCAGTGTTCATAAGCTCCCTGGCCTGCTAATCGTTTTCCAGGAAGGGCTCAGGCCAGGCCTCAGGGGAATGAGGCAACGCGCTCACACAACCCAGTGGCTCAATCCTTCTTAGGGGGAGTTGCTGGTTGGGGCCACCTCATGCATACCCAGGGCCATGCCACTCTGAATGCTGCCCCTCCGCACTCAGGAACCACTCCATTCCCAGGGCGCTTGTGGACCCACTGCAGGGAATGAGTTCCAGACTGCCTGGCCCCTCCTTCTCCTGTGTCTTACACCCCACAATGACCGACTCCCGTGCCCAGCCTCATGTCGTGGTTGAAGACCCGAGCTGCCTCACTGTGGCTTCCAGGGTCCTGGTCCCCCATGGACCCTCCATGCAGTGATACCTACACCACAGCCTAGCTGTGTGTTGAGGTTGGAGACCCAAGCCACCTTGCTGCAGCTCCCAGGGCCCTGGTCCCTCATAGACCCTCCGTGCAGTGACACCTGCACCACCTACCACTTCCATCCAGTGCCAGAATCTTTCAGGCTCTTCTGGGCAGCTGGATACACCTGCTAGGCAGCTCTTCCAGCTCTTCTTGGCCCCAGGACCCCTTCCTTCTTCATCCCTTGCCGACTGCACCAAGTGCTCAGCACGTAGCTGCTTATATCCCCTTCTGGGACTCCACCCCCAAATTGAAATGAACCAATTGGGGGGGCGGGGCTGCAACTGCAGTTCCCAGTTAAGTCCACTTCTGTCCCCACCCCCCTTTGGAGTGGGGGGGAGGGACTCTCCTCCTTGCTCTTCCCCTGCCCATCTCTGATTGGTGGGTTTTGCCCCACCAATTGCATTTGTAGTCTCCTAAACCCGGAGAGCTAGGCAAAGCCTGACAAGCCCGCCACACTAGTAAGAAAATACTTCCTAATATCTAACCTAAACTTGACTTGCTGAAACTTAAGACCACTGCTGCTTCTTTCGTCATCTGCCCCCACTAAGAACAGTCCAGCTCCATCCTCTTTTGAACCCCTCTTCAGGGAGTTGAAGGCTTCTATTAAATCCCCTCCATCTCCTCTTCTCTAGACTGAGTCCAGTTCCCTCAGTCTTTCCTCATAAGTCATGCCACCCAGCCCCTTCATGATTTGTGCTCCCTATGGTGGACCCTCTCCAATTTGTCCACATCCTCTCTGTAGTGGGGGGCCCCCACAACTGAACACAGTACTCCAGATGTGGACTCATCAGTGCTGAATAGAGGGGAATAATCACTCCCTTTGACCTGCTGGCAACTCTTCTACCAGTGCGGCCCAGAATGCCAATAGTCTGCTTCACATCAAGAGCACACTGTTGACTCATACTTAGTTTATTGTCCACTGTAACTCCCAGGTCCTTTTCTGCAAAGCTGCAGCCCAGCCAGACCCCCCCAGCCTGCACCAGTGCATGGGATTGTTCCATCCTAAGTGCAGGACTTGGCACTTCTCCTTGTTGAACCTCATATGATTCCTTTTGACCTAATCCCCCAATTTGTCTAGGTCACTCTGAATTCTAGCCCTACCCTCCAGCATATTTTTTAATCCCCCCAGCTTGGTGTCATTTGAAACCTTGCTGAGGGTGCACTATGCCATCTTCCAGGTTGTTGATGAAGATGTTGAACAAAACCAGCCCCAGGATCAACCCTTGGGGCACTCCACTTGATATCAGCTGCCAGCTAGATATCGTGCCATTGATTACTACTCTCTGAAACTGATGCTCCAGCCAGTTTTATATCCACCTTACAGTCCATTTATCCAGCCCGTACATGCCTGCAGTGGCCCAGGCCAGAAGCTGGGGGGGGGGGGGGGGGGGGGGGGGGAGGGGGTGGACAGGAAGTGCTAAAACACACCTCCATGCTCGGCTGGAGCAGACAGCTGGGGTCACAGCTAGCCCGCCCACCCACTGGGGGGAGGGTGTTGCTGGGGAGATGCAAAGCATCCTGGGATGCTGGGGGACTGTCAGGTAACTTGAATCTGGTGGGGACCTGGGACAGAAGTTCCATAAATTGATTTAACCTAGATCAGTTAAATTTGATACTACATCCATCTAGGTTTACCTTAAACCAGTGCACATAAACCACTTTCAAAATGGCCAATATTGAAGTTCTGTTGTGCTACAGATTTGAACTAGTTTCCTGTCACTTATACCAGATTATGTATCATTTCTGTCCCTAGCCCAAAAGGCACCTTCGGAAGGGGCTGCTAGAAAACCATGGATGCCATCAGCATTTCTCATAGGCAACTGTACCCTGCTACATCACTGAATTAATCTTTACCACAATTGTCATAGTGGAAGAAAAAGGAAAAAAGACTGAAAGAAAAAAAAAAAAAATCAAATTTCAGAGCAATGCCTCTTTGCTATCTAGGAATTATGGGGACACCTGGATGGATTCCAAGTATCTGACTAATGCCACTAATATTGCTTGTCACTCTTGGAAATAATCTCAGTCAGAGTGGAAACGGTGCGTCACTCACCTTTGGAATATATATATTTTTTAGAAATCTATTTTTCTGGTTCAGAAAATGAAACAGACAGAACCAAGACAGTCAATTTATGACTGTACCTTAAAACCTCTGCATATATTCTTCAATCCACTTCCTGATCATGAACAGTGGTGCAACCCTGGAAAAAAAATCAACTTGTTGTGGATGTTTGCCCAGAGGATACATAAAGCCCATATACCAATTAGTATATAAGGTTTTATGCTCTGCAGAGGCACAAGTTTGACACCTGATAACAAAGAATGGTGTCCTCAAACATTCAGGATGGAATTAGAGCCTTGCATGTGTAACACATTGTCATATATGAGTGCTCTCGAAGTAAAGAAGAGTGTGAAAATTACAGGGCACCTTGGTCCATGTCAAGTTATTAGCTATTTCATGAATTAAAGCTATTTCCTTTCTACTTACTCCTTAACCCAAGCAAAAAGTGACACTGACACCCATATCAGAAAAGAAGCTAAAGTGAAAAAGTAGTACAAAATTAAAACATCTTACTGTGTCTGTCTGGACTTTGTAACTGATTGAATAAAGATGGAAGGAAAACAGCAGGGTGAAAGAGAATGTCCCAAAAGAGTAGTCCCTGATATCGCTGCATTCAATACGAGCTCCATAAGCTCCACAGCATACGAGGGAAAAGTGTTAAGTCATCTTTCAGCCTAAATTCAAATGAAACAAGTCACGTGAAACTAGGCCAGAGGTTTCCCTTTTTTTTTTTTTTAAGTGAAGGTGGATGTGTATAAATGAAAGTCTTGAGACCCTAAAGAGAAGACACAAGTTCTCTTCCTAAAATCAGCTTAGCACACTTCCCACCTCTACAGTCCTTAGTGATCTTTCCTCCCCCCCGCCACTATGTAAGCGCAAAACACTTCTTATTCTACGACATTTATTTGGTCTTACTCAATGGCAAATCTGCTGTTTGGGCAAATTGTCCTAGCTCTTAAAAGGTGACCCTAGAAGAAGGTGATTGCATTTTACAAGGTGGCTGTTCTGTACATAATTAGCTAGGTAATTTCCATTGATCAGGAAGTGAATGGAGCTACTGGTCCCACACCACGATTATCTTGTCTTCTGGGATCCAGAACTTTGAGATCCTGACTGCATAATGCTTGATGAAAAGGTGTTCAATACTCCCCATCATGCATGACCCTAAAGGCAGAATAAATGACCATCAAATGAATTAATAGCCTGCCTAACATAACATCACTCTAGGTTGCTTCAGTTTTCTTTTTATAATTTTATCTAGCTTTATTTTATACACTCTTTAGGACTGCAAAATCACTGCCATTTGTCACTTCCTTTTCCCCATACAATACAGGCACAGGCATAAACAAGCTATAAACCTGGGGAGCCTCATATTTCCCAAGTGAAACAAATAATCACAAATTACTTGTGCAACAATTTTAAGGAGAAAAAACCCAAGAAAACTTAAAGATGAAGCAGCGCCTTGAAGAAGGAGGCTGACCACTTCAGCAAAACAATCAGTTAACCATAGCTCATTCGTTTCCCCAATAAAATAAACTAGCTCCTTATACTATTGTCACCAGAGTTGATTCATTTTTAAAATTAAGGCTTTCGCAGTCTGGATACAACAGTTATTAGTGTTGGTTGCTCCACCTCAGGGTTTGAAAATGCATTTCATTCTCAGCTACTATAAGTGCCACACAGAGCTTTTGATGCTTGCTGACTGAACTCATTCTGTCACCGAAGAACCGTTGATATTTCACACTAAAATGCTAACTGTACTTCAAGGACAAGTCACCTGATCAAAGGGTACCACAAATCTTCATCGAGGATGACAGATGGGAAATGGTAAAGTGTTATTTATGTGAATGACCATTATAGATTTAAGATGCTCTTCTAAGCCATTTCACCATTACTCACTCACCTTTTAAATAACCCTTAATTCCTGGCATGGCTATCATCATCTAGACTGCATAATATTACAGCTCAGTCTTCTGTTTCTGTGACAAGCACACAAGTTACTGTGTGTGTGTATGTGCATATACTATTTGGAAATATTTTTATGACTTCTATTTAAACATTATAAATACTCTATCGTGCAAGAGCGAAGAGCTAACTAAAAGAATGAGGCAGGCAAATGATTTGACAGATACTGCAAACAATCCATCTTCTATGTTTAAACAATTTTGATCCAGCTTGGAAGAACCCACTGAGAAATGATGGATACTCTTCTGTTAAAGCACCTTGCCACCTAAATGCTTCAGAAGGACGACATTTAAGAAAGATGCATCTTTTTGATAAACTGAGATAAGGTCCATGAGCTTCATAATAGGAAAATTTGGGAGGGCAAGCATCAGCGTGCATCTGACACAAGAGTGACAGGAGCATCAGGAGACCAGCTGAATAGTGCGGACCACCTAAGCTTTTAGTAATGGCTCCTCAAGGACAACCATTCCTCTCTGAGCAGGATACTCCACAACCACTAAATGAGCCTTTCCAGCGGCACTGTTCCTGATTACCTGTAGGAAATATTACTGCTTACTTTTACCCTCTGAGCAGTAGCCATTGAGATAACAAAATACCTATTATTAGCTGTCATGGAGGACCTGTCATGGAGCTCCTTCCAGCTCTTCCCCCCCCCCCCCCCCCCCAAAAAAAAAAAAA
>NW_017729029.1:36176036-36192848 GCF_001723915.1 Gavialis gangeticus
CCCCCCCCCCCCCCCCCCCCCCCCCCAGTCAATAAAAAAGAAAGTTATAAACAGCCCACAGTTATTCAGCTTTCAAAATATTTTAAGCTAAAAGAATAAAAAAAAAACCAGAATGTCTGCCCTCATTGAGAACTTTCCTAAAAAGTGTCCTTCCCCCTTTCAGACCAGAGGATTAAACCAGCAAGGCATCTCTCTTACTAGCAAAAATATATAAATGCCTGTACTTTGTCATGCATCACAAATTACAAGTGGCAACAAGCAATTTAGAGAACAGAGATGTATCTTCTATAAAAGTCAAAGAAGTATCCAAGATCCCCAATATGTCTATGCAATTCTCAACTCAAGGCTCTTTATAGGCTTCATGCAACCAAAACCAGGAGCCATCAGACCTGTGCATGACACTCCTAAATCGCCTGTAAGATTTCAACAGAGGCAAAATAATACTCTGTAGTAAGATGAATTTGATCCTTTGTTCTCCAACTTCTGTTTGGTCTCACAGCCTCTCAGCTTCTATTATCAACTTCGCATGGATGCTTCTTTTGCTGTGTTTCAGTGACGCAGCAGCACGAGCAATGGCTGCTGTTGCAGAGAATGTGCATAGCCCAAGGTATGCAACTCTGTGTCACATATAAGGCAATATTGATGTCCATAATTGCCACAAAGGGTGGCAAGTCTGACCCTTCCATGTAGCTTGGGAGGAGGAGAGGATACAAATTTTCAGCTGTTACCTTATCACACCATGCAACAGGACACTTCCACAGTGTTAAAGCAATTGGACAGAATAGAACGACTGCAACAAATGTGCTGCTTCCTTAGATACGGTCTCAGATCAAGATGTTAAACTTTTTTAGTCTAAAATAGCCATTGAATTATTTGGCATCAACTCATACTGAGCAGAGTAATTTGGCATGTTAGGGAATAGCAAGAAAAATCACGATGTATCACGATGCAGGAGGCAATGCCCAAATAGAAATCAAGGAAAAACAACTCAATGAAGCAAACAGCAACCTGTGCCCGAGCCTCCATAGAACAGCTCCTTTAATCCTTGTCTCCTTACAATATTGACATTTGTGTTGAAATCAATCAAAGTTAGCCAGCTTATCTTAGGGTAAACATACCCGATCAAAAGGCTGGTATTCAAAATAGCAGTTATGCAAGTGAAACAACAGGACGCTGTGGCTTCCAGGACATGAAACAAATGCCTTGTGTACAGAAATCGCCTTCACAGCAGGTTTGCCATGTTTTCAGAACCGATCAGTGATGAGCAAACTATGAAAATCCAAATGTTCACAGCAGCTGGGGAAGTGAACCGAGGCACTTCGAAGTTCAGCTAGTCTGTAAGGTGCATCTATATATCCTGCCTTCTGAATCATGTCAGCCAAGGACCAGTATCATTTCACTCAAAATCATATGTGAAATAAATAACAATAAAGATAATTCTCACAAGTTCCACTTTTTTCCATACCATATTTATTAATTTAAAACAAAATGTTAACATATATCCCTTCATTTCACTAAAACCAGAGAATGTGTGTTTCAGCATCATCACTGTTGTTGCTGTTCTGTTGTTATCAAATGGAAAAATTCTGGACCCAAATAATTGTCAGCATGAAACTACGCTGGTGTAGCATAAATGAAAGGGGGCACAGTGTGCTGTAACGCAAGAGAAATCAAATCAAATATTACTTGGATGGGGCCTGATCCAATTACCATTAAAGCCAATGGAAAAGTCCTTCCTATCTTGATAGATGGCATTAATTCATACATTGTACTAAGCCTAAGTAGACGTATGAACAAATACGGATATTTCAAGTTCTACTCTGGCTAGATTTTTTTCACACTGTAGTTGAAATAGTGTAGCTGCTTCCCCATCTTGAGCTGCGGGTTGCACTAGTTGACCTTGTGAGGTCTGTTCCAGCCCTATTTTCCAATAATCTAGAGAGATCTAGAAGGGGTAAGGACACGTTCATTAGGGCTGCGTGAAGCTGCAGTCCCCGATTCAATTTGGCGGTACTTCCGGTCCACTTCGGGGTTTGCCGCTGAGTACGCAGGGGGCCCCCCTGTGCTCCTCTGGGACTCCCCATCAGCCCCAGCATTCATGAGCTTCACCCAGTAGCTCGAGGTATGTAGAAAAAAATATTTAAAGCTGCACCTATGTCCGAATCGCCGATTCTCTAAATGGCATCGAATCTCCGGATTCAGATTCGGCCGAATCGAATCGAGGACAGCAATCTGAATCTACGTATCGAATCACTGTCCCTGATTCAGGCTGAATCCGAATCCAAATCAAATAGGGCCCATTTCGCACACCCCTCATGTCCATGTTATAACAGTTACATTGCTCTCTCAGACTGCATCACGTTGGGAAGTAAGATGGACATCAGAAAGTTTGTTGGCTAGTGAAATGAGTCAGTAGGTTTTGAGTTAGGTCTTTGCTGCCTTCACCAAAAAATTTAACCCCAAATCCTCATTTAGAAGACAGGAGAAACATCAGAAAATAAAAACATTAACCACAAGATGATAAACTGGGGCAGGACAAGGGCAAAATGTTTTGAGCAGGCCCAAATAGAAGGGATTTATGAGAAATAAGCACAAGCAAAGGGAGTGAAGAATATTTTCATCTCAAAGTCAAGGGGAAAAATACTGAGAGTAGCAGCTCAAACACTGTGCCTGTGGAGTACAATTAATGGGAAAAATGCATCTCCGTGGAGTGGTGTCCCAAACAAAATCTGTCTGCTGCTGCTCAGCTATCAAATCAACCCCCTTTTGCCAGATTTGCACAGTTGTATGTACATGACTGCTGATTCATCCACATCACATGCCAGGTAAGCTGGGAGGGAAAGCCCACACTACAATTAGAAACAACTTTTTGCCCCCTACCCATCCATACACCTTCCCTTTTCTTTCTGCTCCTCCTCAGTGTGTGATCATTTTTATCTTCTTCCCATTTATAGCTGCTTAATGCTGATGTGACAACACTGAATCCAACCTGAGACAAGTCAGTGCTCTTTCTTTGGAGCGAGTATCAGGTGCCTGCCTCACATTTCCATGAGAATGCAGCCCAGATAAGTTTGAAAAAAGTTGTCATTTTTGAGTCTACAGGTTAATTTATATTTTCTACTCCCCCTATTCAGGGTTAATATCAGAAGGGTGACAGGAATGTTACAGAATCCCTAAGAAAATGCTTCTTCCTTTCAATGACTGATTTTGTCTAGAAGAGAAGAATAAAAAGTACTGGGAAAAGAGACTCATTAGCAGAATCTTGTAACCTGGACTCTCAGACAGAGAAACTGGCGAGCTTTTATGGGATAGTACTCTCTACGTTCCTGATACAGAGTTCGCTTGAAGCCAACAGTACTAGCCCCTGTGACTTTGGTAGACCTTGAACCAAGCCCTTTATTTGGAAACATGTGCCAGGCTTGTTTCATCAGTACCCATTCTGTATTCAGCTGTAAATGTTTGCAAAATTGGCTGGGATGGTTTAATCAAGGGTGAGCGGTGGCTGACCTTGTGAAGTCCCTTCCAGCCCTACTTCCTTATGCTTTTATGAACCTAAAACAATTGCATCTGGCTGGAGAACCTGTATATTGGGCTGAACACACACTGGTACAAACCTGACAAGTAGAAAGCCATGCATAAACACTTGGCAGAGGCTCTAACCCACTTCCCAATGAAGTCGATGGTAAAAGTTGCATCTGAGTTGGAATAAGTCATTCTTCTCACCAGCTTTGCAGCCAGTTTGGTCCTATGAGCAAATAGGTATCTGGTTCTTCTGATCAAAATGGGGTGTCTTGAAATGCAAGATAAATTCAAGGAAATTCTTTTGGGGGAAAATTTAGAAGTGGCATCCAGCTTCAGGAGCGCATGGATCTGTTTTCAAGTCATAGCAGAGTGCCTGCTGGCTGCCTTTTTTAAAGTCTGATGTTTTAATCAGAGCCATGGAAAAAATACAGCGCAACTCTGAAGTGCACTTGGAATTAGCACTGGTTCAACTGGACCTGGATCTATGAATTAACAGTAGGTCCCTGATACATTTTTAAGTGTCTGAAAACTATTCACTGGCACTGGGGACAAACCATGTGGCTCTACCAGGTTGTCCTTAAATGTTCCAAGGCTACCATGCATTGAGAGTTTCAGCTCAGGTCATCTGAAAAAGCTCACAGAGCAAGTCATTTGGGATACATCGTTACCCCACCCACCACTTGGCTGCTCGCGTGTCCCCGAAGGTGACATTTTTTCCTTGATTTCTCAAGAGAGCATGAATTTTCTCAGTTCTCATACCATCTTGGTCATTTTGTTCTTCTTACCGTGCACGTTTTAACCTTGATACTTTACCTCCCACAGAAGCATCCCGTGAAAGCAGGGCTTTATGGAGACATGATTATGATTGGGTGGCGGGGATTTTTATTTCTTTCCTTTGTCTGCAGCACAATTTCCCTCTTACGCAGTAACAGGGCCATGTGAATACTCTGAGTACAGCAGAGGTTATAGAAGGAGCCTGACCTTGCGTTATTGATTCTGTCCATTAGGCTTATTTATGAGCTATCATAATCTGTTCAGCAACATTCGCCCTCACAAATGTAAACCCTTGACACAGAACACAGACCAAAGAGCTGGAGCAAGTGCTAGACAGATGCACAAAGCAGAGGATCCAGAAAGATTTTTGTTCCTATTTCCAGATCCCAGGAGCTGAAACAGCCTCTGTTGCCAATCAGGGAAAGCCTACTCCACTCCAATATACACAATAACAGGGAAGATACACGATCAAGGCTTAAAAAAAAATTATTCACACAAGCCAGAAGACACGGTCTTGGACAAAGAGAGCACATTAGATCCTTTCTAACAGCGGTACCGGGGAGTTTAAGCAGAGTTTGATGCCAGGCCTTCCAATGCTTCAAATGGGACACTCATCTTCATCATTCCCCAGAGTTCATAGCTATGCTTGAAAGCCACAATTTTGACCTTAGAGTATTATTCCATTTAGGCTCTGGGGATGGGGTCCATGCTTTGTTTCACATTGATGTTGGGGGGCAAAAGCTCTATGAAAACCCACATTGTAGGGTCCGAAACAATCAAGGTAATGAAACACAGATGCAAACGACTTTTATCAAAACCAGATTAAGCAGGTATGCTATTATTTCAGAAATCAAACTGAATTCAATTGAGCGGCGTGTAATTACTCACTTAATTGTGGAACATGAAGTGCTGGCTGAGAGCAAGTTGATATCGCATCATCTCTGCTTTACAAAACAGAACTCAGACAAGTCTCCCTTTCAGCACCTTGTGAATGGCATATCTATGAATTCACTCCCAAATGGAGATGGTGATTAGATTTAAGTCTGGTTGGGGATCATCCAGACTATGGACCTTCTCACTAGAACGAGTGACAGTGTGAGATTATTCCAAAAGCAGCATTTTAAGAAAAAAAACAATATATTTTTCACTGATTTTGGTTTAAAAAAAAAAAAACCCTCATCTCCTTCCGATGCCATTTCAGACACTAGAAAACAGCAGGTCCCTATCTGTAAACAGCACTGAAAAAAGGAAATAAGGATTCAGGCTGTCATAACCTCTTTGAGATAAAATGATGCACTACCTACACTGTAATAAAATCCATTAACCCAATTTCTTAGAATAATAAGCTTCTCACATAGCCCCAGATGCTAGTGCTGAATGTCAACCAAGATCATGTCTAATGGAGAAACCATTCTACCTTTGCCACAGAAAAAGTTCAAAAAGGATTTTCCTGTTTAGTTAGGTGCAGTATAAATCTCTGTGGAATGAATTGCGTTTGGTACATCTGGCAGAATACATATTTGTTCCACATATTGTAGAATAATTAATTAGCACTCTACTCTTACTCACTTCTATCCCTCTGTCAATACCTATTACAGACACAGGCACACACAAAACTACTTTAAAATGATTAAGGGTTGCAAAGTTGAGGGCTCAAAAACTAGGGCATTCCAGAACGAAGGTGCCTGTGCAATCTTAGGTGCATCATCACCATCTCTGATAACGGGATCGCGTATCAGGTTCTTCCACAGGATTCCTTCCTAGTTTCCTGCAAAAGCTGCTCTTACTTTCTAATCATGGGGATTTTTTTTTAATTTCTGCATACTGTTCAAGGTGTGGCTGCAGGACCTAGTCATTTCCTTCTGGCTTTTCTTATAGAGCCCAGCACGATAATATCTGAACTGCTCTACATACAGCAATTAACTCATATTCACAACAGCCCTATGGAATGAGAAGCTAATATTATCCCCAATTTGTAGCTAGGAACTTGAGCCTAGCAGCCTCCTACTTTGAGGGGGGTAATGTATTGGCCCCTTTCTATGGGTAGAGCAAATGGCATTGGGCAGGATGTTGACTAATGGCAGTACCGCCATATACTTTGTTATACCCAGAAATCTGAAGTGCAACCATGATAACTGGCAAAGCCAGGGCAGAGAAATAAAGTTATTTCTGAAATGGAAGGCCTGGCTTCAAGGAAATTGGACTCTCTGTGACGACATATTATCCGATTCCTACCAAGGAAAGCAGTGCCGATATTTCATATTTATTTGGCTCCCTGAATAAAACGTGTGGCAGCAGAGTTAAAGACCCTTCCTCACCTATTATTTCAAATCATTTAAAAAAGAAAACCCAGACAGCACATGAGCGAGAGATCTCTCACCGTCACGGAGAGGTACGTACAAATGATTATAATGTTGAACTGCTTTCCACTCGGCAAATCATTGTGGCCGTGCAGTCTGTAGTGGATAACTCATTAGCTTTGGTTTGGTATGTAATTTCCTACTTTATAAAGCAGGAGTAGCAGGACTTGTGATATAAATTATTGCCTCTCCAAGTCCATCTGCAAAGGTTTAAAAGCACTATGCTAAAGAAACTGTCACACTAACTAAAATGGAGGAGTCTACAAGGTGAAGGCACAGCTCCCTTTCATAGTTAGGTTTGTAATTTTTAAACACAGAATAGCCCACTAAAGATTACAGATTAAATAAACCAAGCTTGCCAAAGGGGATTCCAATAAGATATATTGCATTAAACAGGAACTGATTCCTAGTCCAGTGATAAGAACTGATCTTTAATATTGTACTTTCATTCATGAATCTTAAAGCAAATATCATTCTCCCATTTTACAGACTAGGAAATTGAGGCACAGGGGGCATGTCTACACATGTGCTTTAATGTGCATTAGCCCATTTTAATGTGCATTAAGGTGCCACAAAAAACTGTGGGTGCCTACACACATGCAGGGAGGCTGGTTTGACACACTGTAATTATAGCATGTTGGAGAAGACTCGATTAATCGAGTCTGCTGGAATGTGGTAATTACAGCATTCCAGCAGACTCCAGTATCACATGGAGGCACTTTAACTAAAGCTAATTTGATGAGCTTTAGTTAAAGTACTCGTGATGCCATATTTTCACGCAGGGACACTGATACATGTGACGCTCCAGGCACTTTAATTACTGTGGCTCTTGGAGCTGCTCTAATTAAAACACCTTCCCTTTCCCCTCCCCTCCCCCACCTCCCAGACCACATGTATAAAAATGCCACATGGTCTTTAGATAATGCACATTAAAATAGGCTAATGTGCATTTTCTTAGTACCTCACAATGAAGGTACTAGTCTTAATGTGCATTACCTAAAGCGCATTAATGAATGTGTAGACACACCCAGTGAAACAAAGCAATTAAACCAACATTGCTCAGCAAACAACAGCAAAGTCATTAATAGCACCCCAAGCTCCTGATTATCACCCTAATTTCCTTTAGAGGATACAGCGTGTGAGCATTTCCACCACTGGAATAGATTAGGCCAGGTCGTAACATATTGCTCTATTAATTGAACTTGCTTTATTTTTTTTCCTTTTCTTTTCTTTTTTTTTGTAAGCAGATAAAGGCTTAGAGTACAGATACTATTCCTTTCCTCTGTTTTGCTGTGTCACAGGTAATTATGGTCTTACCTAAAGGACTTTAGAAGATCATGCCTGAAATAATTGAAGAGGATTTCAACTGTGTGGCACCTTCAGTACAGTACACAGCAACAGTAAACTATAGCGTAGCACGACAGACATGATGTTGGATGCAATGGGCATTCTTCTTATTACTAATTATTAGCAGTAACTGCATTGTACTAGTGTCTGGATGGCTGGGTCCTATTGTGAGAGGTGCTGTACAGATACAGCAGCTTTTATAATCCAAGTATAAAACAGGAGACAATGGTGGATATCACAAGCACAAGGTGTTTAATGTGATCGACAATGCGATAAGTGGGAGTCTCAACACATCAGCTACCTAAGCACAAGAGACAACTGTGCAGAGCACAGATGCGTTTAAAAAAGAGGGAGCTTGTTTAAAAGCAGGAACAAAACATTATTCTTGGGCCCAAGCCACTATCCAAGATTGATCTGGGAAACAGATACACATTTCATTCTTCTCTTTCCCTCCCCCCTCCTTCCTATTTATGGGATATAAATCATAGGAAGCCTGAATGGCTTTGCCTATGAAATTCATGATAACTTAGGCTTGCAGACTGTAAAAAAACATTATAACATGGAGAAGGAAAACGATGACAGTTTTTGGAAGGATGCCACAGGCCAGAAAGCAAGCAGAAACCAAAGGAGGGTAATGTTTATCCTGTACAGCATCTTGTCTCTTCACTAAGCTGTAGATGGCAAATGTCATTGCAGCGATACAGTTGATCTACAGAGTGGAGGTAAATGTTCTAGGAACAGCCACTCAGTTAAATAGACACTACAGAGAGACTGTCAAAGCTTTGGGCATGACAGTAGTATTTTTGTCATGATCACAGGCATTTAAGCACCTGGTCCAATAGGACCAAGAAAGAGACTTCTGATCCACGCTAATACTGGAGCAGCACTCGTCCAAGGCTGGAAACAGCCGGGAAGATTGCCATTCATTTCAGTAGGAGCTGGATAGGGCCTGGAGTTCGTAAGGCATTTTTTAGGTCATTTGAGAAGGAAGGTGCAGTATCAATGCAAGTTTGTTATGATGATAGAGGCACCAGTCTTAGCTTCCTAGTTAAGGTCAAATTGAATTTTGTACTTAAAGAGGGAATTTGATTAACTTCATTCCTCTCTAATCCCAGGATATATTAAGATCATACTGCCACAGTACAGAGCAGTTAGCACACTTGGCTTTATGAAAGAAGCTCCCTTTTATCAGAGAAACCAAGTGAACAGCAGATGCAGGATTATTAAATTATCCTGATCTTCATTTATTTAAAGATAGATTATTTCCACATTTAGGTTTTGAAACAGAATTGATCGGAACAGGAAAGGGCTGCTGTGAACTCTGCAGACCTTTCAATAATAAAAAAAAAAGATTAAAAAATAATTAATTTCAAAACAGGAGCAAAATTCATGCTCGAAGTCACTAGAGTGAATCCTCGGTTCTTCATTTCTGTCACCGTCTGGAGTACATCTCTGTGCTACTCAGCATCTCTCTTCCAGGTCATCATGCTTAGTACACCGTTCAGTGTCTGAAGGAGAGATCCACTTCCCAGTGCGAGCAACTTGAAATGCACTTCCCAGCAGCAGAAAGAAGGGAAGAGAATGACAACTATACAAATCAGTTGTTATTATAAGTTATTCACATTACAACAGGGTCTAAAAACACAGAACCAAAAGAAATCCCCAGGCCCAAAGACATTACCATCCAAGCAGAGCGTAAAGTCCAAATATAGCTTGGAGATGCTTAGCCATGGTCATGTCATTGCCCATCTGCACCCACACCCACTGTTCATCACAGGTACTCAGAGAAGAGAGGAAAGATGTTCCTCTCATAATGCACTGAACCAGGACTGAAGATGCCTGTATTCACTGTCTGGCTCCATCGCAGATATTCGGTCAGTCTGGAAAAATGACTGAGTCACCCTGTATCTCAGCTTCCCATGCATAAATTTAGGATGCTTTCCTACTAGATAGGGTTTGTGGTGGATAAGTGTATTAGTGGATTGTCAACCACTTAAATATTGCAGTCACGCAGGCCATCTATACCTTAGATGGGGGTGGAAGAGGGGGAAAGAGTGATTTTTTTCTGTTGATTTGTCTTGAGGTTATATATTAGGGGTTATAAATGGTCACCACCATCAAATCATGGGATATACCAAGGGGCTAAAATTCTTATTTATTTTTTCCCTTTACTGAAATAATTATTTTTTGAAGAAGAACCCAGAACTGTTTGCTTTGTGGTATAACTGACTGGACACTAGGCCTGGAAGTCATAAATCTGCATTCTGTTTCTGCCTACAGTGACCAACTATCCTGTATTTTCTCAAATTTTGCTGTTGCATTCTGGTGTCCCCCCAGGACTCCCTGCAAGTCCTGAATTTGAAGATTTGGTCCTGGGCTAGTGCTAGGCAGCCCCTTGATCAAGGCCAGGTTTGGCAACGGCAGGAGTCCTGAAACTGACGAGCTGCTATCAATTTCAGAACCATGAAACTAACAAGTCAGTTTCCTGGCCACTAATAGCCGTCTGTGAAGCATCCAGAATTGTGTCCTGAGTTTTTCTCCCAGCAAGCTGGCCATTTGATTCCTGGCTCTCATGACGACTTGCAGTCCATTCTCACATGAAGCCTTTGGGAATATCATACTAGCGAAACCAGTTACTTATCATGATAGGTACTATTAAATGGTGTCGATTGTCTTGCCATTAGGTTTGTTGTGCTTATTTAACATAGAAAAACACACACAGTAATATGCATCTGGTTCATTCCTGGTCTCAAAAGGGATTAGGAACCTTTTACCAACATTTTTCTAAGACACATCCAAAGTACTGAATTGCTCCTTACCTGCTTATAATGGATGACCATTTGCTCTTTCACGAGTTTCTCTCCCATCCCCACTTTTTCTCTCCTTTAGAATTTCAGGAGCCACTCAGAAGGATTTTGCAAGGGCTTACATTAGGCTTACAATATGAAAGTAAAATAGTTTGTTTATTTGACTGATAGCCTCAGTGCTTTTGTGATATGTGACTGATGCAGAGCTAAAGAGTGGTATGGGGAGGTCATTAAGTTTTGTATTGATTTCCTTTGACTCTTGGATAATTTATCAACACTCTGCAGTGCTTCTACTTGAAAACTTTAGTTTAAATAACCAGAAACAACCAAGCAGTCAATCATTTACTCTCTTAAAGCTGAGGACATTTCACTTATTTGCTCCAAAATGGAACATAAGCCATAAAACCTGCTTTCGTTTATTCAAGTTATTAGCCCCAATGCTGTCAATGAGTCTAGACCAGGGGTTAGCAACCCCCGGCATGCATGCTGACTATGCCATGCAAGGCCATTTTGCTTGGCACTCAACCACCAGCCTGGGCTCTAGGCAGCTGCTGCCAGCCATGGAGCCTGGGCTCCTCCCAGCAGGTGGTTGGGAGGCTGCAAGCAGCTGAGGCACCATGGCTACCCCAGAGCCTGGGCAGGCTGAAGTTCAGAGACTGCAAACAGCTGTTGCCTCCCTGCCCTGGCTGGTGGGCGCAGTTCCGGCACCTGCTGCCTTCCCAGAGCCCAAGGTAGGAGACAGCCAGGACCAAGGTGGGGAGGCAAAAGCTGTTTTGTAGCCTCTTGGCTGCAGCCTACCCAGGTTCTGGGTAGCTGCTGATAGCCATGGGGTCCAGGTTGCTCCCAAAAGGCAGCTGGGAGGATGCAAACCCTGCTGCAAGCAGCCCAAGATCTATGGCTGGCAGCAGCTACCCAGAACCCTGGCCAGGATGCAAACAGCTGCTGCCTCCCTGGCCCTGGACCCAGCCCCAGCTACAGCCACAGTCCAGGGCAGGCAGCAGGTGCTGGCAATGCTCCCCACCATGCTGCCCTCCCCCACCACCTCTGCAGAGCAATGTGTAGAACCTGGCATGGCAGGGTATTGGGGAGGCACATGAAAGCTGCCTGTTGCTCTGATCGCACTTCCCCTGCAGGTGGGGGCAGCAGCAAGGGGCACAACCCTGTGCTGCTGCCTGTGCTGCATCCATGCACACAGGGGAAGTGTGACCAGGGCATAGTGGAGCATGCAGTGGCAGGCAGCTTCCTTGTGCAGCCCTTCTGTGCGCTGCTGCTCTGGGTCGCACGTGCTATGCTCCGGAGGGCCCAGGGGAGGGCAGCAGAGGCAGGAGTGCAGCATGAGTGACCTGGAGTGGCAGCACACTGAAGTTTTATTTATTGTCACCAGGTTTACAATTTTTTGAAAATCTGGTATCTACCAAGAAAAGGCAACATTTATGATTATTAATCATACTAATATGCTGTGCATCCTGCCATGTACCCCTTGCCCTCATTTGTTTTTCTGGCATGCCGGCACTCCAGCATCTTCCAAGGTAGACATCATGTTTTTTCCAGTACTCCAGCCAAAAAATGTTGCCTATGCCTGGTCTAGACTATGAGTAAATGAGTAAGTGTCAATGCTTCCTATACAATTTTTGGTATGTTTGGTTTTCTTGTTACTTTAAAGTAAAAAGGTAGTTTGAAAGCTTATGTGATTAGGCTTATATGCATTTTGTTCATGTTTTATGCAAGCATATGAAGCAGGTGCATGTGTGTGTGCATGCACACACCAATGTGTGTTATCAGAGTAGTCACTATGGTCTATTAATGTAAATGTACTGTGGAGAGAAAAACTACAGGAACAGTTTGAAGAACAACTTTCAACTCATGATTTATATACAATAGGCAGGAGTTCCTGAAATGCAAAGTTAGCACATCTAAGAGCATATGTTTATTCTGCAAAAAGCTGAACTGCGAAGACACTTTTTGAAAGCTGATTTCCTTTCCAACAAGCACTCCACTTGTGATAACTTAACAAATGAAAGTGAGCTGACTGATTGACCGATTTCCATCAGAAATTCAACAATCATCACCCCTCCATCAGACTTTCTTGAATACTCCAGCACCAACATTTCCTTTTTAGATACTATGGCCACTATCCAGAATGGTAAAATACAGACCACCTTATATAGAAAACCCACAGACCAGCGTACTTATCTGCACAGAACCAGCAATCACCCTGAACACACCAAAAAAAGCTGCCATATACAGCCAAGCCCTCCAATGCCACCAAATTTGTACTTAGGAGAACACCCATGATTGTCACCTCACATATCTCAAAAGGGCTTTTACTCAACAAGGACACTCCTACAGAGAGATAGAGCTCACTTTTGAAAGAGCCACCTGGATACCATGTGAAAAATTGCTGCAGTACAAAAAAAAAAAACTCCATAAATCTCACGCCACTAGTTATGACACATCATCCCTCCCTGGAACCTATACGGAAAATCCTCAAACAATTGCCACCCTTACTAGAAGACCCAGTTCTTAAAGAGATCTTCCCAGAACCACCCTACCCAGCTTTAAACAAGCACTGAACCTCATCAACCTCATCATCAGAAGCAAACTTCCTACAGCCCAGAATACACCAAATGGATCCATACCATGTCAGGACAAGAAACGTAAAGCCTGCCAACACAGAATGAGCACGCACCAGAAATCTATCAAAGGCAAGAATACATAACTACCTGTGGGGGCACATTTCTCATAAGAAAACCACTCTCTCCCCAATCTCTCAGTTCTAATCCTCAGAGGGAATTTACAAAATACCTTGCACAGCTGAGCCTATGAACTTCACTTCATCAACCAACTGGATACAAAAATTATGGACTAAACACAGAAATTGGATATATGACACATTATAACCTGCCTAACATCTGATACTCCAGGTAACCTCTCTATTATTTACCAACTATATTTTCCTTCCCCTACCCCACCTGTTTCTCACCCATTGACCCCCTCAATTTTCATTTTCACTGGCTGGCTCTCTCGCATGCATACTGGCCTCTGGCTTCTAGTCTATTCCATCCAGGAACAGCACATACCAACTGCAGATGCTTCCTCGGCCTGAAAAAAAAGGTGTCTGTACCCAAACGCTTGCGAAAATGAATTTTTCCAATAAAGTAACAAACAACATAAAGAGCTTTTCTTTGGGTTCCTCCTGCAATAAAATAAACTCTCAAAGCTACACTTCAGTTTTTACAATATCAGGGTCCAGTTAGCCTCTCAGTAACTCTAGTGCAAGAGTATTGTGAGCTTTATACTACTGTGAACAAGGGCAAAGCTTGATCCTTTGATTTCTGAGAGAGAGCGAGAGAGAGCGAGCCGGCTGAAGCCTATTCACTACAGAAATCGAGGTGTTGACCCTTTTCACAATAATGATGAAGAGGGTACTGGTTATCCGAGCTATATATTCATGAGGTCTGCAGACATAGTAAATCTTCTGCAACTTGAGTAGTAAGAAAAAAATCTTTTTTATCCCCCAACCCGCCAATCTGTGTAGCTAATTGTCTGTGAGCACTTTTCTCCAAGGCTGATCTCACTACTATTATTCATTTAGTTACCTCTGAGGTTAGCCATATCTTCCTGACCTCCAGAACTGAATTACTACAACGTACTCTCTACAGACTTACCTTTGAAAACTGTTAGAAAGCTACAGATGATGCACAATGTGCCTGCATGCTTATCTGGTGGTGATAATCATTAGAGCATGTTATACTAGTTCCCAATATAGAACACAGACTCCTTCCTTTTTCTGGGTGACACTCAAAGTACTGACACTCTATAGGTTCAGTTCCCAGGTCTCAGCTTACTTATCACTGCGAGGATCAACTTTTTATAGCAAACAATGGGTGGATTTGAACAAACAGGGAATGGAGACAGGACATTCTTGATAAAATCAAAACACCTTAGCTTTGGAATGGTTTCCTTTTGGTCCAAATGTCCATATGTCCTGTTCTTCAAAGCACAAAATTACATTAAGCTACTTACTAATTAGTTTTATCTGTGTGTGTGTGTGTGTGTGTGTGTGTGTGTGTGTGTGTGTATGTGCATGCATATGTAATATATATTACACACACACACACACACACACACACACACACACACACACACGTGGGCCAGTGAGAAATATATTCAGCTATATTCTGTTGTTAGAGGCTATAAATTTTACATTTGGTGTTGTAATGCCCACTGGCGAGATGAGCACGTGCTTGGAGATCAGATGCCATTTTTTTTTTGTCGCAGAATACTAAGTAATTAGAGTCAATTTCTTTAACAGACTATTAAAATAACCAACATATACAGGCTCCTCAAGGATGTACCATAGCAAAATGAGCAATGCCCTTCAGAAAACAGTAAGATAGTGTCTGTTCTGCAGCACTTGAACCCTCAGTGAACTGCATAGGGAGTACCATCTCAATGATCCTGATTTTTTTTGTCTTGATGTGTCAGCTATTAATCAATGAACACCTCAATTTAATCCATTTTTTTTTCATAAAGCATGTGAATGAGAGACTGGTAACAGAGGTATTATGTTGCAAAAATGAAAGAATCAAAAGAAAGAAGTTGGTACCCATTAAACTCTATATCCATCAGATTATCTGAAATGCTTAAAATGAGCCTGTAGAATCAGACCTATATCCAAAAAAATCCAGAGGGTTCAAAGGTCAGCCCTCCCTTCCATGCTTAACTCAACTTGTTATACCTGGACCTTTTGGAGATCTTACATGAGCATATGAATACTCAGGTACCACGTACTGCTACACACAGGCACAATGCCTAGCCCTGCGGTTGTAATGGCATTTTCACTGCTGAACATTCCCGAACTGCTGCATGATAAAATGATTTAGTTTTACATTCAGGAAATGCTCTGGCCTTTTTTTTTTATTTTATTTTATTGTTAATAGGCTGTTTTAAACTGCGTCTTTACTGTAATGCCTTAATCACTTCTACTGCCCTAATCACTAATTTAGCCAAAAGGGACCTAACTAGAAGGAAGCCAACTTTACAGCTGCTTGTTCACTGAATATCCATAAAACTTCTCAGGCTGGCAGCAGAGATGGTCATGAAACCAAAATTATTCTCATGAGAAATTCTGACCCCAAATCCTTCATTTGAAAATGCTGGTTGGAAAAAAAAAAACCAACAGGTTTTCTATTGAAAAGGTCAAGCAGTTTGGAAACAAAACAAGAAGCTCATATGAGTTTCTATCAGACTGATATGAAAAAACAAAAAACTGAGACCCTTTTTCTATGTGGAAATAACTTCCTACATATAAAAGACAAAACGATTAAGCCACTTCACTAACAGCCATAAAGATTGCCCTCTATTTCAAGGGGATTCTTCCTTTCTTGGTAGCAGTCATCTGGCACTGGTTTTCTGCCTTATAAACCTACCTTTTCCCCCAAAAGTAGTCAAAGCTTGCAGTTTATGAGGATTGTCATAAAAAGAATGTGCATATAGTAAATGCTATGAGGCTTAACACGGGAACTGGGTTCCTCCCTGGATGCATAGAAGAAAGGTCAAATGGCTAAGTAGCCTTTCTAGAGAAGAGCTTTGAAATGAACCTTTCAGGTCCATATGGAAAGCACTTGATATCACAACATGACATCGACTGGATGGGAAGAGGAAAAGGAAGTGTGTATCCCCTCCCAATAGATGGATAGTCTTTCTAGTGGCAACGCTAGGAAGTTTCATTACGCATACATGCAGAGTACGAGGGCAGAAGGGAAGGCAGTAGGACCTGCATATTGCATTAGACCCAAGATGCATCTGGCTAAGGATCCTGGTTAGCAGGAAGTACCAGTCATTACTGTTAACAAATAGGATGCAGAAAACTAGCAGAGGGAAAGGATCTGTAATAGATGGAAACTGTGACAGATTTGTGCCCCAGGGAGGTTGTGACACCCCCTGGTGGCCATGTGAGTCCTGCCCCGCTCAGTATTACAACCCCCCCCCCCCAATTG
>NW_017729029.1:36193076-36197319 GCF_001723915.1 Gavialis gangeticus
GGTGGCCCTTTGAGTCCTGCCCCGCTCAGTATTACCACCCCCCCCCCCCAATTGCTTGCCCACCGTGCCTTGTTCTTATTAGAGGTTGACTAAGGGGGCCTGTCCATGGGCCTTAGAGTGAGCCTTAGTGCATTTACACTATCACTGGGTCTATCCTGCCCCCTGCCCCAACAGCCTTGATTCAACCCTTAAGCTGAATGGACCTTGTTGGCTGGCCTGTGCCCCTGCAGCACCTCTGTAGCTTCAAGGGCTGCATGTGTATCTGTGCCCCTCCAGAGCACCTGTAGCCTTAAGGGCTCAATGCATGGCTCCGTTTCCTCCCCTACACCACATGGGTGTTCTCTCTCTTTGACATTACCTATTTTTACACTCAGCTCCCTTGGGCTCTCAGACCCTCTGATCCTTTATGTGGTCTCCCTCTGAACTCTTGGACCCCCGGTCCCGCGCACAGCCCCTCCTCTGGGCTCTCAGACCCTCTAGTCCGAACCCTCCCCTGGGCACATGGACCCTTTGGTTTAGGTCTCAACTTTTTGCTAGGCTCCTGGACCCCTTACTGTGCCCCACTCTCAGCCTGTGGGTTCCTGGGCTACGGGTTCTCTAAGCAGGCCTTGAGCTTGCCACAGGAGGGCTCAAGGCTAAACTATTAGTGCAACTTAAATAAACAAGAAACATCTCAGCCCTCTAGCCTACACCTCAAACCCTCTAAGGGTTTAATATAAAACTCCGTCTTTCTCCACCTACAGATCTTACCTCTGCTTCCAGGCCTGAAGAGTTGGTTAGATAAATCCAGGTCCCTTTAGGGCCTTTGCTGCCAGGAGCTCCTCCCTTCGTATTTGCTGTGGAGTGACTGCCTGACTGGTGCAGGCTCTGGGCTTATATAGCTCCAGCCTGATCCCTCTTCTGGCTAGGCAAGTCTTGTTAGCTCTCAGACTGCCTGCTCTCTTGAAGAGGCTGGGACACCCCAGGGCCCTTCTACAGGAACCATACCTTTCTAGGAAACTCTGCAAGTACTGAGCTGGGTGGACTCGGGTTTCACTAGTCAAGGCAGAACCAGCTCTTTCATCTCTCCTGGGCTCACATCCCTCAACAGGTAGCAGATCTATTCAGCAAGGTTAGATTATCACTCATATTGACATTATCCGAAAACAACCAAGATACTAGGCTTAAGTGCCACTCAAATAATTGGGTCTGAACTTCAGAGCAGCATCCCCTTCCAACACCTACTGAGTTTGAGCATCCTACAAGAAGGATGATTGTGGTACCCAGAACCTTTGAAAAACAGGATATTTATTTAGACTTGTGATTATCGAATGAACCTAACACTTTTAGGCATTCCACTTCCACTGACTGTTACTGAGAATTGTGCACCTAAGTTTCAAAATGACTTTGGATATCTCTGAAAAGCCTCCCAGGTCTGAAAATTTGCCCCGTGTGATTCATGCTAACTTTGAAATGTCATTGGCAGAGTGCTGCTTTTCCTTTAGAACCTCTTTTGAGCTTTAAAACAGAGTTTATTTGGCCTAAATTTCAATAATCTGATTTTTATCCACCATGTAAATCACCAAGAGACTAGTAAGAGCTAATTAAAAGTTCTGATACATGGGGCTGTCTTCATTAGAACAAAGGTTAAGAGCTTTATTTTACATTACATTTACCGTTACTAAAAAACACCTTGAGCTTAACTTAACACTTGAGTTTTCTTGTTAATACATTTCAAGAGCTGACTTAGATATTTCTTTTTATGAACCGATTTCTAGAACATGTCCCGATTCTGAAAAATGATATTATCCTTCCATATCTCAAGAAAGAAAATTATTTGGAATAACGGACATGGGAAAATCATCATGAAAGCACTGGTGTGATTTTTTTTTAAATGTAATAAAGTCAAAATTTGTTTCAGAGCCTGGAATATTCAGACATAATTGAACAGAGAGCATGCCATTTGATATGTGCAACATGGATCCCGTGGATTAAAATACCTAAGCTTTTCTTTTCCAAAACATAATAAACTTGCACCTTCAAATTATGTCTGAGAAGTAAATCAATCTTCTGATTACTGGATTCAAGTTAAAGGGCACAAGAAAAGCTTTATAAGCTGCTTTGCATGGTTGGCTGTTTTCTACTCAAGCATGCTGACTGCAGCATAAAAGCCACACTTCCTCTTTATTAAAATGTCAAATTCTATTCTGCTGCAAATTTCCCTAAACTCCCAAGAAGGTTTATTACCTGACCAACTGTTGGATTTATATCCATTAAACAAAAAACATTCGATAGGATAGAAGGAACAAAAAGGAGTCTGAAGACTACAGCGGCGCATTACAAATTTGTTACTCTCCTCTGGTGGAACTGCTGAATATTCAGTAGTTGTGAAATACCATCCACAGACAAAAAGGTGCCTACTCAATATAGTGTGTATTTATTGATCCAGTAAAATGACCTGAACTACAGGTAATTTTATTATATGGAGTAATATTAGTAGGAGTTTATTTATCATTTTTGCTAAAATGATACCGTAGAATTAATAAAAATATATTATATATCACAATAGCATGATGTTATTATATAAATATATGTAAATAAAATATATAATAAAAAATATATAAAACATTTACATAGCTACATAACTATACAATGCTTTGCTATGATGAAAAACAGCCCTGGCCTCTGTTCCAAAGATCTTAAAAACACAATGATAACCCAAAAAAAATGGAAGAGCACAAGAACAGCGGTTAACCACACCCTCCTACACACACACACACACACACACACACACACACACAGATGAAATCTCGACTCTGGTAAATTCAGTGGCAAAACTTCTTTTGCCTTCAGTGTGACCAAAACAAATATTTAACCATAAATAGTGTAATGATTTTTGTCTGAGTCATGAAGCAGGGCAAGAGGAGAGGTGGCCAGTGTTAGAAACCTCTCAGCTTTATGGGTGACTGAATGTGTATCAAATCCCTCTCCTTCCCCAGTACCAGCATCTTAAAAACTATCAAGTCAAGTCCAAAGTCTCAGGCCTTACTTTTAAAGTGCCCAGGAAATTGGAAAAAAAAAAAAAAGGTTTCAAACTCCAAGATAAATGCCTTTCCAAACGCACTATTTTTCAGCCGGGGTGAAACAGTCCATCACTAATTTCAAACTGTGCAAGGTACAGAGCTTTCTTGGGAGCAGTCTGAAGAAGTGGAATAAACAATGTTAAAAATAAAATGGATCACAAAGCTGACCATGTTCTACTCTATGTGCAACATGGCTTTTTTTTTTGTTTGTTTGTTTTTTTACATGCATGCCCTACAGAAAGCAGGGTAGAGAAAAAACAAAAAATCCCCAACCTTTGAAAACCTGACCAAAACAAAACATCCTACTGCATGTGCAATTATTACGATTGAGGAAGAACAAGTGAGAGAATGAACCACAAGTGATGAACATGAGTTACACCGATGCACAAGCAAAAGGCTCTCGAATCCTGGAGACGAAGTTGATAGTAGGACAGAATAGAAAACAGGATGAAAACTAGATTCTTGAGGAATTATGGAAGTCCAGGTATAGAGCATCTCAAGATGACACAAAGAAGAGAGAATAACAAATAGAAAAGGAGATTTTGGAATGTATGTGGCTTCAATATTCCTTTCCTGGATAGTCCCTTTCACCGTTCTGACACTGTAAAGGGGGCTTAGATCAGACAATAATGTAAACTGTATTTAAATTCACTTTTAGGCCTCTTGACAGTGCCATAGTGGTGAGAATGGACTCTAGTGTAAATGAGAGTTGGGCCCAAGAAACTCCTATGACCAAAATCATAGGGTGCCTCTACGCAAGCAGGGAGGCTGCTCTGACGTGCTGCAATTCCAGTTGATTGGAGCAGGCTTGATTCATCGACCAGCTGGAGTGTGGCAATTACCGCGCTCCAGCAGCCTCTGGCGTCTCGTGTATCAGTGTCCCTGTGCTTCAAGATGGTGGTGGAGCTGCTTTATCTAAAGCTCATTAGATAAGCTTTAGATAAAGTGCCTCCACTGCCATTTTGAAGCGCAGGGACCCTGATACACGAGGTGCTCAGGGTGCTTTAATTAGAGTGCCTCTTGGAACCCCTCCCCATTGCTGGAGCTCATGTATAAATATTCATAGAGTCTAGACAGAAGCCTAATGACCAGGTTTTGCACCCTGGGCCAGTGCCATATCTAGACTCCTGGCAGCCCCATGCAAACTTTTAGTATTGGGTCCCCCTCCCCCCCCCCCCCCC
>NW_017729029.1:36197512-36210837 GCF_001723915.1 Gavialis gangeticus
ACCCTGGGCCAGTGCCATATCTAGACTCCTGGCAGCCCCATGCAAACTTTTAGTATTGGGTCCCCCCCCCCCCCCCCCCACCTTCACCACTCTGCAGCATTTTTTTGTTGCAACTCTTTATCACATCTGTGGTATCGATGTCTTTAAATAACTCATTCTCAACTGATACCTTTGCCAGTCCCATGTATGTGCAATATTAAAACTTTTTTGTTTTTTTGCAATTGTAATTTTCTTTTTCTTTTTCAGACCCCCTTCCTGTCCAGGCCCCAGGTGGCTACCCGGTTCATCCATACCCATGTCTGGATCTGCCCTGGGCAACAGGGCTGCTAGTGGTAGCTGGGGCAGCAGCTTCTGTTCTTGCACCCCCTCCTAATACCCCTCATTATACTACTATGCCTAGAGAGTGAGCACCAAACTGGAGGGAACGGTGGAAGGAACTGGAGAAATCATGACCTTGAGATAACGTTGAGACAAGAGATAGGGGATGAGGCAGTCCAAGAGGGAGACAGGCAAGGTCAAGCAGTTTCACTTAAAGCTAGAGGAAAGTATGGCTTGAACAAAGAAGGAAAGCAGCTGTATCAAGAAGAGCATCTGATGACAGATCAGAGGGAAGTGGAAGGCTGAAAGAGTGGTTTGGAGTCCTGAGAGGATGGAGTCAAGTTGACAAGTTAATGGGTTTGAGGTGAATAGAAGCCTAGAGATGTCAGAATAAGGAACACTTAATAAGCCAGGATTTAAAAAATAAATAATAAAAAATAAAATAAAAAAAAGGAGGAAAGAGGCTCAGTGGAAGAAAAGATCAGGGGGTTGAGAGCCCTGCTGGATCTTGTCATGTCACCTTTAAAGAAGTTAGCAAGATCCCAGGCAGAGGGTGGGCAGGGGTGGAAAGGACAAAAAAATTGCAAGTCAGAGGTGACAATGCACTGTTGAGCATTAGAAGGCATTTGTGCCAATTGAAAAAGCTGCACGCTAGAAGGGAAAATTCTGCAAAAGCTGAAAAAGAAGAATCTGCAGGTCAGAGTCACCGGTTACCAGGGAGAGAGAAAGAAACAAGTCCCGTAACACACACGCACATGTGTACATATGCAGACATACATCCGCGTGCACGCACGCACACACACACACACACACACAAGCTTCTACTGCCCCTCAATTTTGAATAAAAGCTCCTTATTGCAGCCAATAAGGCAACGCATTTCCATGTCCTGGCTCTCCCGATCCTTTGAGACTGAGCCAACGTGTGCATTACTGCAAGAAGGACCACTGAGCTCTACAGAAGGTCCTGATCAGCTTACAAAGAAAAAGTTACTGTCACATGCACAGTTCCAGACAAAGGTGGTGCAGCCAGCCGGGATGGAGCCAGACTTCACATTAGGGCTGTGCAAAGCTTTGGTCCCTGATTCAACTCAGCAGAGAACCAGCATGGTTGAATCTCTGAATCCAAATCAAATCAGATGACACTTTAATCTCTCTGAATCGATTCACGGGGTTCTGATTCAATTCAGAGAGTTTTGGATGTAGATACAACTTTAAATGTTTTTTCTACATACCTCTAGGTAGCAAGCAGCTTGTAAATACTGTAATGCTGGGGTGCAGGGAGTGTCCCACAGAAGTGCAGAGGGCTCTCCAGTGCGCTCGGCAGCAGACCTGGAAGTAGACCAGAAGCACTTCCAGTCCACTTCTGGGTCAGCCAGAGAGCACACTGCCCCCCACCCCCAGCACCTCCCCGGCTCGGTAACTGGTGCTTTCTGGGTCTGGGGGATGCCCAGGGTCCCCCCATGGCTGATCAACATGTCTGGTACTTCAAGGTACATAGAAAAAACATTGAAAAGCTGTGTCTATGTCTGAATCACTGATTCTCTGAATCAGCATCACATCTTCAGATTCGGATTCAGCCGAATCAAATTAGGTTCAGTGATCTGAATCAACGAAGTGAATCACTGTCCCCAATTCGGGCCAAACCTGAACCGAATAGGGCCTGTTTCGCACACCCCTACTTAACACTCCCTTGAAAACGGGGAATAGTCGCACATCAAACCATCAGCTGCACTGATTTCTCAGGATTTCTTACACTCTTGCTTCTAGACCTGAAACTTGGCCAAAGTAAAATATTCGTTTTTCATTATAAGGGAAAATATTAACCACCCCCCCCAAAAGAAAATTAATAAAAACAAAACATTTGATTTTTTTTATGGAAAACAACAAGTTTTTATTCCTAAAAGATGCTATGGGATTTCACAGAGGTTCAATTTTGGTGCTGACACCTTAGATTCTTTAGCTGGACCACATCTCCCATCCATGAAGCACCTCAACTTTGTTATGATGATGTGGCAAGCCACGATGGGATATACAACATTCAGCAGGAGAGTCCAGCATGCATGGGGGGGCAAGAAACATCATGGTGGTTTTTTGGTCCACCAGAGCTTTCAGCTGAACATTTTTGGATGAAAACAAAACATTACATTTTCCTTGTGTTCAGACTGCCAGTCACATTTTCTTTAGGAAGCGTCTTTCCTTCTGTTCATTGTTTGTCTGCTACCCCTAGGGATCTCGCTCTCCTCCAATGTCAGAGCCCTCTGAACTGGTTTTAATCATCACTGTGTCTACCTCTTCCCTCAGACACGAAAAACAATGCCGTGTGTTTGAAAGTGTGTCCAACTTTAGCCCAACCATGCAGTTGGTCCGATAAAAGATACCACCCATAAAAATCCACGTTCCTTTTCTCCCCCCACGCACAAATTCATATACAAAAAATTCTCTTGAAATTCCAGTTCTCCATCCTTCTCATGCTGGCACATTTGCCCTAGTTTACCCTTCATCTGTTATCTCTGAGTCATGGTGTAGGTAATTTTGTCGATATTCTGTCCTTCGAAGTCCTAGTTCAGGAGAATCCCTGTAAATGGGTAAATCCTGGCTTTTCAAAGTTAGAAAAGGATTACATTCCCTTTTGAAAACCAAAGCAAGCAAAAGTCAGTGAAATTTTAAAATGAAGCGCCCATTAGCAGAACAACTGGCTTTCCCATGAAAATATCTAGACGTTTAAGCTTTCTTGGGAAGATGGAAGTTTGGGTCTTTAGGAATGGGCTGGTTAAGGACGCTCCTTCTTCAGGGAGCGTTGCTTGAAGAGAGATTTTCCCTTCAACAGCACTAAAATCATAGAAATCATGGAAAGTAAGGGCTCGAAAGATCATCAAGTCTACCCCCCCTGCTTTGGGCAGGACAACTGCTGAGATCAAATGATAAAGTGAGAAACTATTAATTTTTCACTTTATAAGAATTAGCAAATGCAGCTATTGCCGAGAAACAGACTTATTCACTCCCAAAACTAATTAAAACTTTGTTTGCATATTTTTTTTTTAAAACTGCTGACAGTTGCCTGACACAAACTAGATTATTATTGGGGTTGTTAATGATTTTGTTGCGCCCTTCTCCTTACAAAAGAATTATCATCTAATTATTAAAAACCAACTAATCTTATTTTGAAGGAATCTCTGCTAAGTGGATTTCACATTGCAAACCTTTGGTGTCGTATAATCGTATGAAACAAAACAGATCTCCTGGCATGACATTTTTATTTGATTTAAGTGACAATGGACCAGACTGTCAAAGTAGCATGAATCAGCCTAAATCCATGAAGTTCCTCATTGTGGAACTTCGGTGAGGTTATACTGATTTAGACAACTGGAGAATTCAGCTGTGTAGCTGTTCTGAAACAAGGGGAAAATGGCTAGATTTTTATCTCTGATGGGGACAAATCTTCTGAACATAATAGAGGGGTGGGAGATAAGTCCATATGTATGTTGATAACTGAGATCTGATCCAGAATAAATATCACATTTTGCATAGTAAGGAATGACTATTTCTGTCTCCTGGTGCAGAGAGGATTTGCAGTGGTAAAGCAGAACCAGAGATAGGAGTGGCATGGCAATGCACCACCTTGGAGGGACACTGGAAGTGAGGCCAGTTTTTGGCAGCATATACCAGGTGCCCCTTTGTCCCCAAAGTACAACCAATTTTTTGGCTTATGCCTGGCATCTGTCTTGGCTTTGTCTCTTCTGGGAAGCTCCCAGCTCAGAGCAACATTAAACAGCTGCTGTACATAGAACATGTAAACACTGATTTAATCCAGCCCAGCACAGTGAACTGGATTAGACTCTCTGCCCTCAGGGCTGACACGGAGAATTATGTTATTTGCAGTCTTACAGTCCAACCTTTCCTGCACTGAGCCACATCTCACTCGCTGGTTATTTATGGTGATATCCGCCAGCTCCTCTGAGAATAAGGCACTCCTCTGAGAAGGGCACAACCCAAACCAATTGTAGAAGAAAGGGAAGGAAGATCTAATAAAATGGCAAGACAGGTCTATGGTATGTGTGGTAGCATGTATAATCCTCCTTCTTTCTGTGGTATTGAACCAAACATTAGAAAGGATTTCTACAAACAGTTTGGGTGTACCTGATCTCAGATACATCACCTTCAGTGACACTTCACATGTGTGATGGGGCATAGAATTGACCCATGATGTATACAACATACCTGATATAAGGGAACAACTAAAACACCGCAGGGGTTAGTCCCAGCCCCACTGAAGCTGATGGAAATGTGGCTGTTCCCCGAGACGGGGATTCAGTCATTTATATTAAAATTGTCAAAGTGAATCTCAGCTCATCATCCAATATTCTTGACTCTACAGTAAATGCAATGTGGAACACAAAAGAAAATGGACTGAAGTCCATCCTGTATATCCATCTTGTGCAAGCAACATAACAACTTTGGAAAATCATGACTGCCTTTTCCATTTAGCAGAATATAAATATTGAAAACACCGGTGAGCATCCATTTTGCAAAACTGTTTCTCCTCCATCCTAAATCATACTGACACCCACCTAATTATGGCAATGCTTCCCCACTGAGGGATATGTGATAGAAGACTGCTGCTTTCCAAATTGGACTAGATCACAACAGGAAGGACACTCATTGATTGTTCCTCTCTGTGCCGCTCACATATTTCACCCCATAACAGAGGCTTATTCATTTCCAGGTGACGCAACTTTTGGTACGCAGTCATCTCAGTAGGAATCATTCATCTGAGATCCTAACTCTTACCTGTTCACAGTCCCCCACGTCTGCGCCCCCACTGTAATGTTGCCTATTAAGGCATCTTCCCCTCCGAGATGCATCCACTCGTCTCATTCATAACCTCTGGCGCTGTTGGCTCTGTGTTGACACAAGCCACAGCATGCACAAATGTCATACCTTAATTCAATTGTCCCTAGGAAACAGTGTCTTAATATGCAGAAGTGGCACCACATCCAAAGGAAAGGTTATCCAGCAGTTCTAGCAGAGAAGAGCATTTCTGTCTCTAATCCTGACATGGACCGTCTCACACTCTGTTTCTCCATCTTTAAAAGAACATTTGCCAGCCTTTGAAATGGGCTAACAGGAAAGTAGAAAATGTGTTGCATTGGCTGGGTAGAGAGACAGTTCAACAGGAACTGTTGTTTATAGGCTGCAAAAAGTGAGCTGGAGAGAAACACATACACAATTGCACAGCTAACAGTAATTATAGCCCAGAGATAACATGATGATTTGTGATGTCACAGAATAGTGGCAGCTTTTTTTCAAGCAAAGAGGCACAAGCTTGCTTTAATGAATATAATGGTATGTAAACTAAAGAGTATATCATCGCTGCAACATCTGGTTAGAACAACACAAGAATTTCCAGTGAACTAAGATTAGAATTACAGGTTACCCTGGTTACACTACTGGTGAACTTCAAAAGAAGCTAGAATTAGCTTTGACTCATGCACTGCATGCATGCAGCTAGGGTGTGAAAGGAAAGGACTTGACAAGGAATTATCACCTGGGAAGGCAATTTTGAGCTAAATTGACATTTTGCTAATTAAGTAACTGTTTATATGATGTTTTTTGCCATGACTTTAGTTTGAACTGCCATTAACAGCCCTATATTTTTATTGCCAAATAGGCAAGGGCCTCATTAAAAGATTCACAGTTGCATAACAGTAACAAAAATCACTTCCTGGATGTTTGCATAAGCTGCGTTGGGAGGACGTTGTTGACGTGATCCATGTCTTCTTGACAAATCCTAGGTTTAATTCTTTCAAATGTTGCACATACAAGTATAGCCATCTATATTTTGCTTCCTTTCTTTTCTATTAGGAGTTAAATTTCCCTTCAAATAATGCAATGTACAGAATTATAAAAAATGGCTGGTCTGTATTTTTAGCCAACTGGTCCAAAATTCAGGACATACACAGGAAGTGTGGGGAGCTGGTTGATTAAAATGATTCAAACAATGCAGAAGGTATTTCCATAGTCACATAGGACAGCCGGGTAACTTGGGAACTTCCAGTGAGAGTTTGGTGCTTCGTTGTTCTTTATGCCTCTGAAAATGTCCCTGGATATTCTAGACCAACTGAGTACAGTAGTTGGAAAAAAGGTCTTAGCAAGCTTTTGGGCGCAGTCATCCTTCTTCAGGCGTAGGGAGACTCCCTATGTATAAAGAAGGGTGACCACCCAAAAACTTGCTAAGACCTTTTTTCCCCAACTACTCAGTTGGTCTAATAAAAGATGTCACATCTGCCCAAAGAGCCTTGCTTGCCTGTGCCCTTAGACCAACACAGCTACAACGAAAGCCCCTAGATATTCCTTACCGTTTCTTCCTTGATATGGATATAGAGGACTTGAAGGAGACACAAGCAGGGAATGATGCATCAGCTTCTCCTTGGTGAATAGGAATAGAGCAGCCATTTTCAGCCATGCTTTGCTTTTTATCTCAGCCATTCTTTGCTTTTCTAGTACATGCAATGCCACAGCATTAGGAGTGAGCAAGAGCTAGAACCATTTTTTTTTTTAATTGCCCATACTGGATGTAGATACGAACAGACATATTAAATGCAATACTCAGGCAAAAATTGGTTCTTGACTAACCCAATCATTTCGGTTCATAATCCCAATGTAAATACACGGAAGAACCCAGACAACTTGTAGGGTTCGGTTGTTTACCCACCTGCAAAGATGAGGCATTATGGGCTAGCTGGGGGTATATATAGCTGCAGCAAACAGCTGTGTAGACCCTATGTTGTGCTCCAGCTGTTTGCTGCAGCTTTTAGAGCTTCTAGGAATAGCTGGGTGCAACTGGTGATGAGATCCAGGTGAGTGGAGAAGCAGCACTGAAGCAAAAGCTGTAGCAAACAGCTGAGGGGCTTATCATTAATTCAGCAATGCACTGCAAATTAAAGCAAGATGCGAACCACCCAGATGTGAATGGCTGGGGTTTATTTGTATATGGTATGAACTTTTATTTTGAGGGAAGAGAGCCTTTCCCCTCTTCTGTGCAAGGTGCTGATTCTCAAGAGATGATTATGTATTATTCTTCCCCCTTATTCCCATTTCAGCAGAGAGCTGTACAATTGTGTTGGCCTTAAGTAGCTCTATGTTGTCTACTCTTTTTATGGATTGAGACAACCCTGTCAAACTTGTCTCTTGTCAAGGACAATATGCTGTTATGTAATTGTGCTGGAACAACTGTATTAATGCCAATTTACTCTGCCCTGCATTAGTTATTTTGTCTCCAAGTGAAACTCTTTATAAAACTCTTCAGCATCAGGACAGAGAGGGGAAGCCGCACCACAGAAATAAATCAAATTACAAACTTAAGAATATAAAAAGCACACTTTGAGCAGTTATGGAAAGTAATTTGAATAATCACAATACCTATGCAGTTAAGTGTATCATGTAAAAATTATACTGATTTTATAATCACTTAGCAAAATACCAGTCAACTTAAAGACCGACACCATTTTCATTTACCTTTTTGCAACATCCGGAGTGCAGGCAGATTGTTGTCTAATAAAGCTGGCATTTCTGACTGTTGATAATCTCCCTAGAAATGATAAGTTTACAAACAATTACATATTACAAATGGAATCTAGATGAAGCCATAAACTTAGTCTTTCAATAACAAGCACCTCTCAAAGGCAATTTTATAAATGAATCACTTCTCTAATGTATGCCCACGAATACAAATCAGTGTCAAAAGACTCTCCAGACAGGCCAAAGGTTATCTGTGCACTGCGATATGAATGATTCCCCCAGAGTAGCTGAAAATAGTAATAAAAAATAATAATAATAAAAAAAGGACTGAAAATATTGCAAAGTTAGTTCCATTCAATACAAGCTAAGGACAGGCCCTAAAGGTGGCATAAACCAAGGGAGCTCCATTCACTTCCAGGTCGTTACGCTGATTTTGACTACTTAGGGCCGATGACTCTATATAGGTTTTATCCATTTCCTTGAAATAAATATGCAAAGAGAGTATTTCCCCTCCCACCCGTCCAATCAGTTTTTATTCAACTCCAATATTTTTATTCCAGAGAGAATAAAATAGTACTCTGGGTGCATTTACACATCGCCATATGGCAACATTACTATGGCACTGTGCTTTAGTACTTCCAAAAGTACTTTTGGAAGTACTAAAGTATGGCACAGTAACCACCCGGACTGAACCGTGCATACCACACGTGGTTAGATTTCCCCACTACATCACCGTAGCAGCCTGCTATAACGGGGCAGCGTTCCACTTTGGGGACATAGCTGCTGATCATGTGCAGACCCACTGATTACTCCATTGCTGTAGTGTGCCACACAGTGACACAGCACATTGCTACGTCACCGCAGGGCGCTGTGTAGGCATGCCCCATATGAGCTAATGGCTTTCAGTGTCGTAGTACACAATAGATAGCACCTGATCAAGAGAGAGATCTGAGGATGGAAGTGATAGATTTTTCAGATCAGGATTGGAGTAACACTGGCAGGATTACATATGCAAGTCGGCACAGCACGAGCCTTATATTTGAGCTATGTATTGGGCTCAGGCTCACCGAGCTTCATGAACTATTGCAGCTATCACTCATGATCATGATCACCATGAGCTGCTCTCTTCAGCACAAAGACAAAAAGGTAGCTAACAATGTTCTTTTGTAGGCGATCGTCCCACAATTAATCCAGTCTCTACGGATGAATCATTGGCAATTCTACCGTCTCAGCAGTTACGTGAACGACAGTCTTCCCTTTGTCAAGAAATACGTTCTCGTAACAAGGAAATGCTTCCAACAGACAGCTTTGTGCACATCTGTCATCTATCATCACCCTTGCCTCTAGTTTTCATATTGATCCTTCAAGAACAACAGAAAATAACCATGTGTTTCCTTAAGAATCGGGAGTAACTAATGCTGCAGGTCATAACAAGATCCGTCTGGGAGAGTAGCTGTTTAACCGGATCCTTTCTCTGGTGGTCAGCGATTCATTATACGGGCTGCTCCAGGCCCATATGCAAATCACACAGAAATAGATGCTCCTAAAGGAAGCTGGAAAACAACAGTGCCTGTGCTATGTCAGTTCAATTTCTGTCACTGAGAGGAACGAAGTGGGATGAAGCCATATGGCCCCTTTATAGCAGACGTTCTCTTGCACTCGTCGTCGGAGTGGAATAGGTCCAGTTCATTCTTTCTTTAGTCCATCTAGGCATGAAATGCAATGCCCAGTCCTTATTTTGAGTCACCAGCCTAAATGCTGTCCAGTTTTAATCAATGTCTGTGAGACTGAATGAACTGGACCTCTGGACCAGGGGAGAGATCCAATACAGGACCTGGGAAATTTAGGCAGGGATTAGGAAGCACTGAGGTGCCCGAGTATGAAATTGCAAGCCAGAGAAAAGCCTTGCTCTGTTGCTGTGCATACTAAAAGCAGCCCAGCACCTAAACCTGGAGTATTTAAGTCCCTTGAGAAGCCTGTAGACATGCTCTGAGGACAAGCACTGCCAGGATTGGGCTCTTTACTAAAAGAAAGTACTGCTTTTTTTTAGAGCAGCCCCAGTGCTATGACTGCATTGTCCACCTTGCATGTAGTAGCTTATAGAGCAGAGCACTCACCCGTAGGCAGATCAGATCCATACCTCCCAGGAGCATGCCCCAGCTATCAAACTGTACTAGACTGGGCAGGGTACTCTCCTTTGAGACTGTGATGCATGCAGTGGGGAATACTAGATTCACACAAGCAACAGCGAGGGAACATCCCCCTGCAGTGTAGTATCAAGGGCACTGGCCCCGAAGCATCCTTCGTGCTAGTCCCTTCTCCCCGGACTGCTTATGTAATGATCGTTTCATATCAAATACAATCACTAGAAACAGGAGAGATCTGATCAATACCTGCTCCTGCTCCCTGAGCTGTCTGCTGACCAGACTTCTCTCCGAAGTCTACTCGTCTCTTTTCCCAGCCTAATCCCCTCCGCCTTCATTATGCAGCTTCCTTGTCCTGTGCCATTGGAATCACACAGTTGGCATTTGTCCTGCTTAACACGGGACAGCTGGATCCTTTCCTTCCAGCTTAACTGGGCTGGGTGCAAAGTCATAAGTAGTGAAGAAATAGTTTTTTGGCGTGTATGTTGTAGTCGTGTTGGTCTAAGCGTAAGGACAAAGGCAGACACGGTTCTTTGAGTAAATCTGGTATCTTTTATTAAACCAACTCAAATTGTACCTGAAAGCTTACACATTTTTTTTCCCAACCAACACCCTTCATCAGGTTGAGGAAGGGTCCGCAGTTGATCTGTGCTCTTCTTGGATAGAATGAATGCAATAGTTTTCCTGCATTTTAATAGCTTTGATCCTTATTTGTTGCGAACTGGCAGGGATCCACCAGTCAATGGACCCAAGTTCATTAACATCAGGGTTATAGGTCAACAATAACAACAAGTTATTTTGTAAGGACCAAGTCCCAGGAGGTGAAAATCTCCTCCTGGGGCTGCAGAGGGGAGGGTTTTTTGCTAAACAGGGAAGAAAGATTTCCCTCCCTGCCTTTCTGCCATCTGACACCACCAGGGAAGAGAAACTGCCTTATCTGCCCATCAAAGAGCAGCCTGCACAAATGGACTCTCGTAGATCCAGAGGAACATGCAGCCACCTTCCTCTGTGCAAAATGAAGTTTATTTTCACCCTAAGGGGGCGTTTACCATCTTTAATGTCCCCGCAGCCTGAAGAAGGGCATGTGCCTGAAAGCTTGCAAAGAAAGCTTTCTTGGGTTTTTTTTTGCCATTTTCTAGTTGGTAATAAAAGGTATCAGCTCTGAACCAAGAGTTTTAGAGTTTTTTATTCCTCTATATTACTAGGCATTAGGAATTTCACAGTAACATAGCACACAGGCACCATCAGCTCTCAAGCAAAGAGCAGCACAGTTGGGGTCAGCAGTAGTTGAGAAGTATCTCTGGCAAGGTGCTGAATGTCAGCACCTAGTAGGATCTGACATGTGGTAGAGATTAGGAAGTGATACTGCTGATCTTGGTGAGAGGTGCTTAATGCGTTTTTGCATCTTAAGCAGACTTTATTGATTACTGCATAGTGGCATTGTTTTAAGCTAATGGATTAAGATGGATAGTCTCCCTGGATAAATAGCTTACAGAGAAAAAAAATTATAAAACTGACAGTAATTCATTTTATTCTCTGTACCCAAAACTTTGTGGGTCAGAACACTGGCTGGTGGGTGTAAAACAATATAGTGCCATCTTGGGACAAAAAAAATAAATTATAACAGCTGTGGGTCCATTCCCCATTTTAAAACATAGCTCCTAAAATACATTCAGCTACTTTGCGATACTGGATGTACATACATCAACTGAATATTACAACACATCACCTTAAAATGAGAGGGATTCCTAAAAAATAAAGGTTCAGACCAAAGCAATCCCATTTGTTACAAAAGCAAAAGTTATAGATTTGCCAGCATGCCAAAGAGCAACATGACATTTTCATGCTACAATGGGGATGGAAATTGGACTCTTGTGTTCAAAACAGGGTTTAGGACTCAATTTCATGTTACTACAGGGTGAAAAAGGAAAGTTGGGAGAAAGATAGGTGAAGAAAGGAAACCAAAGCATATAGCTTTTGAGGGAAGCATACCATTGCTTTTCCCTGCAACGCATCTACAATTGCTTTTACCTGCAACAATATTACATAGCGTTGCATATAATATTGCCAGGCTGTGTTATGCTATGGAAAGTGACACCCCTTAGAAAGCACTTCCCAGTATATTGTTCACTAGCTTCCAGCTCAAAGACACACTGCCTTTCTATTCTTTTCAAAGTAAAGCAAACTGCAAATTACACATTATTCCTAGACCTAGGCTCTTTCCTGGGAAAGAAGGTTTACATATACAAGTTTACAGCCTAAATTTTAAAAAATCTTCAGGAGTTGCAGGTGTAAAATGAGGCACGGATAATTTCAGGTACAAATCCTAGCTTTTAGGTATTCAACTCCCCAAGTTCCAGGCGGTGAAACGATAAATCATTAGCAGGTTTTCAGAGATCATTCTGAAGCCCATGCAACATGTCAGTTTTCAAGCCAATTAATTCCACCCAGTTTATACTCCATGAACAACAGAGCTAAATATCAGTAATGCTGTGTCTAGCCCCATGCACCACTGACCACTGTAAGGTCTAACTGTCTAGTTCCCATTGATGGAATTACAACCACGTTCTGTTTGGAGGATCATTTTGCATCATGGAGATCTCTCGTTATCTCAGAATGAGACTGCTGAGTAGGGAACCGTGTAAAAGTTGAGGATGTCTTAATCTCCTGCCCCCAGCGCCACCACCATTTACCCTCTGCTGTAAGTCCCACAGCTGCAGATAGAGACTTGTCCATATCCTTTGGCACCTGGAAAACTTGAGTGTTTCTACAGAGCACAGTGCACTGGCTTATTCAGAGCTATCTCGAGTACCAAGATGAACGTGAGTCGTCAGTGTGACAAGATCAGCAGCAAAACTAACTGCACTGTAACGTGCATCAGCAGATTCGTGACAAATAGAGCCAAGGAGGTGATACTTCCCCTCTATGTGGCATTGGTCAGACCGCAGTTGGAGTACTGCATCCAGTTTTGGGCACCGTATTTTAAGAAGGAGATGGATAACTTCGAGAGGGTCCAGAGAAGGGCCACTCGTATGTTTAGGGGTTTGCAGGCCAAGCCCTATGAGGAGAAACTAAGAGACCCGGATGTCTTCAGCATCCACAAGAGAAGGCTGAGAGGTGATCTTGTGGCCTCCTACAAATTCATTAGGGGGGCGCAGCAAGGGATCGGAGATGCTCTGTTCACCAGGGCGCCTCTTGGGGTAACAAGGGACAATGGTCACAAACTGACAGAGAGCAGATTTAGGCTGGACATCAGGAAAAACTTCTTCATGGTAAGGGTGGCCAAAATTTGGAATGGGCTTCCAAGGGAGGTGGTGCTCTCCCCTAGCTTGTGGGACTTTAAGA
>NW_017729029.1:36215837-36236536 GCF_001723915.1 Gavialis gangeticus
CTGACAGAGAGCAGATTTAGGCTGGACATCAGGAAAAACTTCTTCATGGTAGGGGTGGCCAAAATTTGGAATGGGCTTCCAAGGAAGGTGATGCTTTCCCTACCTTGGGGGTCTTTAAGAGGAGGCAGGATAGGCATGTGGCTGGGGTCATCTGACCCCGGCACTCTTTCCTGCCCAGGCAGGCAGCTAGACTCAATGATCTGTTGGACCCTTCTGACCCTCGCATCTATTAATCTATGAAGTGTAGGCTGTGATTTAGATGACTCAAATATCCAGGAGATACTAAATGATCATGTTCCATGAACATTAAATTCACTTTAAAAATAGAAAAGAAATTCAGTGGGGCAGAAAAGTCTCTACAGCCTAACATTTCCATTATACAATGCAATAATATGGGTCAGAAAAGAGTGGCCTGTTGCCTTTGTATCCTAATGAGTGTTTATTATCCCCGGGTGCACTGAAGTGCCAGAGTACTCCAGAAGATTAACAACTTTACCAACTACAAAAGAGGAACTGAAGAAGCACCTACTTCATTTATGAACCACTGAACACCTCTAAAGGGTAACTATCCAAGCACTTGTAGAAGTGGACATTTTGTAATAAATATCTGGTGGATTCAACCATGTTAATAGGATTATGGTTTGGAGGATAAAAAAAAAATAATAATACCCACTGTCAGCAAATGCAGATGGCTTTTTTTCCTCTGGTGATCAGAAACCTAGAGCACAACTTCCTGTGATAAATTAAGTTGTGGACTCACGTCATGCTCATCTTCTGTGGAAAGAGTTGAGAGAAAGCTGTGCCCCACGTCACGATCCGTGGGTCTGTAATATTCTGATCTTGGAGCATCGCTGACTTTCCAGGTGGATCCTGAAACACGTGCAGAGCTTCACATAGCATCAGGGTAAAACTTTTCAGACAAACAGAGGCCTGCGCTTTACTTGCACAGACCTTTCGAGTCTGCACAATGAATTATAACAACAAGGATTTGCTTTTCTAACCGTCTGTTTTGCACCTATGACTGGATCACTGGAGCTATAAATTCTCTGATCCTCATTGCTAAGGTTTTCCAGTGAATTAGACAGACTGGGTCTCGGAGACAGTAGGCCTCGGGATGCTCCCAGAATAACAGAACTCGTGCAGAATCACCTAAGCAACATCCCCAACTCCAATTCTTGCTCTTTCAGTTTTCTTTACTTGAGTTTATATTTAGATTGGAAGTGCAGCTTGCCACAAAAAAGGACTCTGCATCACCAAAAATTATGAGATTTTTGGATATTTTTGTTCTTCACTGGCATAAAGCATATCTATTATATTTCACAAAAAGCAAAAGAGAGAGGCATCCAAAATAGTAAATATATCCTACTGACTGTGGCAGGATATAGGAGACCCAGACTGAATTGAGAAGAGCAAACTATATTACATATGGCAGCCTCTCAACAGGAAGATTTCTCAGGTCCAGGATGGACTTCCTAGTTCAAATAGGAGAGTCAAATGGAGTCAGTCGCTGATGTTTAAAGCAAGCATTGGTTATTCTGTCAGGGGTATCTCTCTCCTCCTCTCCATCCAATCTAAGCACTGAAAGCACATCATCATGCAATTAACTGGTAGGAAAAGGTGCACTGTGCTTGATCTGTCTCTCTCTTTCCACTTGCTCCCACGTCATCTCGACACAACGTCCTGTCGTTCCTTGCAATGGCAACGGCATGGATCTGCTTCTATAACCTGTTTCTGCTCAGTTTAGTCATTGGGCAGGTTGCCAAAGTTTCTCTGAAGAATGAAGTATGAGACGGAAACCTGGTGACTTTTGACACCTAAACCTAAACTCCGTTTCAAGGCGAGCAAAGAAAGGACACTTTTTTCCAGCCTCAGGGCTTTCTCCCTGCTAAAATTTAAAGGCCTTTTGCAACAATCGGACATGCTAGAGCTGTTCAAACAAAGCTTTTATAAGGGTGTGTACCCAGCCTAGTGTAGGGTTTGCTATGCATTCCCTTTCTACAAATGGATAAATAAAAATAATGATGCATTGGTGGCACTGGCAAAAATAAATAAATAAATAAATAAATCAGCCTGTCCTAAATTGCAAAGCAAAGTGTCCCGCAGCTTTCTTTCCCCCGTTTCCACACCTAATGATGTTCCTGTGATCACCTCCTCATTTCACGGAGCTCCATGTCATTTTGTTGTAGCGACCAGAGGCTCAGCCTGCAGCTGTATGAAACAGCGGTCTGCAGGCAAGCAGGACTAAATATTGCATAAATCCTCTGGAGCATTTACACTGCCCCTGCACAGTGTCTACCGACATCTGTAAACAGGCACATGAAGAGTTACTCAATTAATCATCGATATCTGATGTTGTGGTTTTGCAGCAGCTTGTAGCTCACCCTGACAATAATAAAGAAAAAAAGAGGATGCTACCCATGCCGGCATCAATAACCCTGCAGCGCTCACGCTGCTGTCATTAAGGGTGAGCCATCATTTCCATTTTAAACTTGCTGCTAGGGATTTATAAACTGAGTCATGACATTTCTTTCCAAGCAGCCAAGGGCCTGATCCAGACTTCTCTTGCATCGGCATTACATTAGGGCGAGTCCTCTGCCTTCACCGGAGCTGCTTCCACTGTACTTCGAGGGAACTGAAGTCAGAATCAGGCCCAAGCCCGGATCTGCCTCCATCACGTGTCTCTGCCACGAGCACTGTCAGACCTCGTGCCCTGAGGATTTGCTCAGACTGCCTGAGCTCCCCCTCAAGCAATTCAGTGAGAGGAGATGCAGAGAAACCATGTTGTTCGGGCATTACAATTTTTTTTTCTTCTTCTTCCTTGCCCTACTTTAAGTGAGTCTTCTCCGTCTCCATTACCCACACTGATTCCCCTTCTCAAAGATCACAAATGTTATGCTAAAAAAAAAAAAAAAAAGAAAAAAGAAAAAAAAATATCACACACTTGCAGGCAGAATAAAACATGACTGTCTCCACACTTTCTCTCCTGACCAAGTATAGAATAATCTTTTAACAGCTAAACATTGCATTAAATGAAGATAAATGGCATCATCTCTGACTTTAAGCCTCTTTTTAGCACATCCCTGTGTGCAAGGTGCCATATCTGGCTTGCGTCTGTCCACCATCAAGCCATCCTCCTGGACCGCAGGCAAAACAATGCAACTACCCGAATAAAGACTACACAACAGTTTCCTATTGCTGCTCACAGTTCCTTAAACTATAGCTGTTAAAATGCCTGCCTGATCTCTTTGAATGCCTCTCTGATGCCCCTGTCCTCTCCTGGTTTGAATCTGGGTTAACATTAGGTCTATGAAAATATGCAGGAGCAACCAGAAGTTAAACCTTTAACGTTTCAGCTCTCTGGCCCTTCACAGACATGCATCTCCTTTTTGGTAAGAGTGAAGCAGTATCCTTTGGCAAAAACATGACAAGCCTGCAGCAGGGAAAGTGCAACTCTTCTCCCAACATTTATATTTGCTCCTTAAAGGCAATATTTTTGCCCTTACATTTCTGCTTGATGGATGAATCTTCTGTATGGGTTTTCCTTTTATCTTACCTGGAGAAAAGCATCTGTTTGCTCATTAACTGTCACGAATGTATGATCCCACTGAAACTAGAGATCTATAAGCTAGAGCCACTTACATCCAAAAAGGTCTCGGTTCACAGTATCAAACTACAGTATAAACAGCATGACGTAAAGTAGATGCTATATAAAAACTATATCAATGCACTGGCCATCACTTTAGAAGTAATACATGTGTTGCAGATTTGGCAATAGTTTTCCATCCACAAGATCCACTCTTGTCAACCTCATATACATACATTGCTTAGAGAAAATGCTAAAAGAAAAAGGTTACTTTTGTTCAATGGTCAGGCATAAGAAAGCCAAGGTATGCTAGATATAAACATGCCAGTCTCACCTTGCTTCTGTCACATATGCATTGCGATACACTCTTTAGTTAGATGATCTTTTTTCAGCAGGTTTTTTTTTCTTTTTTTTTTTTCGGTCGGTTTTCTATTCTGTTTTGTTTAGTTTTTAATGTCTCTGTTTTATGAATGAAAACAGGGGGCCAAAAAATCCTCAAAGCCCCCCAAGCTCCCAAATTTGCTCTTCTTTGTGCATCTGTAACTATCCACCCATCGTGCATCAGCAAAGGAGTTAAACCTACCTAATCAATGGTGCTCTAGCTTTTGGCCCCATAGAACAAATGAATGACATGGGCTGCATTGGCCCCATGATGCCCCACCAAATTTGCTTCCCTCACTGCCTCCACCTGTCCCCATTGAGCCTTATGTGCCCTGATCAGGCCTCATTGCCTCTGCTCAAACCAGTGTGCCAGGATCAGGCCCTGTGTTGACTCTGCCAAGTCCTGTGTACTGGGTTCATGTGGCTCCCAAGGGTCCATACATTTTTCAGCCAGGGAGCAGAAACTGCTACCACTGTTTCCCCATCTCCACATTTCCAGACCTGCGGGGAGTCCCCCAGGCTGGATGACATGGCTCCATGAGCCGGATCTGGCCCATAGGCCAAGAGTTGAGCATCCCTGCACTAACCCTCCAGCACTGCATCGCACATCTGTCATCTGAGCTAAAAGACAAAGGCCAAGATTGTCAGAGAAGTTACTTAGACACCTAAATGTCTTCCTGGACTCAACTGCCTTTAGTGATAGCAACAGAAACCTGTTATTACCCATTAGGTAACTGTAGATTAAGACTACCTGATGTGAACGACAGGTATCTTTGCTCACATCACAACCAGGCTGAGCAGAGCTGGAGGAAAGGTGGCTTCATATCAGCTTTCTATTTTTGTGATCCCAAGCTGGCCACGTGCCATAATCTCATAGCATAATTTAGAGAAGCCACAGGGCTACCATATGTTAATCTGGCCGCTGCTGGATTATTTTAACAGAACGTGTGCGCCTTCTCCATGCTTTCCCTCTAACTCCTACATAGAAATGGCGAAGTGTAGAGCCAGTTCGATCAGCTCTGCAGCTTGCATTATAGAGAAGGCGCTAGGCACAGCAGGATCAAGTATGCACGAAAGCATATCTAGCCGTCTCCCTTTGTTCATTTAGTGGGTAATCACTAGGAGTTAGATGTTTTCCATTTGTAATTCCATGGTGGACTACAGAATACTGAAATGTAAATTTGCATACTAATTAACTAAGGAAAGTGCTACAGTTTGAATTATCGGAGACACATTGGACTAATCTCTAAAGGGGGGTGGGGGGGTGGAAATCATGATTCTACTTCAGATTTGCTCAAAAATGAACCGGTTACCAATTATGAAGTGTTCCTGGTTGACAGATAAGATCAGGTAGGTTGCAAGCAATTTAACTGTGATGGAGCTTAAATCATGTCTCAAAGAGCAACCTGCAGGATGAAAGGGCTCATAACACTAACTAGTGGAAAGGAAAGAATAACTGCAAATGTATGGCTCACTAGTTGTTCTGGGAGAGGTTTTGTTGTTGTTTTTGTTTTCAAACAAAATGTCTAATAGCTCCCTCATTTGAAAGGAGGAAAATTTGGGTAAATAAGATGAAAATCACAGTCAGACCCCTAGTGCCTTTCCTACATAGCTCACACCCCTCTGCTCGATCATTAGCTCACATTTGAATAATGCTTTGAATGTGGGTATATTGTGGATGTGTTAAACATTGCTTGTCCTTATCTCTCTGCCCTTCTGATGGTTTGTGTGGTTGATGGACCTTGCACTTGGTGCAAGAGTAACTTTTATTCAGACGGACTCTCTCTCGTGTCCCTCATGAATATGTCCTTCTCATTAATATTTAAAAATAATAAAATGTGACATTCACGAGTTCAAATTAGAGAGCCTCTCTGGTCTAATAGCATTTCGCTCTTGCAGCTACTGTATCATCGAAACCTTCCAAATGCTTTGAATGAGTTGCCAACTCATTCAGCCTGTAATATTAATAGCAGGAGCAATACAGAGGTGGTACTTGTGAGTCAGGCACACTCATCTAACTGTTCCCTATGCACAGGCATGCCAAGGAAGCAGCATATATAATACATAATTACAACCTAAATTGGGGTCTAGGCAAGGCTTTCTGTGCCACTGAAATTCGCTGTTAGAGCTGGGTGGAGTGGTTTTGTAGGACAATCAGCACACTGCGAGAGAGCCAGTCAAGGATAACAACGTGGCCAACTAAAGGGGTCACTGGATACTTGTTTTAGCATGTCCTGTGGTTTGAGGAGCCTATGCAAATGCCATACAGCAATGAGAAGTAGATGTTAAAAGTCCAGGCAAGGGCGAGTATCACTGCTTTAGCCACCCACATGCTCCTGTCCTTGTTCAGCCTTCATGAGAATAAAGACAATTGCTCCCTATAATGAATGTAATAATATGCATTATTACTGAGAACTGCAGGTGTTAACACCTACGATTACCAAGCCGTTAGAGGGCCTCAGGTAGCGCTCAGAAATGAGGGAGCTGAAAAACTAGAAAGGGAAAGTGATAAGTGCTGTTGGAAACAAGGGTCCAGGTGGCATCAGGTCACAGCAAAACTTCTGACTTAGGTCAGTCCAGCTCAAACGTTGCATCATTATGAGTCACAATGGATTAAATGGCAATGCTATGAGAATGCCAGATGGAGGAATCCTTCCAGCATAGTTCGGAGGTATTTCCATCACACCAAGACTACAGGAAGTCCCACAGCAGTGAGTGAACTCATTGCTTTTCAATGGGCAGGTCTACACGTACATTTAAAATATGCTTACATTTAATGTGCATTAAGTGTTTTTTGGCAGGTGTCTACACGTGCACCCTTAATTCACCTTAAATTGGGCTATCACGCATTAAATGTGCATGTGTAGCTGCGCCCAATAGGATCTGAAGTCTTTGGGACTGCTCACATGTTTCAAGGGCACGCTTAAGTTCAGGCTTTATAGCGGTAGAGTATTCTGCAACTTGCCCGTTGCCTTCTGTGAAAGTAAGAAACAAATGCGATACAGACCAATCCTATCAGCAACCCAAACCCAGGTTAAAACTCATGGAACATTTTGATTCAAACTTATTTGTGCCATGATGTATGGTTCTCTTAATTGGAGAGGGAAAACTAGACAACAGGAATTTATAAGCGTCAGCTGTTAATGTCGGAGTAATGAATAGAGAGCCTGGGGTGGAAAAAAAGGTAGTAATACCAAACGTTACCATGATATAAAAGTTACCATCCTTTATATCCTTCTGTAACAAGTGAGGTGCCAGGGGTTGCCAGCTCTGTCTCATCCCTGTTGGCTCTCTGTGTCTATGGGCCCTGTCTCCCACTCTAAGCCAGCCCATAGCCCTCAGGGTGCCCTCACCATCTGCACCTTCAGCCCTCTGGTCCCTTACCCTGTGCTGAGCTACTTGCCTCTGCAGCCCTCTAGTCCTTGACCCTTGCTAGGCTGCCTAATGCCAAGTGCAGTTCATGGCCTCCAGCCCTCCCCTACAGCCACCATCTGGTCCTCTGCTATACATCCTACATCACAGTATAAATACAAGGCACTGTTCACATCTAAAAGCCTACCCAGCTCTGGGTTCAAGCCATCAGCTTCCCTTAGCTCCCCTGGGGCAGGTCCAGGGATCAGCTCAGGTACCTGCCGGTCCGTCTGCTGCAGGCATTCCTCAGTATGCGGGGCCGAACTGCCAGCTCTGGCTCAGGCCCTGGGTTTATATGCACGGATGCCAAGTCTCCTTTTCATCACCTGCCTTCCCCAGCTCTGCACAGGGCTTTCGCCATCAGTCAAGGGCCAAGCCCACCCTCCTGCAGCCATGGCCCCAGGCAGCCAGCTGAACATGCGGCATCTTCCTGGCTCCCTGCCACCGTTCCCTCTCACCCCCTTCCCTTACACCCAAGTAATAGGGTCTGGGTCCCCTGCTACCCCTCCCGAAGTGTGTACTGTGGGCTCTTCACCCTGTGTTGTCGTCTTCACACAACGTCCACTGCATCTGATAGCCTGTTTTGTTTTGTTTCCTCTGGCCTGAACATTGCACCCTCAGGTGTTCCAATTACATGTGAAAGATGAGTATTTTCCTTGTGCCTCACTGTAGATGTTTTCCATTTGCCCACTTGAACTTTATAAATGGATGGTGTCAACTTTGCTTAACTTCAAAAGCTGTGTTACAGAGCTGTCTTATCACAGCTTTTGATTTTTAACATATTATTTTATTGAGTTGTTAAACACGACACTCCTCAATCTATATAGGCTGAGCCAAGGTACGCAGTGCAACTAATGGCTGTCATGAAAGAAGCCAGATTAAACCAAACCAAATAGTTATTCTTCTGTGTGAAATAGGGGAGGGAGGGGCAATGAAAAGAGGGAAAGAAGGTAAAAGAAAAATTAAAAAGGAAAGAAAAGAAAAAGAAAAGTGCACGGGACATTAAAAAGAAGAGAAATATGAAACTAACAATAAAAATGACTCAAAAAATCAGTTAAAAATAATAATTTCCTCCAAAATTCTTGTTTTTTACTCTTCGGTAAAAATCTAAGGTTTTTGGTTTTCAAACTGAAAACTGTTGCAGGAACATAATTTTAATTCAAAAATAATGATTTTGCCAGTTTCCCATAGTTTCAATTTTTAAACAATATATACAAAGCCAGTTTTCATCATAGTAAGGTATTTAAGAGAAAGAAATAAGTGGTCATAAGAAGAATAATGGATTACTCTGAACATCTCTGAATTGATCATCTGAAATGCATGTTAGAAATAGTTCCCAGCTTCATACAAATTTGTCCTGAACGAATAAAACCGGGTCTTGGGACCTTGGTTTCCTTTAGATAACAATGTACTAGCAGATATCAGCAACGCCTGTTGACATATACACTAGCTCACATAGGACAAGTTACCGTGTAGTTTCTCCTGGGAAAAGCCAATGAGGCTGTTAGTGCAACTAATGACTACTTGCATGAGGAAGTCTAGTTTTCAGGTTCAGGCTCCATGTCTTTTCCTTTGATACCTCCAGGCAATCCATCATACCATGAGCTACAGTCTTCAGTGCAAATGGAACCGTTACATGCAAAAGCACAGCCATTTTTTTTTAAAATTTCCCTGCCAAATATTTCAGTCTTGTACGACTTCAAAACCTACGCATCTAGTTCAGATTCAACCCCATTGAAAGCAAGGTCAGACTGTCAAAGACTCGAGCCCTGCAGAATCAGGCTCGTCATCACCATTCCCAGCAGAGTGGCCCTGACAAGGTCCAGTAGATCAAGCAATAATCTGCACATTCAACAACGCATACGGTCCTCACCACTTTTAATATACCAAATCTAGGCCTTGCAGATCTTTGAAACCCTGTGCCAACACTAGTCGCAATCCAGGATGAGAAGCAAGTAATCTGTAGTAGGGGCTAGGAAAGACATTATGAACTCCTATCTACTCTTTGTGTTTCATTGCATCCATCTGTGCAGCCTTCCAGCAGTTTTATCCCCTTGACGTTCAGAGGGAATTTAATGGCTCTCTGTCAGCAGCTATTTGCAGCAGAGTAGTTTGGATTTTAATTACACCTCTAGCAACACTCATGTTGATTATTTTCTTCAGCACTCACTTCTCCTGTTGTTTCCATTCTCCTTCTAGTCAAACTGTGTTGATACTGGGGCGGGGTTCAGAGTCAGGACCTGCGTGTTTTGGGTTTCTGGGTGTGTTTCAATATTTGCTGGGATAAACAGCAGCCCATTGCCCTGCTGCTTATGACAGTGGTTTGCCAGGATGGGTTTTACATGGCTGAGTATATTAATTCTTTTGGTCTCCAGGTGTTCTTCTAGCTCCCGTTCCCTTGCCTATTAGTGCCATTGTGAATAAACACTCATGCTTGTTACTCGTGAATACACACATCCTCCAAACAGCCTCAGGCGGTTTCACAAGTGAGAGCAGCCTCCTATTTAATCTCAGTTAAACTTTTGCTCAGTAGCTGTCAGATTAAGTAGCTGAGCGCATTCCCTTTTTCATTACTGCTCATCAAACGTTTCATTAGTTTCAGATTTACATAGTCTTTCGGGATTTTTTTTTTTTTTTTTTTGCATTTCTTCCGGTTTTTTTTCTCTTCTAAAACTTGGGCACCATGTCTTTGTCTTTTGGGTCTTTGCAGTAAGATATTCTTGCCTGTTTTCTGGAATCTGGACACCTTCATTTACAAATAAATATTTTCTGCTCTTTCTTTTCTTTATCGATGTGCATCTGTAAATATATATTTTGCAACCCCCCCTACATTAGCATTTTCTTGAATAATCCCTAGCAGCAGCACTGAATGCCTTTATTTGCAGTAAAGAATTGGGTTGCCAGCACTTGTGCCATAATGATGTTCACAAGTACAGAGGGGCCCATTTCTATTTTGTTTGGCACCTGCCAGTTATTTCTCTCTACCATAACAATGATGTCCTTGCTCCTGTTTGACTACGTGTCTGCTCCAAATTTTATTCTTCTCATTACCTTCTGAAGGCTCTACCCTGCCCTTCCTTCAGCTCACTACCACGGTGCCTATCAGGTAAGGCTGGTGACATCTGAAAGTGGGTAGGCACAAAGAAAGATGCATAAAGGTGCTCTCAGACATCTCAGAGCTGCAGGTGATGGCCATAACGTATCCAATTCAAAATTGTTATGTCACCCCAGGGGCTGGGGGACGATGCACTGCTGATCAGAAATGGGATGCCAATGTTAAATATTGGAGGAATAGCGGCCATGGACTGCCCTGCACTTTCACACATCTCCTACATGCTGGGAAAAGACATATCATAAACCTAGCATCTGCTTCAGCTTCAAGTACGCAGCTCTTGGCACTCTTTAATCACCTTGCCTCCATAACAGTGTGCAGTCACAAGAATGGGCAACACTAGTGTCCGACGGTATTAAACTTTGGAGCACAGAGCAATCAGAGATTAGCTGCCCCCCAGCACATGATCAGGGGGATGGGGGGGACAGGTGTAAGGGGGTAAGTGGTGCTGAACCATTCAATTCATCCCTCAGTGGGCAACTGTGGATGGAGAGTTGTACCTTCATATTTACCAGCTTTCCACCCCTGTGGGGTCACTATAAAAAGGGAAATAATTGACAGTCAGATGAACACAGGTAGAACAGCAGGGACATGCTGAACAATAAGACACGGCAGAGACAGGAATTAAAGGAAACAGCCTGATAGTCAACTGGCGGCATCTATTCACGGGATAAAGCAGCATTTTGTGCATAAGAGCTCTCTCCTCCATACAAATTACGTTACTCAAAACAAATGGCAGGCTGCATTCTGCTTCCAAATAGACATCCTCTTACCCCAAACTCAAAGTGACATCAGAGAAGAGACTGACTATGAGCAATAGGAAAAATGCTGCCATCGGCTATGTTGGCTCACATTTTGAAAAAATAATAAAATACAGTGTGTGGGCATGCAAAAGGAAAGAGTAACAGAGTCCAGCACACTGCCATTTTCATATTTTTTGTGCTTCTGAAAATATAGGAGCCTCACTATATATTTTTTAAGAAATAGCAGTTGGCAAGTAACTAGCCGGTGGTATGTTCCTCCCACTTTTTATTCTTTCCAAAGTAATAAATAAATCAGGTGGATGAGATGGTTAACCTTGAAAATTGGCTACTGTGCATGTGCAGTTGCTGCTGTTCATAAAAAAAAAATTTCCAGTAGAGCTTCAGATGAAATGCACATTTTTCCCCCGGTACATAATCTAATCAGATTCCAGCACCTCCTGGGCCTATGCTCCCAGAGCATGAAATATGTGAGTGTCTAGTTATTAAAGGTACCTTACCAACAGGCTGGGGTCAGACCGTGCACAGAAGCTATAGCTGACTTTACCCAGCCGTTTCTTTTTCCTGTGCATAGATGAGATCATTTCTGACACTGGCTATACTGCAGTGGTCGCTTTTTACTTGCGGCTTTCTAACACATTTCAGTTTTTGACAGAAGTTCCCCTTGATGTTTTCTAAATTACTGTAGTGTAGCATTAAGTCACACCTGGATTTTAGCCCACAGATCTTTTAGTGATCTCTGCATGGCTTTGTCACAATGCTTAGGGACTCTGTCTTTTTGGGGGGGCTGTTTTTCTTTTCCTTTTTAATGATTTTCTCTTTTGCAGTGAATCTCACCAGAGTATAAGGCCGCATATCCTGGGTGAGTGCTCTAACCACTAATCTGTTTGGCCAACGAGAGGCACCACTGCCACCTCTTTCATTGGTCGGTTATTTTCCTACCTTCAGCAAAGGAAAGGGAATTTGGTGTCTCATGTGAACAGAAGAACCAAAAGGTGCAACCATGGGCACCTTTGGCTGCAGCGGGGTATATGCCCCCCCTGCCCATGGCCAATCTCGCCAACTGGGAAGTGGCCACGGCACTTCATCTGACCCTCGCAGGGGGTGGGCACCGGCACTCCTGCCTGCCCCCCATGCCCATCACCTAAGCACAGAGCACAGGCCCCTCTGACTAGTTTGTAACAAGCCACTAGGATCCCCCCTCAGCCTTCTCTCATGGAGGCTGAACAGGTTCAGGTCCCATCGCCTCTCCTTGTAGGGCCTGCCCTGCTGTCCCCGATCATGTGAGTGGCCTCCTCTGGACCCTCTCCATGTTGTCCACATCCCTCCTGAACTGCGGCACCCAGAACTGGACGCAGTACTCCAGCTGCGGCCTGACCAGTGCCGCATAGAGGGGGAGGATCACCTCCTTGGACCTGCTCAAGATGCATCTGTGGATGCATAAGGTGCGGTTGGCCTTCCTGACCACATCCCCACACTGCCGGCCCATGTTCATCTTGGCATCAATGACAACTCCAAGATCCTTTTCTGCCTCTGCACTGATGAGGAGAGAGTTCCCCAGACTGTAGGTATGGTGCCGGTCCTTCCCCCCCAGGTGCAGCACCTTGTACTTGTCAGTGTTGAATCCAATCCTATTCTCGTCCACCCACCCCTGTAACCTATCACTTAACCCTGTCTATTTAAATGACTCCTCCATGGCAAGATATATGAGGGCACATGTACAATGTCTTACCTCTGCTAGTAAGGTGAGTGCTGAAAATACACCCCCACCTGCCCACTCCTGCTCTGCATTCTCCAGACCCAGGGGGAGTTAATGGGGGTGGCTTCAAGGCAGCACTCTCAAACACTCCAGAGACTGCTATCACACTTATTTTTCAGCTTCACTGATAACTTGTTATGAACTAAAGTGGAAGAATGATAACTAACTACCTGTCCAGAGATGGGCGTTAGACACCATCTCATGGCCTGTAGACAATGATGGCTCCAGGTACCCTTAAACCCAGCTCTGATGGGGAGAATTATTTAGAGCAGCATTTCTCAACCCATGGGTCGCAAAACTGTATGAAAGGGACATGAACACACTATTAAAAATGAATCAAACTTTAAAAATTGTTTCTCCTTTAAAGGAGAAAAATGTGGGAAACTGTTGTGTTTCCCTTGCAAGCTGGCAAAGCTCCAGCCTGCAAGGGGCTGCTTGAGGCCCCCCATCACACCCCGCTCATTGTGCAGCTGGGGCCTGGGGTGGAGGGCAGCGAGTCAGGAGCAAGGGACACTGGGTCAGGACTGTCTGCCAATGTTTACAAATGGGTCCTGGTACAAAAAAGATTGAAAACCACTCATTTAAAGGAATTACTTGCAGGGCAAATGAAGCCCTTTGCTTGCCCAAGAGTGATCGCTCTTTCACCCTGCTTGTGTATTTCTTGGCCTTGCGGGGAGGATGCCAACAGCAGCAATGCCAACAATGCTGAGGTCCCATGAAGTCACAGCTATCACATACGTAACAATTCTTCACTCCATCAAGCTAACGATCACATGTCTAACAATGTCCAGTCACACTACATCTTTCCTCTTCCATTCTTCTTCTTGCACACTTCCTAGCCTGTGATCTTTTTATACCATTTATTTCATCCTTTATTTAAACAGGAGTGTGTCCAATGATAGTTTAAATACCATTTGCATTTCCTACTTATCCAACTTTGGAACGGAGTGTAACAAGATCATTTTTTCTCTGCAACATCAACTTGAAATAAAAGTGTATTTAAAAAACTGAGTTGCAAACAGAAAGCTAGAGGATTTTGCATGAGGAAGCAGCTGCAAAGATGAGGTTGATCTCTGCAAGTTTATGCGTCTAATCCTGCAGAAAAAAATTTTTCCACAAGAGATGCAGATGGGTTTATACACCTTGTTGATCCATGGTCATTCCAAATATTCTGTGCAGGTAATGCAGGGTGTTAAACCCTGCATTACCTGCACAGTTAAGCCAATGTAATTTATCCTGAGCTGAAATCTGCTTGGATACAGACCTCTCTACCTCCTTTTAATTTAATTGTCTTCTATAATTAATAAGATCAATTTTCTGGGAGAGTATCACTTCAACAATACTGTTATCCTTGGTAAAGTAATACTGCTCCCCACTCCTCTGCCTGCCCCATCAGGTTGTCTTACCACAATACTATTAGAGATTTACATGTTTTTAGTTGCACTAACAAAACTGCTCCAGAGCTTGTTAATATAATATATTTATGTGACTTCTAGTACCACAGTCTAATGGATATTCAAGAACAAGGGAAATCTTTGGGTTAAGGGTAACATTTGCCTTCACAGCATTCCCTTGAACATTTCACATGCGTTTGTCCATACACTTAGGAAGGTCCCATTATATTTACCCATTAAATGCCAGGCAGAGCGGATTTCAGCTGGAGGAATGATTTTATTTATTTCTTTATTTTTTAAGAACTTCAGTTGCAGAAAAAAATGCAGTTGACAAAATGATATACTGCCATTTATGCGGCAGAAATAACTAATTGAGCTGAGACTGCACAAAAGTGCAATGTTCATCTTACACAAAGCGTTTTTCAATGAGAATATATGTAAATCAGTTTTTGTGCTCCTGAAGACTCTGATTACACTTATAATTTAGGTTTGTTATTGACTGTTTTTATTGGATTTTGCACAATAATTCTGCCTCATGTATATGAATAATTAACTGCCAGAAAATAAACTTGCCAAAGTAAATTCATAAATTGTATAGATATATTCATCTTTAACATTAGCTAATTTCTGCAGCAGGCAATATCTATACATCCTGTGCCTGATTGTCCCTACATTCCCTACAGATCACAGCCAAATCTGGGGAAATTATCTGAAGACGCTGCTTAGCAGATTAGTTCATCCTGTAAACGGTGTTGTTCAAATGCATCCAATGAGCATATATTTTAAAAGAAACCTGCCGATCATTAGAACATTAATTTTTGCCCCTCACAATCATTACCTTCAGTGTTAGGATATTTATCCTGTGTCATAAATAGATATTTTAAGCGACAGCTATTTCAGCAGGAAAGGGAGCGGAAGTGCAGATGAACTTCCAGTTGAGTCTGGATTCTGGAATCAGAGCTCATCATCCCATTGACTTACTAACAAGCATGCATCAGGTGAGTTCAAGGAGGAGGGCAACTGCACAAGCTTAACACCAGGCCTGCGAGATGTTTTGATTTCAACCTAAAATGCACTAAGCCAAACAAACCCAGCAACTCTTGGGCGGTGGCTGAGCCCCTCTCCTCCACACTGTCTTCTATAATGAATAAGAACAACAAGGGAAATCTTGCCTTCTATAATTGATTGACTGACCCCTCCCCTCTTCATTAGTCTTAAATCACTGAGTTTTATATATTTCTAATCAACCACCCTAACTTTTCAGACTGACAAAAATTTAGGGTTGAAAGGAATTGCAACACTAACACACATGATCCTACAGTATATATATACCTAGAAATATAGACACAGAGTGATCCCTGCCTTGTTCTTCTCTATTACAGTAAGTGTACCATGAATGTAAGAGATCATTCAAATATATTTATCATTTTTAAAAGAGTAATAGCTGTTCTAAGGGTGTTAAGACTTGTGTGGTACACATTATAGATAATTATCAAAACATCAGCAATAGGTGTTAATGCTATTTAACTTGTGGCAAGGTACGGCTCTGTGCCTTGTGATTGTATCAGGGTTGATTGGGCAGTTTTGCTAAGAGGTTAAACAGTTGATTTGTCTGGGATGATTTGGATAGGGATGATCTTGCCTTAGGCTGGGGGTTGGACTAGACAACCTCTCAAGGTCTCTTCCAGCCCTGCTTCTCTATGATTGTGTGATGTATAATTCCTAGTTATCTGACCCCTTGGACTTCACAACATAATTGTTAATCAGTATCAATCAATTTATTAACCCTTTATAAACTATTTATTAAAATCTGGCTTATTTTTCTTGCTCGGTTTTAATCCTTTCCACTGAATCTATAGAACAAGACTCTGTGGATTACATCAATAGCTTAAAAAAGCAGGGATATAAAGCAGACACCACGAGAAGCTCAGTGTTAGCTGCTCTGCAGTGACTGTGGTCCTTTTCTAAGTACAGAGGACACCACAGTCACAATTGCCAATGCCCCCAAAAGCCTCTGATTTCTGACAGGGGAAGACCTAATTGCTGCAGGGCTGCGCCGCTCTGCATACAAAAAGGAGAGGGTTGGTGTAAGTGCCACTTAGCCGTGGGGAAAGGACAAATGCAATGTCACTTTGTCCTAGCACCAGATTGCACTGCACTGAGGAATCTGACCCCAAAACATTATTGCCAGACTGACAATGACCGCTTCTCCAGAAATACCGCCCTGGGGCTGGATCACATTTACGCCGGTGGAAATCATGAGAAAGCCCCAAGCTTCATCGGAGTTACTCTGCAGTACATTGGTTTACCGTGGGTCAATAGCTGGTTCAAGAACTTAAATTCAGCCTCGCATGACACTGGCACCAATCCACTCACATCAGCAGCCTAATTTTCACTCGCAGGTGTCATTTGACTTCATCTATTTAGAAGCCGATCTAGCAGGTCCATTACCCGACGTTCTCCTGCCTGCAAAGCGTTCCTTTCTGCAAGATTAGTGATAAGCTGCTCGCATAACTTATGCCTCGTAACAAAATTAGAAAACAAATCAATAAACCGCCAAATGGTAATAATTTCCAGGAAAGCTCAAACGAGCATGGGAAACGAGATCCGCAAAGCGAGCCAATGGACACACGTTTTGCAGAAGAGGCCTATCATCTACCTAATCAGCTCTACTGAATTCTAAGGGTCCAGGGCCAAAATGCACTTATATAACCCCCAGCATGGGCCGACAACATAGTTTAAACCAGAGGCCTTTTGCACTGCAACACGCACTTCCACCTTTTGAGCTAAATGCCTAAACCAAGCTGTAGCAGGCTGCGGCCTCTGTAGCTCAGCTGCTAAGGGACAGCTCAGAACAGACACAAAATTAGATGATTAAATTGAGCTTCCTTGGGAAAGTGTTAACGGCCTTCTATTTCCACTGACCGCTGCCCCTTGCAGAAAGGTCCTACATAAAGAGCATCCCCAAGTGAAATCTGGTTCTGATTCCTACCTCACCAATAACACAGCCATGTCCTTTTCCCATCCTCTAGCAGCTGCATGTAATGGTCACAGAAACTTGTGCTGGCGAGAGATTGCTCCGGAGGCAGCAAATAAGGCAGTCAGACTGACCGTATTTGACCTTCTGGCCATTAATGAAGAATTTGGGGTCCGTTCATTCCTCCTTCAGAAAAGAGGGCACATCTACAGGCAGCCACCCTTGGCCCCATGACTTGGTCTTGCATCGAGGTATCTGTGAAATGGAACCAATGTGGGTTCAAGGTAATGTCCCTGGACCCCTAGTGATGCTTTTACAGATGAGGAGAACAAGTCAAAGCTACAGACTGAGAGAGAAGAGAAAATCTAAAACAAAGTTTTTCTTTTCCATTAACTTTTTAAAGCCTCCTGAGTGACTTTGTGGAATCACTACAGCAGGTTGTGAATGATGTATGAAATGAAAAATCCCTGCCCATCCAGTGGAAAAAAAATTTACAGACAGTGCTTTGCAATCGCTTATATGCTCTGGTGTTTGATGTTAGCAAAGATACAACCACATGAGCCTGTCAACCACTGAGGTATCACCTTAAGAAAACGGGGAAAGCATTTTTTCTGCACTAAAAGCACAGAGACAGTCTGCCCTGAAACCACTGGTGTTGTACAAGAAGTAAATCAGTGGAGAATTTAAGTACTATTTGCAAGTTGTGTGTCTGCACAAATTGTGTAAGCCCAATAGTATCTCTTTTACAGAAGAATAAAAAGAAGTCATTGGCACCTGAGTTACGTGTGCTCAAGCTTACATCTCCTAATTAAAAAGCAGGGTTGCGGGCTTCATTTAATTTTGTTTGGATATAGTCAAATGACATTAAATTTATTTTATCTATGTAAACAATATGTTCATTTGAGATGTGCCAAATGGATTGGCAACAATTTAGGAATATGAAAGAACTCCCTGTTTACTAGGTAGGGAGTGTATTTCCATAATTGCTTGGCTTTTTATCCACGAAAACATTGTGCAGTAAGCACCACCGTGACCTTCTTTTGACTTAGAAGATTTTAATTTTAAACGTATTTCGAGTGTATTTCAAGTGTATTTCACTGAACCGGTCTTTTTAGAAAGCGTCTGAAGGATCCACTGCCATAAATGTTTATAATAACATCACAACATGTTGCAATAAAGACTAAGCAGTCTCACAGAAACATTTTCCTTTTAATTTTTAAAGCTTCAATTTCAAAGTAATAAGAGGCCTTAATGAGACACACCATAATCCACAAAGGCCGCTATTATGTATATAAGATATAGATGTTATTGTTACTACTAGCAAGGTTATTAATAAATGATTGCTTTTTCAGTGTTCCTATTTTCTTCTGAACTTATTCCAGTATTTTGCACAGGAAACCTATTAAAACTCATCGTGGATTTTTAACTAAATTGGAAACCTTTGCTCAGCAAACCAAATATCCAATCCTTCATTCTTTTTCTCAGATAAACACTGCAGAGAGAAAGCTACTTTCTCTGCTTATGCAACGTGACACAAATCATAGCAGCATTTCAGGCAAGGAGGAGGGGAAAGGGATGGGTGGTAGCTGGGTTCATCTCATGTCTGCAAGTGCAGCGGAGATGACAGGCTCGGGCTGGACTGCCACCATGTGCCAAGATCAGTGTTTGTAGCGCAGATAATTAGTGGGACTGAGTTTGAGGATAAACCTCTGGTCAAACCCAGCAATCTGAGAAAACATAATTTTATAGAGACTCCTGCCCTTGGCATCTTATGGTTAGTCATGTAAATTTAGAATCATGCAACCATACAGTAAACCAGAACATTTTGGTTATACTGGATTTGGTCATACTTATGGGTCATACTTAAAACGGTAGGAGCTCATAGCAAAGCGAGTGGAGTATTTTGAAGACTGTTCCTTCTAAATGTCTCTTCTGGCCTGTGAAGTAAACATGCGTGTCATTTATGTGAGATGTCATCTGTACAATCACATTGCCTGAAGCTTGCAATAACAGCTGATTCATTCATTGCAGCTTCTCTGCATGCCACAAGCGTTTCATGATCTTTGTTGTCCAGACCCATTTTGTCATAGCCAAAGTCCAATGAGGTGCATGCTTACCATTTTCACCACTCTTGTTGCTAGTTTTGCTTCCCTGTTTACTTAGTTTATTTACCTACACTTACAGCTTATGACTAGTGCCAACACCGATTTTTAGTGCGTAAAAAGGGCCAGGTTGCAGGGACGTGTTAGGCAAAGTATATCTTTGTTGATTTCTTCAGACTAATTTCAAAATCAATATGCACTACAGTCAATGTGGTTACTCTGGATTTATATTACAGTAAAGGTGGGTGTGTCTATATGTGCAAACTCTAGAGAAAACCCACTCCAGGCAGGTGTCTACACGTGTGGGGTTGCGGAAGCAGATTTGCTGCTCATGGCAGCACCCTAACTCCCGCTCCCTCCGACCCTGCACCAGGCACCTGCAGCAGCCAGGGAGAGCCCAGGGAGCATGAAGCCCCAATCCACTAGTGGGACAGCTCACAGTGAGCCCCCAGCTGGGCAGGGATTCCCAGCAAATCAGGACTTGTCCCTCCCCTGCAGATCTTTCCAAGCCCTGTGCCTTGATTGCCCAAAGTGAGGAATTGGCCTGGGCCCTGCCTCTAATAGAGACAGGCTGGACAGGCTAGTGTTGCTGCCCCTAGGCACTGCCTCCAAGTTGCGTTAAGACAGGTGGCAAGGACACAGGCATGACACTTTGACCAGCCACATGTACAGTGCCTGTCCACACAGGATCTCAAAGCAGAGCCCACCAGGGTACCAGTCCAGCCACTGTCATTGCTATCCACAGCTGGGGAAATAGGCAGCGATGAGGGGGTGGGAGTTGTCTAGCAAGCTGCCATGGGGGAGGGCTCATCTTCTGTGGAGGTGGACCTCTGGGGCAGGAGGTACATCCATGGAGAGGGCAGCATTCATGTCAGCAAGAGGCATGAAGCAAAACGGGCAGAGTACAGGCCCATCCTGTCAGCCACAGTTTTTGCAGAGCACCAGGCAGACTGGGCTGAGTTGAAGAGTTGGGTCAGCTCTATGGTGTGTGACCAGATCAAGGAAGTGATGAGGCAAGTGAAGTGATGACGTGAAAAGAGGCACCTGCAAGGCCAGGTTATGGACCAAGGGCTCCTTCCACCCTTGAACTGTAGCTTTACCCGGGGCTGTTGCTCCTCCTTTCCGATTGAGACCCCAGGACAGATGCCTACAATTTCCAGAGCTGCAGGAGCCCTTGGTCCATAACCTGGCCTTGCAGGTGCCTCTTTTCACGTCATCA
>NW_017729029.1:36241536-36247372 GCF_001723915.1 Gavialis gangeticus
CCTGGGGTCTCAATCGGAAAGGAGGAGCAACAGCCCCGGGTAAAGCTACAGTTCAAGGGTGGAAGGACATCCCAGCCAAGGCAATCAGGATCCAAGAGGAAAACTTTCCAATGGAGGTTGACAAAGGAAAATGAGGGCCAGCTAGCACCCAGGTTCACCAGCAAAGAGCAAGTGCTGACGGGCTTACAAGCAGAAGGCAAGTACTCTGCTTACCAAGTCAATCATGCCTTGACCCCCTCATTGACAGGTAGGTAGGAGGGCCTGCTGGAGCCACTGGTGTCCATTCCAGACAAGTCCACAAGAAGCTACTGGAGCCTTTTGAGCAAGGTTATTGGTGGGCCCAGGATGGCACCCCTGTGCCACAGAGTAGCAGCTGCCAGGTTGTGGATGATCAGGACCTGGACGCAGTAGGAGAAGCTATGCAAGCACCAGTGCTGGGGAAAGCATCAGCCACTTTGCCCAAAAGAAAAAAAAAAAAAAAATCACTTTTGGCCCAGTTAATATGAGCTAAGGAAGCGTGTTCAAAGGCCCAAACACTTGCTCAAGGACTCTGTGTCAATCTCCGTGCTGGAACGGTCACGTCAGCATAGACCGTCACCTTAACCGGAGGGGCCAGCAGCCAGGACTGCAGGCGATGGGAGGGCCAGGCCTGTCAGGCACTGCCACAGCACATGAAGCAATGTCAGGGCAAAGAGTATTTTAGAGGGGAGGCAGCCCTACCAGATGTCCCTGCATGAAAGTCCGCAAAGCTGAGAAACATTGTGAAGAGAGTTAACCCATATAAAAGCACTGCCAGACACAGAAATAAAAGTTCCTAAAAAAAAAAGCACAAGATCATGGCAGCTCAAACTGAACGTGTGAAGATGCCTGTGCAGCATCTAACTCCTTTTCAGATACTGATCATAAGGTACTTCCAGCTCTTATCACTTAACAACAGTGGCAGATACTTTCAAGCGTAGTACAGCATCCAAGCCTGCGATAAAAGGGAAAAAAGTCTAACTTTGGACATTCATTCAAGTTACAGCAACTACTGCTGCTCCCACAAAGAATCATTACAGCTATAAATAGCAGTGGCATTTTACCCATAAAAACACTATTTGGGCAGGAAGGAAACTGATAATGTTATTTGATTTGAGCACACACGGGTACATGTAAATATGAATCAAGGCAAGAATGGATGCTCTTTCCTGTCAAATTGGTCTGCTATTCTTCAGTTGGCATCCAAAACTGAGTACCGTGTTTTAAAGGCTGCAGTCTACTACTTAGGCTACTGGATGGCATTTTAAAGGCTGCAGCCTACTATTTGGCTACTGGATGGCACGTAGTCCTAGAAGAAGAGAGGATAGCTTTAATTAAAAAAGGGCTACTAAGGACTGGAAATGATAGCTTAGTCGAAATGCTTTTTTTAACAATTTAACAGTGTCTGCTATTGTGCAGCGAGAAGCTCTGAGAGAGAAACCATCTCTGCTGTGAACTGATCAGTTCAGAGATGCTCAGTTGTCATCTGTAGCTCAAGAAATAGAATTGGAGGCATTGAAAAAAGTGAGGGAACAGACTTTCAGGCAGACATTGCGCTTGTGAAGAGCATGAGATACGCTGCAGCTGGAGGTTTAGCTTCCCTCTCTAAAGTGCTTCTCCCTAAGCAACAGTTGTTCTTCACAATGATCTTTATCTCTTAAAATGACCTTGGATGTCCTGGTAAGCATCCCAGGCACCAGTCAGCACCATACCCACTAATCCCAGGGCTTTCCCTTGGGACACGTCACGGCACAGTTTGATATTTATATAGATGAATAGCCAAGTTCTCCTGTTTTGAGTGCAGGTGGCAGCCCTCCCCAATTTGGTTGCCTTTTACATAAGATATGCGATGATCAAAATATGCTGGTGAGTGATGGTACGATGCTGAGGTTTGGGAGTGATCCAATGCTTCTCTGGCTAATGGCCCATCTAAGGACTTATGCATGTGGTAATTTTTTGGCTACCCCTGGAAAACCCTACGATGAACAGATAAGATCAGTAGGCTCTTTAAAAAGCCATGTTTGGATCTGGGACTCCACAAAGTTTAGAGAAGGAGAATGAGTTGGATAGATGCAAGGCAGGTCAGGTGCTCCTGCAAGTTTGGGATTGCCATACTGTTTAGGACTCATGCTTCATCAGAACAGAAAAAAGCCTGATCTTGAGGGCAAGTCTGGCCCCTAACATTCAGCATCCGAAAGCTAAAATTAAAAAACTCAGCTGAGTACCCCCCACTGAAATACATGAATCTAAAACTGACCTTCTCTCAGAATCAGACGTGCACAAAGAGGTTCAGAAAACACATCTCTCTTTCCCTTGATTCCTTTAATCCACAGGGCACAAGTTTTGCTTTCTTTTATCTCATTAAAAATCTTCTACATATCAGTGTTTTCAATAACAATCCCTAGTGAGAGGCTCAGAAATGTTGTTTGAAAATGGGCAGCAATGCTTGCAGAGTTTAACTGAAGTAAGGTGCCCTGGTCACTCCCTCTGCAGAAGAGTTTTGGGTTGGAATTATCTACTGAATTGGGTGCAGCTGAAGCAAGTAAAGTCTATTCCACCCATCTATTCCTTAACGATGGTTGCAATACTTATTCCACAGGAAGATGCACGTGGCAGGTACAAGCCGGTGAAAACAGGAATGAATGGGGGTGTACTAAAAGCGCTCCCCAATGGCTACTTACACAAGTAATGTAATTGCTGACCCAGGAATTCTAGTGCTGAGCAAATCTTCCTGCCCGAGTCTCACTCCAGAGACCCTGGAGGGTAAAGCATGAGCTGGTGGATGCTTCCCACCCACACTCCCCCTCCCAGCTTTCCTGATCCAAGGAAGGGGAAGGAGCAGTTGCTCTGTGCCTTCTCCAAACCAAGGAGCCCTGCTTTCTGGAAAGCATGAGAGCCTTTCTTCTCAGCTCCACTCTTCCTGGTCCTTGGGAGCAGATAAATCATGAGGAAGTGTACAGTTATTCTCCCAGGAGAAACTCTCCCCTGAGTTATTTCTACCTGGTTGTAGCTAGCCATTTTTGCTCAGAGAGGAAAAGCAGGAACGTCTGCGCACTTCTGGTTTCTACTGGAAGAGCGGCAATTCTCCTGGGAGAAGATGAATGTCTGTACATGGAGTCTCCCAGAGTCTGCAGTACAGCAAAGGCTTGAACCCATGGCTCAAGTCCAGCTACTTAGCAGCACATCATCTCTAAACACATTGAGTCTAACTGAATCGTTATCCAATTTCGAAAAGACACAGTTCTGCTTAAATCAAATCTAGGACTACTTTGTAAAAGCTAGGCATGTTGAGAATCCAAAATTCACAGCTAGCTTTTGACTAATTCCCAGAGGTAAACCAGAATAAAGCACTGTTGTAGCTATCTAATTCCCCTGGGGAAAATGTGGAGAGCCTAAGCTCAGGCAGGGATTCCATTCATTTTTAATATTTCTTTATTGTTGCGTGCAAACTCTAGGGGCCTGGTTTCTCACAGGGGGATAATCAGCAAGAAGGGAGGCCATCTCCTTCAAATATTGAGTTCAAGAGTCCTTTTGTATCCCTCTGTTTTTGTCTTAGCTCCTCTCTAACAGGGAGAAACGAGAAGAGAAAGAGAGGAATATAAGGGGTACTATTGTACTCCAAAGAAAGGCCTTTCTTGAGGGTGCCCTGACACACGATTGCCGTGTGAAAATGTGAATGGATGCAATCTGTACCTGATACCTGGTGTAACAGTTTTCAGTTCCAAGCTGCGTATTCTTTTTCTTTGGATCAACGAAGGTGGTACTGCTTGGCAGGGCTCTTGCACAGAGGGTAAAGGGAAATAATAAAACAAAAAACGAATCAGCTAATCTCTACCAAGCAATTACTTGAAAATAAATTGCTTGTGCGGTCTGTCACTGCCTGTTTGTTTGTTTTTTTTACACTCTCCAGGGCATACAGGCTGCCTCATACACAGACTTTATACAGCACCCACCCCCAAAGGGACACTGACCCTTGATGGTGCCTCTAGACTGTTGGCTTAGAAATGGTATTTAAAGGTTTGCTTTTGAAAATTAGCATATTACACACGCGCACACACACACACACAGAGAATGGTTATAGCAGCAAGGGTTAATTGATTTTTAAAAGACTGGGTCTCATACACAGGTTTCCCAGCCTTCAGAAGCAGACAGGGTATCTAACTCAGGCAGAAAGACAGCAAGGCCACACATCCTGGGTAACTGAAAACATCCAAACTTTATTTTCATAATATAGAGATAGGCCTGGCTTCAGGGCCATAGTGCCTGATTGCAAAAAGCCTTAATCTTTCTGTGGGGTTTTTTGGAGGGGTGGGGTGGCAGGGGAGGCAGACCAAATTAGGAGGTAGGCATATGATAGATTTGTGAAAATGGGGTTTTGGCTGACAACCCAGGATGTGTCGCTGCATGGCCAGTCAGTGATAGCCACACATCAAAAGCCGCCAGGAGAAGAAAGAATTCAAGAGGAAGGAGTTTTCAAAACAGAGAGGGAAACAGTTGGCATCATCCCCTGACCTCGAAGGCTGCTGGCATTGGACACTCAAGCAAAGGACCTCGAAGTGGCATTTACATACCAGCTGGACGGACCGCTCGCCTTGTGTCTATTCTGGGACTGGGAAATGTGTATGCTGTACTAGCTTTTATTTCCTATCGCTGTGTATCAATAAGCTCGCCTATTATCAACCAGCAGGGGTTGTGGTCAATGTGAGGGTTGTGCTCGCCCGGAGCAAAGGTATAAGGGCTGGGTTGTGAATCCAGTGCCAGCATACACTGGTGGTTCTCAACCGTTTTAGACTGGAGGCAGGCAAGGATCTTCGAGTAGATGTGGTATCTTTTATTAGACCAACTGAGTAGTTGCAAAAAAGTTCTTAGCAAGCTCAAGGCACCCTTCCAGAGCTCTTGTGAATTGAGTGGCACCCCATTAAAGTGCTTACCTCTTTGCAAAGCGGCCAGACGGGGGTGGGGTGGGGGGCAGGGGCCCCGCCAGACAGGGACAAGCCTGCGCCTGCACATATCTGCTTATCTCCTTGCACCTGGAAGCAACCTTTAAAAAAAATCTTGTGGCACCCCACATCACCTGGGAAGCCCGGTTAACATCACTGCTCTCGATGCTACAAACAAGCAAAACAATAACTATTCTTTAAGTTTAGCTGGAGTCCTAAAAAAAGTAAAAAAAAAAAAAAAGGTACTTAGTGACAAGCCTATCAAACTTCTGACTTTTTTTTTTTTTTTTTAAATGAGACTCTACAGAAATTTCACAGTCAGTTCCCACTGCACCATTTACACTCCGCAAGTGTTCTGTAGTGCTCGGAGCAGGGAATTGCCAGGTGGCAGGTCTGTACAGTATGTGACAAGTAACATTTCCAGTCTAGCAGTTAATATTCCAGTCAAGTACAGGAAACGACTGTTGTTTAGAAAGCTGGTGTTAGGAACAGCTTTGTGATCGTTCACACCTAGCAATCCAAAATGTAAAGTTGCATATGAAACACAATATATCATTTCCAATTCCATGCACATATTCCCCAGAGCTACCTACATCAACACAGGAAGGTAGGAAATGCCATATCAGAGCAGATGACTGCTCTATCAAGTCCAGGACCCTGCCTGCATTTCACTGATGAGTGAAATGATCCCTGGATGTGGTCTGTATAACAATTTCTCAAGGTTATAGAGTGCTTCTAGATTAGCAGGGCTTGATAAATAAGTGTAGACAAACATTTTTACTGTGTTCATGCAGATACAGTTCAGAGACTGGTCAAGATGCCAGTGTGACTACACTCAATTAAGAGCACACAGGAAATGATTTACTTGTTTAGAAGAA
>NW_017729029.1:36247625-36261211 GCF_001723915.1 Gavialis gangeticus
TGGGGGGGGGGGGGAAGTGTTGGGAGGGCAAGCAGAGAGATTATGAATTATTCTAGAATTCATTTGTTTACAAATGTATTATCCCCAGATATAAGCTTTGAGGTGCATTGATTTGAATGCAGTGAGCTGTGCTGACCCTTCAATAAAGAAAATCATCAGGGATTCAATTTAACCTCAGCAAAACCAGCTCACACTATGTCTTTTCAGGTAATTCTCACAACACTGTGATTCACATGCACTACACAGCAATGCCCGTTTCTGCCCACGCACATTGTAAGGTTTAGCACGCGCAGTCTAAAGTTTGTACAAGTTGACATGGGAGTTTACAAAGGTATAAGCGTGCATGTTGAGGGGGTTGGAAGTTACACACCAGTTTAAATTCACTTCTACATTTGGTCCTATGATTAATTCTATACCCAGCACATGAAACCAAATGTGGTCCATGGAGCCTGATGGAATTAGAGGGAGCAATACATCCGGCAGGTTTTATAACACAGGGAGTGCCACACCGTTCCCGTTTCCACCAGCAGCCTGTACCAGATGCCTCAGAGCAAGGTGCATGGAAACTCACGTTAGAGAGACGTGGGAAAATGAGCTCCTTATAAAGATCCTTTTCCTTATCTCTGACATTCAGAGACTGGCATAAGCCCAGAGGCACGATAGTTGCACATCCCTTCTCAGTGTTATCTTAGTATCAACATGGGGTATTCTTGTTATTCCTGTAAATGCCCAACAGTTGCAGGAAAATCTCCACCTAAATCTAAATGTAAGCTCTAGATGTCAAAACACAGAGTGATATTTATGTTCTCAGTTATGCCACTCACAATGTCAGCATTTTGAACAAAGCCCTACCTCCATTTTCCCCATCTAGAACATGGGTATAATAATTTTGTGCACAGCAAAGTTATTGCAAGGTTTAACCTAAAAGTGTTTGGAAAGATCCTGTTATAGAAACGTGTGCATCACTGCCAGTCTCTGTTTAGATGCCTCCTGTGGATTTAGTCTCCTGCTAGGAACTTTAGGGCCAAACTACCAACACCATGGGAGCCCTGGGAGAACTCTACCCAAAGGCTAGATCAACTAAACCTAAAGGAAAGTTAGGATATAATAATCTCCCTGCAAACTCCCATGCCTCTCTTGCTTTTCAATACCCTCACATTACATTCACTTTTGTAGCATCTATTCTAGGTTATTTACTTGCTATCTTCCAGCCCACTTTTGCAGTAATGGAAAACCATATTCCAATAGCGAGGCTATGTGCATATCGCACCGTGAGCACTTCCATTGTCTTATCCATGGAAGTTTATTCCCTGAATAATTACCACTGCCCACTTCATTCACCTGTTGTTTGCTTTTAGCTTATGAAGTCCTTGGAGCATTTTATGGATCTTTGTCTGCACTTCACACATTTTGGACATTATTAAAACAAAAACAAGTAATAGTTTGTATCAAAACTACTTCCAGCAGCCACAATAAGATGAAGCCACAATAGCAAAGAAACCACAAGGATAATAAGCGAAATACCTCTAGTCTTCACTAGTGCCCCAAAATTTGCAAAGAACAACTTTTCTAACTGTTTAGTTGATCTAATAAAAGATACCACATTTACCCGAAGAACCTTGTCTGTCTAGGGCTACACTTTGCATTCAAAGCAAGGATTCTTGAGAAGTCAGTGGTTATAACTTAGACCCTTGCATAAGACAGAGCTTATTAGTAATTAACAGCAATTACACTGCTAACCTTCAACTCTAAAGCAGTAGGTTTTGCTTTGCTTTGTTTTCTTGTTTGCACCAGGAGTTTTTCATTGGCATTGGGTGGAGTGTGTATAATCACACTATCCAACGTGAAAAAGAAAGAAGCCAAACTCAAACAGCGCTAAGCCTACGCAAGAAACACAGCATGGTTCCCAGAGGACTAAACATCTACAATCCTGACTCTCACCCACTGAATCCTCAATTTATATCTTCACTGACTGCCTGTCTTGCATTGAAGAAGCAGAATGTAAGAAGAGCATGCACCAACTGCAGATGTTTCCTCAGCCTGATGAAGGGTATTTATACTCAAAAGCTTGCCAAGAAGAATTTTTCCAACTCTTTGAGTTGGTCTAATAAAAAGATATCAGAATTACCCAACGAGCCATGTCTACATACTAATTAAGTCATTTGTATGACCCTGGACTAATTAGATCAGATAAACCATGCAAACAAGCAGCACCTATTGGCTCAGTGTGACAAAGGCACATAACCCTGTATTGGAGAGGGGTAGGGAAGAGGAATCAGGCAAAGGGAAAGTGATAGCTCTGGTCATCAAAGAGATTCTGGCATATGAGGGCTGATTAGCCTTTGTATTGAATCTTAGCTACTAATTTGGCACTGTGATTCAAAGATGGACTCCAGGTCCCTTCTAATTCTTTTGATCTTTAATTTCCTTTTGGGCAAGGGAAGGTTAAGTGTCCTGGCTGGCATGAGCTTTTTCTCTATGGTTTCCTCCTCTGAAGTTTATTGACCATAGTGACACTGCCATCTGCAGTACCAGAAAGGTGGTTTTCTGTGCAAAGAGCAGGTGAGCTTCCTGCAGGTTGAGATTTAGTTTAAACCAAGCAAAACAACCCCCCCCCTTATGTTATATCTGCAAGTGCCATCTTGTGAGTACTCCCCCTTCTTGTGATTTGAACCCAAGGTATTTTCTAGAGGGATTCAATTAAACACACCCACAGGCTTTGTTCTAATTAAAAGAATATCTTAAGGTACACAGCAGATACGTTTCTTGTCTTTCTCTCAGCCCTTCTCAGCAACCTTTTTCCAGCCTGCTTCTCACTCTGCTTCATTTCCCGAACCCTAGCCTTTTTTTTCCTATCTATGCTTTTGCACCCCAGAATGCATTTGCAGAAAACACAAATCCTATTGCTTTCAAATAAAGGGGAGCTTTTAAATTCTTGACATTAGACCTTTGTCCACTCCCGATGCCAAGTTGTGAGATTTATCACAATAAAAAAAACAGGATATTGGGCTTTGAAAGAAAAGAAAAAAATCCATCCAAGTTCAAGGAGAGAACTGCAGCATCTCAGAGGCAAGTGATGGCATTGCCATGTGCACATTGAACATTTCATGTGCAGCACAGATTTTCAATGAGCAAGTAAGTACTAGAGTTAAGTACGTTCGATTTTTCAAACCCTTAACAAGGAGTGATGTTTAATAAGGGGGCTGCCCTTTCACCAAACCCTACCAAACTGGAAACAAAACAGAGGCAAGATAGAAAAGTCAGAGTCAAAATAAATATTTTAAACTTTTTTCCATCTCTAATAGAGGGGGGGAAAAAGGAAAATATGCCAAGTAGCTCCATACTATCAATACTTTACTTCATCTCTATTTGATGTGAATGTGCTAGAACTCCCTGCTGTACTCCAGTAATTATTTCCTTGAGCATGTAACCTCAACCCCTACTCAGTTTTCAGCTATTTGTATTTTCTTTAGAGCCTTCCTAACAAGTGCCAGCTGTTCCTCATCTCTAGCCCGCACACAAATTAAGAAGGATTTAGCTTTTTTGAATTGTTAACCCTTTGTCTCCCAAAGGCGAAGAGGTAAAGAGCCTGATCTGTGGAAAGCAGTTTAGCTCTTTTAGGATTAAATTGAATGACTAAACATCCAGAGCAGCTCTGAAAGTCTCAGTCTTGCCCAGTCACTCTCTCTACCCTGGGAGTATCTGCCATGGCCTATAGCCCCTCTCCCCACCAGTCTGAGCTGGCAGGAGCTCCTTTCACTGTAGGGGTTAAGGTTAAATCACTTGTCTGCCTCCCAAACCCAGGTTTATATCCCCTAGGCCCCTCCCTGTTCTGGTCAAGTGTTTTCTTGACCAGGTTCAGGTACATCCCATTACCTTAATGGGAATCTTACTGCTCAGACTGTGGTTGTTCCCTTACTGCTTTCTGTCCTGCACCTATCCCATTTAACCATCAAGGGCTCTTTCTGCTGCAGTCTGTACCCTTAAAGTAGCAACCTGTTGCAGTGTTTAACTCCACTAACTGGGCAATATAGCTGCTTAAAGTTAAGCCCATGTTTCCACCTTTTTAAGATCAGTTAAATTAATGGTAAGCTTTCCAAGGTAGGACATACACCTCCCTTTGCATTAGTGCCAGTTCTACAACTTCCAGGGCCATCATGATCTAAATAACAACTCTTAATGAAGAAGTTATTAAAGATTTTCTTCTTGTTTTAAGAGAGCTGGACATGCATTACATTTCCCGGCTTATAAATCTACTCAAGTCCTTGGGCTTTAGGGACTTTCTTGTTTATTAGCATCATTTAGCATTTTCTCAGCTTTTACTGCTCTGCTGTTCAGCCATGCATAGACACATACAGGATGGCAAGTTAGGATAATAGGACAATGAGTTTTGCCTGCTTGTTTGGTTTGCAAATATTTGTATTGCTTGCTAACAGCAGCTTTGTGATTTTGTACATGATTCTATATGCATAGGTAGATGGCAGGATGTAGAGAACCTTGCTATGAATAATGTATATTTTCTTATTTTTCTTAGTGTCTTTACAATAGACTACTGTATATAAGGAATACAAGACTGGCATATATAGAATTAAAACCAGAGACCGTCAAATGGCTTCCAGTTCAGGCAACTACTATCCCTGCACAAACAAACTACGTATCCTTCCCACTAGAGTAGATCTGGACCTTTGGTCTTGTCTTAGTTGAACTCATCTGGACACCTCTTACTTAAATGATAGGTAGGAGGGACCTCTAGTAGTCTTGCCAATCTGCTATTCAGATGGGCAGATTGGCATACTTCTTCCTGCCTCCTACAGACAAACACCCCAGGGCCTTACACAGGGTGTATTTGGGCCCCTTTTGCCCAAAACCTTATAGGGATTGATCCATTCCTTCATTTCTAGGTAACATCTGCAGTATTGCTCATATGATTTCTGGCATTGTTCTTAAAAGCTATGCTTTGGGAATGTGAAAAAGGTAGCTCTTTCTTTTGATATATATTTCTTTTATAAAGAGATAAGTTCTTTCATATGTATTTGTATGTATATGTATATGTGTGTGTATGTACGTATATATGAAAGAGCTACGTTTTTCACATTCCCAAAGTGTAGACTTTAAGAACAATGCCAAAAATCATGAGAGTTGGCAACACTGCATCTGGATAGCACTAGACCTATGTATCTTCCATTCATTGCAAGGAACTGATGTAGTAAATCTGCTCCTTATTCAGCATCCCATGTTTGGCAAGAAAATGATTGCCCTGAATCCTGATGTAGGGTTAGTTATGGTGGGTGTGGACAAACACAATGGAAATCCTGCTTTAAAGGGAACACCATTTTATTCAAGGTTAAATTATTAAGCTTCACTTATTGGGGGATAGGGCTGGGCAGATGTACCAGTTATACTGAATTCACTGGTGTGCAGTCCATCAGCAAGTCCCCTCCCCCTGTTTGAAATAATATCATGTGATGTCTGCCCATGCCTTGTTAGCCAAGCTCCATAGTTTAAGGGCTATTTTTTCATAGATTTCATAGATGTTAGGGGCTGGAAGCGACCTTACAAGATCATCAAGTTCAGTCATAGGCAGGAAATCTGCTGGGGTCAAATGATCCCAGCAAGCTATGCATCCAGCCTCCATTTTTATTCTAGTACAATCCATAAAGTATCAATGTGTGTTTATTTCACCCAGTCAAAGTGCTGCTAACATTGGAAAGTTTCTATTCTTGTTCAAAATATTCCTTCACTTGAGCAAAGATAGTGTGACCCTCTGCTAAACGTGTGGCATGAGGGCACCTGACTATTGCCATGGCTCAACAGTGCTCAGTTCCAACTTCAGCAAAACTGGAATGGGTAAACTGGATCTCAGATAAGTACTGGATTGTATAAATCACCTACCTACTGTGCTACATGTTATTCATTGGCTCCTGAATCAACCATTTTTGTCTATAGAAAATGTGACTCTTACTTTAAAAGCAGAAACAAAAAAAGAAGAAAAGAAAAATCCCACTGTTGTCTTGACTCATCTTATGGGTCCCAAGTCAGCAAAAGACATATTTAAGTTTTGGACAATCCCACTGAAGCTAGTAGGGCTTAATTTTAAGCAAGTACACAGGTTCATCACTGCAGTTCTAGTCCTTCTCCCAACTGCCCTCTTCCATATCTATTAGTCCCATGGTTATGGCACTTTTTATGGGTTTTCCACCATTAGGTCCCAACCCACAAACAATATTTTCCTCCTAAAAAACAAAAGGCATTACTTAGTTAAAGGTTCGCTCCATTTTCAAGATCCAAGGGAAATTGCAGCAATTGGAAAGTACTTCATTATATTCACCAATATGTAAAGTGACCAGAGTGTGACTTGTTATCAACTTGTTAAATAAATGGCATAGGAAAGTGGATCAGTTGATATTGGTTGACCATCTGGACCTAGTGTTATGAAGGGTTAGCATTTTTCTTCCTCTGCTTCCCAACCAGCTGAGATCATTTTATTACTCCTCTACAATGTACACCGGAGATTCCTCCAGCAGCAAAATGAGCCCTTCCCTTCAAAGGGACGCAAATATTGCAGATGGTAAAGGCTGTGTCAGTAGGTGGACAGGCAGCTAAAATATTCATAGGCTTTTGCTTTCCCTCCGCACTTAGACAGGCAGAATTAGACACTGCAGCCCACAGAGCCTTGTTCTCCTCTGACTGACAAGAGTGTTGTAATTCCGCTTAAATTATCAGAATTAAACTAGTGTAAAGAACTGATGGGACAGAAGAATCATTTTCATAATGTGTGAATACCTAATCCAAGCAAACAGCAGAATTATTAAGGCGATACGCTGGCATGCAACCAACACGCTGCTTCACTCTGGTTTGCCATCTAGAGCCAGTTGAGAGTTTTTCAAAACATTGTTCTTTGTTGGAGAGCAATAAATTGTCAACACTCAAACTTTTTATGAAATGTATCAGTTTTGATATATTTTCCTCAAATCTTGGATGATGGACACCCTGGCAGGCCTGGGAGAGGAGTATTTTGGAGTTGGATTTGTATACAATTTGTTTGAAATGTTAAATGCAATTTTGAAACCATAATAAAGAAAACTCTGGATGTAAACCAGCCCTCTTGCCAACTCTCTTGCAATATTGAGGGGTTCTCTTAAAGCCACTGGGAATCACACCATTGCTCATGTATTTCACCATGTAAATTAAGCCAGAATGGAAGTTACTAGATCTCCCAGCTGCTGAAAAGATCCTGAAAACAGTCATCCAAAAGGCAGGAAAAATTGAGCTAATAAGAACTCTTTTTAAAAAAAACACATTTTTAACATTATTTTTGGGGTGTCAAATCATGCTTTGAGATTGGCATTGCCATATAATTAGTACTTACCGTTGCTAAGCCACTATCAGAATATTCTTGAGCTGTGTTTATTTGCTGCTGGAAAATTGCAACGAGGTTTCTAAACAAGAAAAACAGGAGGCATAAGTACAGAGCCAAAAATATCTAAGAAATGAGAAGCAGGGACACCCAGGTTCATATACAGTTAACCCAGAATTTAACAACTCTAGCAGGTAGATCCTTGCCTTTTTGGGTTCTCTTGATAGTTTTAAAAATATTCCGAATCAAATTTATTTGTACACTTAAATTCCATGGGTATTTATAGGAGGTTTCAGTAAAGAAACAGCTAGAACACCAGTAAGGCCTCAATGTTGAGTCTTCAGCTTTAAGGCAGAATTTCTTAAACATTACGGGTTCACTGTGTTTCAAGGGTGTATGAAAGGTCACACAGTGCATTGCATCCTTATTGCTGCATTTAAATTCACCAGCATGAGGAGTTGAGCCAAATTGCTTCTGCCCATCTATCAGCATCTGTGCCCCAGTCAGCCGTTTTTTTTCTGCCAATGGCATAGCAGACAAAGGAAATGCAACCTAGCATGGAAATGGTAGCATAAGTACTTAATCTCTTCATAAAATCAATTCAGGCCACAGTCACATGCACAGCAAATCACTCAGTTAATTGCAGAGGCAATTACTCTGGAAATGCAATTGAGTATATGAGTGTTGGTTCAACTGCTAGTTGAAGATGTTGGCAACTCTAGGGTTTTGCATTGTTTTAATTTATTTCTGGTTGGGAGACAGTGGGTGCAACTACACGTGCAATTAATGCAGTGCAATAAACTCTGGAGCACTTTGAGCCCATGTAAACTGCTCCTAGGTACAGTGTCTACACGTGTCCAGGACATCAACAATTTGAGCTAGGGCAGAGCAGGCCACCAGATGGTTGGTCTGACAAGGCTCAAGGATCAATTTATACCCATGGCCAGTGTTTACATGTGTGTTTCGGTGCAGTAAGTTACTCTGCTGCAAGACAGTACTATCTCCGGCAGTACTACTTTGCTTGTGTTGGACTTCAGACTTACTGGCCCTTCACTAGAAGGGCCTGGATAGGGGGACTTGAGGGGGTGGTGACCTCTGTGAAAGACTGGCCTCCGGGTGAGTACAGAGCTATAGACTCAGTCTTTTTTGTTTTGTTTTTAATCTGGGGACAGGGGATATAAATAGCCTTGTCTGGGGAGAGACAGTCCCAAGGGACTTACTCTCAAGTTAGAGACAGGGTGTGGTAAGGTTGGGGTGCAAGGAGGAGGAGCCCCTTGGAGGTGATCCAAGTTCATTTCCTCCCCAAAGGACTGACTCCCAAAACTCAGATAAGAAAGTCATGGCAGGAAAAATGACAACATCAGAGTGGAGCTGAAGGAGATCTCCATAATGTCTCCTCAGCCCACTTACACATAGAGAAGACGTTAACGCACTGAGGACCTAGGCCTTATAGCGGCTACCAGCGACACTAAACTTGAGTAAGTTTGCTGCTTGCATTTTCAGGTAGCACATTTATTTGCAATTAGAGACAATTACTGAGTAGTAAGTGTCTGCATGTGTAAGCAAAGACCTGTAGTGCGCAATAATTAGCTCTACTGCACAATAAAGTGTCTCGTGTAGATGCATCCAATGTTTCTTTCCTTGTCAGACAAAAGCAGGCAGTGGAATACCTCACTTTCTATCTCATCTTTGTGCTGTGCCTGGCACAATGGATTCTCAATATGCACACTGAACCTGCTTAGTGCTTTTGTTGATTGGCTTTTACTTGACTTCGGTGAAGCGTAGCTTAGTCCTCCACAGAGGTAATGGAGTATGACTGATTCTTCCCTCCATGCAACTCGTCCAACTTCCCTCCATGCAACTCGTCCAACTAAATGTTTTACAACTGCCAACAGTTGCCCTACAGACAGCTCACTCGCTATGCAGCTGCTAACTTACATGTAGTGAAAGTGGAGCAGACACATGACATACTGCCTCATGTAGTAAATCACTCAAATCCAGGGTAAAACTGACCTTTGAAAATTGTATTGCAACTTTGCCACGTGGGAAAGTTGCTACAGAGGGTGTTGCACAATTTGGCAGGGTGGCGAAAACAATAACAGCAATCTATGCAGAAGACTGCTTGAACTGAAGTAGACCACACAGTTCCTGCTACATTTTCTTTTTCCCCAAGAAAAAGGTAATATTAATGAGATCTGACAACAGACTATCGGTGTATTACCTGAACAAGCTGAGGGAGGCAAAAGGTCAAGAGCCCTGTGGCTGGAATCGGCCAGCTTTGGAAAAGTTGCAGTCCATGACAGTATTCATCCGGTGGTGAAATGCACCCCAGGAGAGAAAAAAAAAGGAGCAAGAGTGGACCAGCTGAATAAGGCAGCAAGCCACTTCACAGCCCTCAGTTAAAACAAGGGGAATTAAACAACAGATCTTCACAGATGGGTTCCCAATGCAGGATCTAGTTGTGCCAAGCTATAGCAATGCCAAAGGGAGCCAGAAGGAAACAATAGGATTTATATATACCACAGAGAGCTAGATCAAACTTCTGATTCACATTTTGTGGCAGGCTGGCATGGCAGAGCCTTACAGTAAAGAACTGAGTCATTAAGGCAGTCCATTAAAACTCATACAGTCAACAGAGTGGACCCTGAGCTCTTTATTTTAAATTTAAATGTCTATATTTATTTTATGGTGCCCCTGTGTGTCTTTGGAGCTTTGTCACATGTTCACTTGCAACAGCTGCAAATCATTGGAATATAGCGACCTATTACAATTAGTACATGTTAGGAGATAACCCTTGCCTGAAGGGGAACTACTTTGCTATGACACAAGGGCAGTTAACACATGTTAACCTGCTTGAACATGCATCTCCTTGCATTTTAACCGCATTTAGTAAGTGTTAAGTTGAACACGTGACACCACACTTTGTTTTGTAATGGTTTTTATACATCCCCTGACAGCGGCCAGCTGGGACCCTAGGCAGCCAAGTGCCAGACTTCATAGATTTCATAGACATTTGGGCTGGAAGGGACCCCGAAGGATCATCGAGTCTAGCCCCCTGCCTCAGGGGCAGGAAGTCAGCAGGGATCATAGGATCCCAGCAAGATAAACATCCAAATGTGTCTTGAAGGCATTCAAAGTGGGTGCTTGAAACACCTCTGGAGGCAGTTTATTCCAAACCTTGGGGGCTTGGACAGTAAAGAAGTTCTTCCTTATGTCCAGCCCGAATTGGTCACAGCAGAGTTTGTGACCGTTTGACCTTGTCATCCCTTGGGCCGCTCTGGTGAACAGACATTCCCCCAGATCCTGATGAGCACCACGATAAATTTATAGGTGGCCATCAGATCACCCCTGAGCCTGCACTTTTCCAGGCTGAAGAGCCCCATGGCTCTCAGCCTGTCACCATAAGGTCTGTTTTCCTGACCTCTGATCATGCGCGTGGCTCTTCTCTGCACTCTCTCAAGCTTCTCCACATCCTTTTTGAATTGTGGAGCCCAAAACTGGACGCAGTACTCCAGCTGCGGCCTCACCAAGGCCGAGTATAGCGGGAGAATGACGTCCCGGGATTTGCTTGAGAAGCAGCTATGGATGCAAGCAAGAATTTTGCTCGCTTTACTAGCCGCAGCATCGTATTGCAGACTCATGTTCATCAATGATGACCACAAGATGAGGCTCCCTCTTCCTGGAGACATGTGGATGGTGGTTTTTTGATAATAGGACATTTCTGCTATGAGGGAGAGCACGTGTAGTAATAATCCATTGCCCTGAACTAGGCAATTCACACTTCTCGAAATGATCACTTCTTCCCCACAATCTGCAGCTCACAAGACATTGCGGTACTGCTTTATACCTAGTTCACATTTTCAAGGCTCTCACACAACTGTAAGCATAAAATAAATCGTGTTTTCAGCAGGAAATCTTGGATTCTGGTGCTCAGTTCTTTGACAAGAAGTAGCTTGCATGGCAAACTCCACTGCTGTGGAATATACAGGGCACTGCCTGCATCAGTCTAATAGATCTAAGGGCAAACATTAAAAAAAAGGGGGGGCCCAATGATACACTTGAAATTCCTAATTTAAGCTGCTAAAGAGTGGACTGATGTTTAACAGAGTGAAGAAGTTCTAAGTGAAGTCTAATGTTGCCATTGGTGCAACACCATGGCCGAATCCTGCTATATGTGGGAGCCTTGTATTTAACTACAAAAGAAGTAAGATCAGGCATCTTTGCCATCTCCAGCTAAAGCTGAAAACCCTTTTCTCTCTCGCCTGAAATTCTTCAAAACCTATGAATCAAACTGCCCCTGAAATTCTGTCGGGCAGCCCATGTTACATAAAAGAAACCACAGAAAACGAGATGCAACCTCAGACTGCTGACCCATAAACATGGCTATTAGATGACCAGTATGCTAACTAGGGAATGCTGTGGGCCATGTTTGGCATTAGACTAATGCACGGCACAGCAGAAAATCTTCCATATGGCATGAAAACACAACAGAAATAGAGTGCAGTGCATCCACACCAAGGCAGCCTATTAAAAAATCATATTTACTGTATAATCCTGAGGCCAAATTTAGACCTGGTGTGAGTGGATGCAAGTCTAGCAGAGATGCTCAGTTAGATGTGCACAATGCTTTGATGTATTTGACTTGATCTAGTGAGCACTAAGAAGCTTCAGTTTATTTTACAAATATTGCTGCCTTCCTGGATCAGCAAACTCATTAATAGGCATGAACTACGTATGAATAAGGATGAAAAGAACAACTCCATCTGGCTATTCCTGACATGCAGTGAAGGTGATGTGCAATACAGCAACCTGTGTTTTCAGAGAGCCCTTGTCACCAGCAGTCTAGTGCCTGAATGGGAAAGCAGTTGGGATTGTTGTTGGTTTGAAACAGGTGTGAAATTTTAAGTCTGAGTTATCTGAAAGACAAATGTTGTCTCTCCACTAGTTGCAAACCACTCCTTACAGATGGCTCAGCCTTCCTCAGCCTTTGAAGATGGCGCTGTTGTCCTTTGCCATTCGCCCCACTCCTCTGCCTCTCTCTCTCTCTCTCTCATGCCATCCTTTGGAAACACAACAACTCCCTTAAGATCTCATGGCAGGTCCTCAAGTCCCACAAACATTTCTTGTGGCTGCCAGCTGGGACCTACTCTGTCACGGACTGAGTGCCTGCAGCTCCTTTTGAAGTTTCTGTCACTTTGTGTTTGTTTGGAAAGGCAGCTTTCCCCGAGGAAAGCCTCCAAATTGCATCCAGGAGATGACTGGTCCTTTGTGAGGCTGCAAACCCCATGCTCTGCCTAGCACTTCGCATGTAGATGCTGCATATATACTGTATCTAGACAGACAGGCAAACACATACTTGCACCTATTAGGACTACAAATATTTGTATTAGCACTAGAATACCAACCTGTTTGAAATATAAGCATTGCCTGACAGTTTTAAGGAGCACCAAATCATATTGGCCATACAATGAAAGGGAGAAGGTAATTACCATTCTTTCTTTTTTTCTCTTTTGTATTGTTTCACTTTTATATTCCTGATGCAGAAGGTTTCCTTCTGCTTAATCGCAAGACCAAAGTGGTCTCCAATTACTTACCTTTTGAAATAAGAAGCAGATTACTGGAGAAAGCGAATTGCACATGCCCAGGGAAGAAAAGAAACTATTTCAGCGTGTTATAGATTCTCTGGCTGGCAGTAACATGGATTTTACAAAATGCTGTCAGATAGAAATAAAACCCATTCACCTTTCTTATAGCTTGATATAGATTATTGCAGCTATAATACAGGAATATGTCTAATATAAAAAAGGGGACTTATTAGTTACTACCTATTGATACTTTAATTAGAGTCTTGAAAATCTGGGTAGTGAAATTTTAAGAGTGTGTACTGACATTTTAGGCATATGCTTAATGAATATTTAACAAGCCTACAGAATTCCTACCCAGAAGCAGTACTGCATTTGTTATTATAGGCAGTGACTGACTTTCTAGGCACTAGTTTAAACATACTTCGTACTATATTCCACCAGCTCTCTGTGTGTAAGTGCTTCCCAACTTTTGGGAATGGAGTGAGAAAGATACCAAAAAATGGTCTTTTAACGATTTCTCATATGGCTCTGCAGAGCAACTGTACATTTGCTACATGTTCCTGAACAGACTAAATAAGCTAGCAAATGTTTATAAAGACACCAGAGCTTTTCTTTAAAGTGCTGGGAGCTGGGGTGGGGGGGGC
>NW_017729029.1:36261385-36267429 GCF_001723915.1 Gavialis gangeticus
GGTCCCTTCCCCCAGCCCCCTTGCCCCACCCCTAGTACATACCAGCTCAGTGTCAGGTGCAGCTCCCTGCTGCAGCCACCGGTGACTTCCCGAATCATCAAAGCTCTCCGAATCTTTTCCGAAGATTCAGAGAGCTTTGAATCAATCTGGACCTTTAAATTGGTCCCCTGATTCAATTTGGATTCAGAGATTCGGCCACAGAATTGAATCACCACGTGAAGCTTTGCACAGCTCTAATAATTTTCTAGGGTCTTCGGAGATGAGAAACTTTCCTGAAACAGTTTATGTTGGAGGGATTTGAATTAATATATTCTATAACCCAGTAATATGTTGGTTCCCATCTTGTTCACATAAAAAGCCACCCACTCCAGAGAGCTCAGTGCCTCACTTCCCAAAAGCTAGATTACAGGGATGCATTAATATGCTGTGAAGTACTTTAGAGTTTTAATTCAAACCATTCATTCTTTGCCTAATGACCTGCCTTGACCATTGAACCGGGTTCCAAGTTTAATAGATGCAGAGACACATATTCACAACAAAGGGCAATCTTTTAAGTCAGAGTTCTTACAATCCACCTGAAAGGTAGAAATCAAAATAAGTCCTGAGATAAAAGATACTCACTTCAGCAGAATTTTACAGAGTAGAAGATATACAGCACGCTCCCTGTTAATGCATCAGTTAAAAACAAAATCATTTTTATTCAATGCATTTGCAAAGAATATTACTAGCTTTCTTTCTCTAAAAGAGATTGTAAAGTAGGCACTTATTTACTGCTTCATACCCACAGAATAGCAAGGATACGAGTTAATTTTTTTTCCCTTGCATGGCTCATATTCAAGTTTGATTTATAATAGTGGCTAGTCATAGTACTTCTCAAGCATTGGTGGAATATTTTAACTAGTGAGTAATACATATTGCTTCGCTTTCTTCTGCCTCCATAGATACCTGATAGCAAAGTGGCAAATTTAATGCTGGTGCAATTAGACCTGAAATCACTGATGTCAATGGAACCATGCCATTTCTCTCTCCAGAGGATCTTTTCTCATCTCTTATTTGTCCTCCAGACCTGATTCCCACTATGTTTTTGACCGTTTGTGTTTTCGCTTCTCACTGAAGAGTACCCAGAACAAGAGCAGGAAAACAAAAGTAATGATGCAGTTCATATTAACTGTGTGGTGCTGAAACTATATTCCTGATAGCATGACAATAGGTACAGCTCAGTGCTAGCCCCAACTCTGTTCAACTTATACACAAATGATCTACCAACAACCACATCCCACAAGTTCATCTATGTTAATGACATCTGCTGTGCCACTCAAGCTCCATCTTTCCGTGTACTCTGGACTAGACCCTAAGTGAAAATGTGACAAAGGTGGTAGACTACTGCACCACATGGCAGCTCATGCCAAGTCCTGCCAAGACTATATCCAGTTTATCCAACCTCCAAAAATGAATTTAATATCTCTATGGGTGGCCATAGACTAAAGCATGATCCATGCCCAATGTATTTGGGAGCATCTTTAGGCAGAACCCTGACCTTCCAGGAACATTTAAAGAAAACAGCAGCAAAAGTCAAATCCTGAAATAACCTGCTGGATCAACATGGGGAGCTGTATCCACAACACTCCAGACATCAATTCTTGCTCTATCATAGTAGCAGAGCACTGTGCACCTATTTGGCAAAGGTCATCACATGCACATCTTATTGGGGTGTAGGTTGTAGCTGTGTTGGTCTAAGGACATAGCCAGACAAGGTTCTTCAGGTACATCTGATATCTTTTATTAGACCAACTTAAATAGTTGGGGGAAAAAAAATTAAGCAAGCTTTCGGGTTCAAAAACCCTTCATCATGCTGAGGAAGTTTCAGCAGTGGGTGTGTGCTCTTTCTGAATGGAGAGATCTAATCCTCAAAGGAAACTTGCAAAACACTTCCCAGAGACGAGCCTATGCACTGCACTTCATCAACCTCCTGGATACTAAAAATCATGAACTAAATATAGACATTGGATTTATGACACATTATAACCTTCCTGACATCTGAATCCCCAGGTATCTCTCCACTATTCATCCCCCTTCTCTCCCTGCGAGCCAGCCTGTCTCTCACCCATTGACTCCTCAATCTACATCTTCACTGACTACCTGTCTTGCATGCATACCAGCCCAGCCTCTGGCTTCTTTACTTTTCATTTCATCCAGGAAGAGCACACACCAACTGCTGAAACTTCCTCAGCCTGATGAAGGGTTTTTGAACCTGAAAGCTTGCTTAATTTTTTTTTCCAACTATTTAAGTTGGTCTAATAAAAGATATCAGATTCACCCAAAGAACCTTGTCTGCACAATTTATTGACACCCAGCTGAATGCAACCATGTATATCATAACTGGAACCCTCCATTCAACTCCCCTCCCCTGGCTTCCTATCCTTACAAATATCACTTCCCCACACATCTATCGATCGATGATGACTTGAAAGCTGGTTGAAACCAATTCACTGCATCTTACCTACCATTTTACCATGATCTGTTTAATCCACTCAAGGCCTGCCTTTCTTCACAACACAATTTATGGAACAACCTCCTTATGGAACAACCTCCTGGATCAGGACCTGTCTGCAAATACCTTTTGGATCAAAGAATGGGAAACACAGGAAGTTGCAAATAAGTTCCTTGTGACAAATCCCACTCATCAACTTGCTAGCTTTGGATTGACACGGTGAGAATAGCCTCTGCTGCACAGTTTCAGGACAGGCCAGGGTCCCTGCACAGCCGACCTCCACTGCTGGAGCCTCAGTGCTAACCCATTGTGCTCTTGTAGAGAGACACAATGTCACACATTATTGAGTATCCCCTCTACAGACTAAGAGGTAGATTAATAACTTTTAACTTAGTTAACGAGGAGGCTATTGCTTGGCTCCACAGATTTGCATTCACTAAATAAATAATAATAGCATGACAGTGATGTCATAGAAATCTTATAGACAGCACAGTCTTCACCACAAGGGCAGGGAAATAGGGATGGATGGACTATCTCCAAGTTCAGAATACCTGGAAATGTGTATAGGGACCTACTGGTGACCAAAAGCACACAAAAAATTTAGGGCATTTATACACATACCTTTTCGTCCCACAACATGTTGGAGAGCCAGTGGGTCACAGCAAACTCAATTAATTGTCTCACGGCTCTGCATATGAGTTGATGTGCACTGTGCTGTGTCACATGCAATTGTATAAGTGGTGAAATGTGCATCAGTGCACAGAAAAATGGCAGTGATGCACTTTTGAACTAAAACACCTCCAAGGTGTTTTAGTTCAAAAGCGCATCACCACCATTTCCTCTCTTTTAAAGGTACCTGGCCCTGCCACACAAATGTGTACAAATGCCCTTATAGACCAGTGGGTCCCAACTTTTTTAGACTGTGGACTCACAAACCGTGAACCGGAAGTGACCACAGACTGGCATACTGTAAACTGGATGTGACTTGCACATTGCGGTCCACAGTATGCCGGTCACTTCCAGACTTTGGTCCAGCAGCCAACCCTCCTGCGGACTGGCAGCCACCCCTTTGCGGCTCAGTACTGGGCCACAGCCCGGGAGCTGGGAACCTTTGTTGTAGACTATGCGGCTCATATGCAGCTGTCCATGAGCTGTGGTGCTGAATGCTCTGGAATTGGAGGGTGAAGGATTGGCCTTTTAGATGCCTGGTGGAAGCCACATGATCACAAGGGGCAATTCTATATGCTACAATCTATCACCCTTTTGGGACTACAAAACCTAACAGATAAGCTCAAGCACCTGATTGACAAGACATGTCTGATCAGGTGTCGTTAATGTTTTCAGTGCTCCCAGGAAATTGTCTTGGTGACAAATATAAAGTGTTAGCCCTTTTCCACAGTGAGGTCTGAATGAAGGAGGATTGGTTTGCTTTATTTTTAAGTGAATATACTTGCACTAGATCAGCATCTGACTAGTAACAGGCAGCTTCTGTTGTACTTCAAATGTGCAAATAACAATAAAACACTGAAGCATGAAATGGAAGTTACAGAGCATGGGCCAGGTTGCTAAATATTGCTTCACGTGCCCACTGGAAGCAGATCACTTGAGAAAATGGCAGGTTTTAAAGCTGGTAAACTATAGGAGATTTCAAAATGAGACTGTTACCCCACCTGAAATAACAGTGTAATCTATGACCACTAGGTACTACATGTATTCTGTAATTTTGGTATGTTTGTTATCATTTGGATATCATTGCATATCCTGTTGCTTTAGCATCTTTCCATTGAAATAATCAGTTTAAAGACAGGCAGGAAGGTGTGGAATACAAAGGACAGTGCACAAAAGGACTGGAATATAGGAAAAAATACTTGCTAAACAGGAGTTCTTCCTCTCATGCCATGCTGCAGCATTACTACTCAAAGCAGTCTGAGAAGTCCTAGAATACAATGATATTTCTGGTTACACTATATTATTAAGTACAAGATTTAGGGAAGGTCAATTTGGACTAGGTAATAATTTATGTAATTATATGCCCACAGGAAAGTTTTAGCATGAGGCTGACCTTCATCTGACTTTTTACAGATCATCCCCGATAAAGCCAGAGTGGGATGAAGATGGGAAAAAACACATTATAAAATCATTATGCACTCTCCATGCTTTTGAAAGGTAATTATAAATTCCTGTCTTTAACTGCACATGTATATATGTGTGTGCCTGAAACTATGTATAAAGCATTGCCACTGCAAGGTAATAGAGTAGTTTCAAAAATATGAATTCCCTTTCAGTTACACCAGTTACACCATTAATGTAAAAACATGTTCTAAAAAATATTGAAAGCACCACCTGGAAGCCATTTAAGAACACGCACAGTTGTATTTTGAGTGCTTTGTAAGCAAAGGAAAAATTAATACAATGGAAAAATTAATACAGAAAAAATTGAAAATTAACATCATGGTTAAATACATGCAGAGCATATTCAGGAAGATTTATTAAAGGACAATGCATTGAGTGTGGCAAGGACAGAGCAATTAACATAACAAATTGCTTTTCAACCAAACAAATTTGCCCTGTTGTATAAACTTGCTCCTCTCATACGGCATTTCTGCTTGTCTAAGCAGTATGGTAGCTTAGTGTGTGAATTACCTCCATCTCTTTGACTCTTCCTGTTTTCTTGACAACTTCCATTATAATTGGACGTACAGTATTTGTTCACTTCCACCACAGCCATCATATTTGTTATAGGCTGACCTCTGCAGCAGCACCACCAAACAGAGCAAGAAAGAAAAATAAAATACTCAGAGGCATTAACACAGACAGACAAGTAAATGACTGAAGTGCTTTATGGCTGCTCTAATAGAGTTCCTCCCTTTAGCAAAATCATTCCAGCTGCTCATACAACACTGCCAAGACACAAATATGCTTGGCGTGGGAGTGAGGAGAGCGCGAAGTGGGAGGGCCTCCTGGACTTCCTATTTATTTTTTGGCACTGCGTAGTACACTAACACTGGAACAAATCAGATTGTATATTGATCCCTTGTATGACCACACCAAGGCAAGTCCTGTTAGCTTGACAATTCCTGAGAAAATAGACAAGAAGCTGCAGAGCTCCATGGATTTACCCCATTTAGGAGTCTGGTGCACACTGTCTCAGAGAGGGCCAACATAAGACAGCTTGGGAAACTAGTCAAACTGCTGCTAGTCTTCTTCTCAAGTTCTGCCCCTGCTGCAGGAAAAGAAACCATCAATATATGTATCTATATCGCCATAACAGCATATCCATAACATACATCATATAACACGTAACATAGTTTCATAGTTTCATAGTTTCTAGGGTCGGAAGGGACCTGAGCAGATCATCTAGTCCGACCCCCTGCCATGGTCATCCAACCTCCTCTTAAAAAGCCCCAGGATGGGAGCCTGCACCACCTCACTTGGAAGCTGGTTCCAGACTCTAGCCGCCCTGACCGTGAAGTCGCGCCTCCTGATGTCCAACTTAAACCTTCCCTCCGCCAGCTTGTGACCATTGTTCCTGGTCACTCCTTGCAGCGCTCGG
>NW_017729029.1:36272429-36278242 GCF_001723915.1 Gavialis gangeticus
GAGAGAGAGAGAGGTGTTATGGAGATATATGTATACATGTTTTGTGTGTGTGTGTGTGTGTTTTATGTTATGGAGATATATATGTGTTACCTTTTCCATTAAAATATATATCCATATGGAGAGATATTCATTCATATGTATTTAAATGAAAAAGCATGATCTGTCAGCAAGGAATTCTTCTGGCTTATATAAATGACCTTCCTTCTAGCATAGGTTCATTACATATCTTTGGAGTGGATGTACCTACCACCTGATGAGCAAGTCCGAATACCAAAAGAATTGGCATTCAGGCAGGTGAATGAAGACTTCCTCTTCCAAGTGAAGTCTGTTGCTGATGAGACTTGCCCATGTGTTAAAGCAGCTTTTTATTGTGTCGATCATGAGAAATATATAGAAAACATCTCTGAGAGCAATAAAGACATGTTCTGACCTCAGCTTCATACATAATGTTGACATCATTTGACTTGGTGATAAATGCTAAACCAGCCTGGCATGTCCAAGACCTTTTTCAGCATCTAGTATTATGTCATTTTTCTTGTATTAGTATCACATCCTTTCAAGCTGGCTGAATGCTACAGAGAGTCCAGGAAGAATTATTCAAATTCTGTGGGGTTTTTTTTTAATCTGTTATCACTTTCCAGTCATAAGCATAAAGGCCATATGTATTTCTCTGCATGAAAGATTAGGCTGTGTATGAACACATACTACTTATATATTAAAGGAAAGCTATTCAGGCAAAAGGAAGGAGCTCATTCGCTAATTTTTGTTCTTATTTATCAGATTTTTTTTTTTTATTGTTGTGCTTAAAATTGTCAAGAATCCAGTTTGAGGAGAGGTTTGGAAATGTGACCAGATGACTCATGCAACAGTCACCATCACTATAATATAGGAAACAACATGTAGCAGAAGCAAACACTGCCTGAATAGCCCATGCAATGGGAATTGTTCTTCCAAACTACTCAGAACATCACTGAACATCTCTGTATTCACAAAATGAATACAGTATCAGAAATTAGGATCAGTTACAGAACAGAAAAAGAGGCTAAATTCATTGGAGTTACAAAGATTAATTCAACTGCCTCTTGTCCTCACTGATTTTAATTGAGTTCTCTTTCTAAGCTCATGAGCTGGTTAACCTTTTAAAAGAAATTCTATGCTCCTGTTTGCAAGAGTGCTTTTACTGTGCTTTAATTTTAAATGGGTCTAACAGGCATTAGAATCAGCATCCAAGTATATTCCTTGATTTGTTTCCATATTTAAGTAGGCTTAAAAAAAAAAAAACTACTTCTTTACACTTACGAATTGGTTTTAAACATTTCTGAAAGAATCCTGCAATCAAGGTCAGCAGAGCAGTTTCAATCACTGTGAAGCAGTTCTGTCTATTTAAGTACTTTAATTGCTATTAGGATTCAAGACATTTAAAATGTTCCCACCCTCTAAGAGTCATTTCAATCATTCTACAATACCTTAAGTGCTCTCTCCTCTCCCTTTCAATGTGTAAAGCAATTGTGCTCATTACTCCCCTGTTACATTGGGCTCTGTAACTTGCTTTAAAGACAGGTGGGGCGATGGGACTCAAAGTCAAGTGGGTTTATGTTGGTGGAAAAAGCTCTGTCACCTTAATTCCTTCCTATTCCCTTGTTATAGGGAAAGGAAAATAAGCTCTACAGCAATCAGCCCTTTAGCTCTCTTCAATGACTGGGCCTTTCCTTTCTGTTTGGACCTCCCCTCTCCCCAACCCTCCCTCTACATTAGAAATCTGGAAGTCCCCATGAGCCAGGACCCTTGCTGTACAATGGATGCACAGCTTGTATATGTGAAAGCATGGCAATGAGACTGCATGGGGGGGATCGCCATGCAAGGTTTAACTTTTGCACATTTCTTCAATGCGGATTCCTTCACAGGTAATAATGGAAGGAGGACATTTGCCTCTAAGAGGGATGCCCCAATCATAGATAGGATTCAATGTCATAAACAGCCAGATGTCCACAGGGACAGACTCACAATAAAATACTGAAGACCACCAACAGCTTCCTCAGCAAAAGCTGCAGCATGACAGCCTGCATCCCAATCCTTAGTAACAAGTGACAGCAAAAACCTTTCGAGAGAGGGCAGGGCTGGGACGCAGACTTGCCGTTAGGAATCGGCCTCCTTTTCTAGGACAAAATCTTCTACTACTACTGCTGTCCCTTTATGGTGCCTGACAGTTTTTAGCCCTCCCTAATTTTGTTGGAAGGAGGCACATGCTGTGAGTTCGCTAAGTCTATTAACTCTGACATGCCTGCCAGTTCTGGAGCAAAATGGCTTGCCTGTTCTCCATACCGAACCCTGGCATGAGCCTGGTTCCCCATCTGGTTCTTGAAGCAAGGGTCAAGGAGCGATACCAAGACATATTGCTCTGCTCAAGCATGCCATTGATCCCTTTATCTTTTGACAGGATTTGGTTCGGTGCCTTGGCTGGAGTAGCAGCCTCCCTGCTGCTTCCCTCTCTCCCTGGAAGAGGGAAGCTAAAGAGAATGCCACAAGTCCCAGATGGCAAGTTTTTAAATTAATCAAGGTAGCACATATTGTGCCATCTGCACCCTATGCAGAGAAACAAATTTGTCACAGCAAATCCTCCTGGCTGGCCTCATCTCCAGTGTGTAACCACCTGAAGCATCACCCCTGGGTAGAGATGGAGGCAACAGACATCGGCATGGGCAGGAACGTGTGGACTCTCATGCCAGCAATGAGCAGGGACCCAAGACATGGCCTCCAAGGCACTAATGGAAGATATGTTTCTGTTATTCATCTCTTCAAATACTGCTTAGGCTGCAATTCAGCACATAGGGAACTTTAAGCCTTAGAATGAGTTAATGAGCTTGAATGAGACCAGTCCCAGGCTCACATTTAAACCTAGTTTAGGTTCTTCTTGGATGTGGAGATCAATGAGCAAAAGCCACGACACGGTTGTTGGAGGGCACTGTACCTTGCAATAAAGCAGAGCTCGCCAATGGACCAGGCAATCGCACAAAGCCCCGCCACAAACTAGTTTCATTATTTTCTGCTTGAAATATATATTTCCCCTTGAAATGTGAGTCCTGTTTCTGAACACGCTGGCACCAGTTTGCCCTTGACCACTTCATCTTGCATAGGCTGCGTTCTGTACAAATCGGTGACTATTGCAGAAGTTTTTCTTTCACAAGCAGTTGCTCATTTTACAATGGATCCTGTGCCTGTAAGCCTGTGCACATAGCAATTCACCCTAGAAATGGCATCTTTTCTATGGGATGAGACATTGCTTGACACCACAGAGGTGTGTCAAGTCCCCTTTGTTGAGAGGCAGAATCAGCCACAGATCTAACCACACCTGCTCCATCTGCCGCTGATCGCAGCTAAACCTACATCTGCCCAGATACTTACTGTGTGTCAGGATTGTGGTGATGATTGAAAGCCACAGAACGGCTCAGGGAATAGACCTGGGATATTTTATATTCCAGCTTAACGCAGTAGCAATTAGAGGTTAGACTGTCCTTTTTGCAACTAGGATGTGCACAGATTTGTATAACCGTGATCAGAAAAAAGGCATCAAAATCTTTACCGATACAATGAATCTTGAAGGTTATTTTATTCTATCTGATTTTCCTGTGATTAAAGCCCTGGCAAAAAGGCTGCATTCCCCAGGAAAGAGAGAGGCTGCACAAGTCCTAAAATCCAACAATACTGCTACATCTTCCAGACAGATGCAGTATATCAGGAGCAGAGTGAATGCTCTTCCCAATTATAAGAAAAAGAAACATTATAGTAGTGTTTCACAATGCAAAACTAACAGGCATCACAAATATAAATATTGAGCACTGTATATTCACAAGAAGCTTTATAACAATTAGTCCATATAGTGACCTGATGAAGAACATCTTGCATTCAAAAGCTTGTCTATCTCTACTACACTGTTGGTCCAAAAAAAAAAAAAAAAAAAAATACCACCCTAAGAAATCCTTGCCTTTCCACATAGTAAGACATTTTTCAGAAAATCTACATCAAGTCATTTACCAACTAAAAATCAAGGGAATTGCAGCCTACTTGTAGACTTCCATGAGCAGAAACAGGGGATAAATTAATTTAATAAATGATCTATATAGATTTCTCTCAACTCTAGTAAATGCATAGGCCAAATGCTGTGGTCCCAATCAAGATCTGGTTTATTGTGAATCAGATATCATATTGCCAGAGATGGTAATCTTGAGTTGAAATTATGTTAGAAAGGCTGCAGGAATTCAAATGGGGGTGGTTGATTTCCTCTGACCCCCAATCTAGTCTGCAGATAAAAATAATTTTGCCTTCAGCAATAGCTGTCTATGATGTACCCTTTTTGTGTCAAGGCCCCCTTTGAAACAGTGATGCAAAGTAAAATGCAAGTCAATAAACTCCAGCCAAAATATGACTCATTGAGATTTCTACATGTGTTCCTTGTGACCACCTGGCTACAAAAATATACACCATATGCACATGTCTATATTCACTGGCATCATACACTGTACATGCCAGCTGCCCATACCTATGTCCATTTATAAAAGAGTATCTATAAACTTGCACTCATGGTATAGTACTCAGTTAAAAGAAAAAAAAATCCCAAACAAAACAACTAGGCTTTCCATCTGGTTTCCCAGCTGCCTCCATAAAGGCAAATCTTTCCCTGAGTACAATGACAAAATTGTAGTGCAGTCCTTTCAGAACAAGGCACAGCATTTTTTTCACTGGCGAGCCCCTTTAAACGACGACACAAGTCAGGTGTTGTCTTGTCTACATTGCAGTATTTGTATGCATGAGACTCTGGAGATAAGGCAGAGGGAGTTGTGGGAAAGGGTTATAAGCAAAACAGTGTCCTTAAGAGGAAAGAAGAAAGCACAGATAAGAGACCTGATCTTTAATAAATGTTTGTGCTTCCTTGAATCTTATTACTTTGAAAAACACCATCCAGCTGTGCTGACGATGAAATGAATAAAACCCTATAATTGATTTAGGGCAAAAAAAAAATAACTTTTTTCAACATACAACAACAACAACAAAAAACAACTTGTTTTAATCAAAATATCCCCTTTAAAGTTTGTTTGTGCAGTGAAAAAAACCCCAAACAAACTTGGAATATTTCTACTGAGAACCAAGATACGTCCAAGCTGGAAAAGCTGCAGCAGTTGAGTTTCAAGTCCCTCGTGCTTTGTAGGCCAGGCTTCCTTGCCACTTGAGACCTCCCACGATGCACCAGTGTTTCCTTTCTGGTAGGACGCAGCTGCAGCATGGAAGATGCAGGCCATCTGGGGAAGTAGGCGTGGGGGCTTGGAGACTTTCATCTATAGGAGTCTGCAACAGGTTGTCTAAGCCGAACTATGCCTGATTTGGGGCATCTAGTTTTTGCTCATGTCCTACACAAAATGCCTCTCAGTTTGCAGTGTGCACAATATCACTGGCATCCTGGCTACAGTCAGGTGGTGTTCAGACAGGCCAAGACTCCAGATTAGCCTATGCACTACAGCTGCTGTAAATACAGAGCTGAGGCTGGGTGTTTTCTGTGCGCTGTGCCACCATGCCCAGGAACTCCTGTCTCATGTAATGAAGCAGTTCAGGAATGCAGCTGAGCTGGTGAGAGTGCACAGAGATAGGGGAAACACAACCGTGATACACACACTGCTCCTGTGTGCAGGACTCTGATCAACCCACCCCCAAGTCCTGGAGCATCACCCAGGGGCACGGGCTCCGTTTCACCTGAGCCACACAGCAACCTCACTCAACTCACAGCACAGATGCACCCCCCCCCCCCAAACAAAAAACAAAAC
>NW_017729029.1:36278318-36296097 GCF_001723915.1 Gavialis gangeticus
CCCCCCCCCCCCCAAAACAAAAAACAAAACAGTACTCTGGTGGCTGTATGAGCAAAGTCTCCTGTGATATTTTATTCTTCTGTGCTGGGTAGAAGACGTTGGAAGGCATTCCCTGGGAGGCAAATTTATGCCTTATAGGGATGATGAATGCTGAATGCAAGAGACGAGGATGTCTTAGGAATAACAAGAGAAGTCCATCTCTGCCTCCCTGCAATGTGAGTAAAACTCAAATAATGGGGATAATTCCACCAGAAATCATTGTTTCTGGTCCAGTGACCATCACACACTGAGAGACAGATTGCAAATGAACAGCCTGTACTATATGGGACAAGCCAGTGTATTACCCACTGCTCAGCCATCAGAAAAGCTTTAGGGGCAGGATTTCTGCTAGTTGCTTTGCTATTATGGACGATAGGGAAAACCCTGCAACATGCCCCTTCTAAAATGACCACTTTCTGAATATTCGATGGGGTTGTCTTTCATTATAATTTTAATTTACCACTTATTGCCTCTATGCCTGTGGGTAATAACTTTTTTACTTACTTGTGACCTGTAACTCACTGTCCCTATTTTAAGGAACAGTCATGATCCTGTACATACCTACACCAAACTAAACCACTTTATTTGCGGCTCCTCCCCAAGGTGAGGCAAGGCAGGGATGGAGGCTGGCACGGGCTCTGCCGGCTCCAGGGAAATGCTCCGCTCCCTGGCCCTGATGCAGGGGAGTGGAGCACTTCCCTGGACCCGGCGGAGCCCGCGCCAGGCTCCTGCCCCCATCTCACCTAGGAGTTGACCTTCAGCTCCTCTCCTGGTGTACGGCCTTAAAAAGGCTGTGCGCAGCCACACTTTTAGTTGTGCATGGCTGTGCACACGCACCTTAGAGGGAACCTTGGTTGTTAGCTATTAGACACTACTTTTCCTTATGGATATGACGGTGGCAAAAGAACAGGTTAGGGGCTATTTAGAAAAGCTGGATGTGTACAAGTGCATGGGGCCGAGGATGCTGTGGGAGTTAGTTGATGTGACTGCAGAATCACTGGCCATGATCTTTGAAAGCTCATGGCAATAGGGAGAGGTCCCATATGATTGGAAAAGGGCAAATATAGTGCACATCTTTAAGAAATGGAAAAAGGAGGATCCAGGTAACTACAGACCAATCAGCCTCACTTCGATCCCTAGAAATATCATGAAGCAGGTTCTCAAGGAATACATTTTTAAGCACTTGGAAGAGAAGAAGGTGATTAGGAACAGTCAGCATGGGTTCACCAAGGGCAAGTCATACCTGACCAACCTGATTGCCTTCTATGATGAGATGACTGGCTTTGTGCATGCAGGGAAATCAGGGGATGTGATATACCTTGACTTCAGCAAGGCTCTTGTTACAGTCTCCTACAACATTCTTGCAAGCCAGGTAAGGAAGTACGGGTTGTATGAATGGATTGTAAGGTGGACAGAAAACCGGCTGGATCATCAGGCTCAGAGGGTAGTACTCAATGGCTCAATGTCTAATTGGCAGCTCGCTTCAAGTGGAGAGCCCCGGGGTCCATCCTGGGGCTGGTTTTGTTCAGTATCTTCGTTAAAGGCCTGGAAGATGGGATAGAGCGCACCCTCAGCAAATCTGCTGATGACACCAAGCTGAGGGGGAGTAGTAGACACACTGGATTCAGCATAGAGTAGATACGAGGGCTAGGATTCAGAAAGAACATGACAAATTGGAGGATTGGGCCCAAAGAAATCGTATGAGGTTCAATAAGGACAAGTGCCAAGTCCTTCACTTAGGAGGGAACAATCCCATGGAGAGGTGCAGGTTGGGAACCAACTGGCTAATCCACAGCTCTGCAGAAAAGGACCTGGGGGTGACAGGGGACACTAAGCTGAATGAGAGTCATCAGTACACCCTTGTTACCAAGAAGGCTGATGGCATCCTGGGCTGCATCGGTAGGAGTAGCACCAGCAGATCAAGGGAAGTGATTCCTCTCCTCTATTCAGCACTGGTAGGGCCGCATCTGGAGTCCTGAGTCCAGTTTTGGCCTCCACTACAGAAAAGATGTGGACAAATTGGTGGAGAGAGTTCAACAAAGGGCAACAAAAATGGTTTGGGAGCTGGAGCACATGACTTCTGAGGAGAAGCTGAGAGAACTGGGCTTATTTAGTCTGGAGAAGAGAAAACTGAGAGGGGATTTAATAGCAGCCTTCAACTCCCTGAAGAGGAGTTCAAAAGAGGGTGGAGCTGGACTGTTCTCAGTGGTGACAGATGATAGAACAAGGAGCAATGGGCTCAAGCTGCAGCAAAGGAAGTTTAGGTTAGATATTAGGAAAAACTTCCTCACTCAGAGGGTAATAAAACACTGGAACAGGTTACCCAGAAAGGTTGTGGACTCTCCATTCTTGGAGATTTTTTAAGACCTGGCCAGACAAAGCCTTTGGCTAAGATCATCTAATTGGGGCTGGTCCTGCTTGGAGCAGGGTGTTGGACTAGATGTGACTTCCAGAGGTCCCTTCTAACCCTCATTTTCTATGATTCTATGACTGGACACTGTTTACACATAGCTTTACCATCTCTGACCAAAGCGAAAAGTTTGTGTACTCTATGTTTGTTGGAGGAACTACCCAGAGACTCCATATTACTTACTCTTATCCAAGAAGGAACTGAATTTCCTGTAGTCCCGAACTTCACCTACCATTCAGTAGGCAAATTAATATGGTCTGACCACTTTGCTCCCTACTCGTGTAAAGGACCTGGTTTTTCCAGTCTTACTCACTGTGAGAAGGACTGTACACTGAGACCAATTGTGAAGTACCGTCTCTGCTCGATGAGAAAGTTACTCATCTGAGCATTCACAACCGGGTCCCATCTCTACAGTCCGAAAGAAATAAGTAGAGTTACTCATGGACTAAGATGCTACTTACTGAAAGTAAGAAAGGCAGAATTGGGCCATATGTGAAATCCAATTCATGCTGCTTACAGCCATATCCCCTTCCAGCCTGAAACGACGATGTACTGCACAGCTTTCCCTCATTAGCACCTTCATTATGGCATTAATCTGACATTAATCAGTTCTCCCTTAGAAGCCAGTTACTTGTTTAAGCAAAAACAGAAATAAGATCAGGACATAGTATGGAAACTGGGACTTTGGACTTGATCTTTGGAAGGGATCTCTTCTCAGCGCCCTAGGCAAGCTGCCATATTGCTTGCAGTATTGTTATTTAATTTTAGTTCATATTTATTTTTAGTTGCACCCACTGAGTGCCAGCCTGAAGAAGGGTGGTTTAGCTCTGAAGAGCTCATGATCCAAGGAACTGCATCTCATGATAATATCTTTACAGTGTTTTTATTCCTTTCCCCTTCCACTTCTCTATTTCATCACCAAAGGAAACCTATCACTTCTGTCCGTATATAAGACACTGCAGTGTAACTCTCAGGGTAGAGCTGCAGTACCCCTATGGGAACTCCATCAGAAATGAGGCACACGTTATTAACAGCAAAGGCAATGAGCCATTAGAATAGCTAACCAAGGATTGTGGTGAATTGTCCATTACTGGGATTTTTAAAATCAAGACTGGATTTTCAAACACAAATTAATTCAGGGATGGCTTTGCATTACAGAGCGGGAGACTAGACTATCATAATGGCCCCTTCAGGCCTATTACTCTATAGGTCCATCAATCTAGGAGTGCCTTTGCAAGATTTGGGGAGCAGATCTCCTGCGATAAGGTGGGACATATGCTCTGCCCTGCAGTGAACTACTTCTACTGGCCAATACAAACAGATGAAGAGCACGGCTCCATTCCTCACCACCCCATTCACATCTAGATTGTAAAATCTTTGCAACTTTGGATGCTTACATGGATATTATCACTGACGTAAGCATTTGTCAGCACAACTAACCCTTGTACAAGCTAGCTTTTGGAGAATATAGCACCACTCTGGACACAACAATATGAATTAACACCATTGCTACTAGCCATGCAAGACCAATACTTCATGTAACTTCTCTTATATTCCTGGACAAGGGTCAGGAATAGCCTGCCCAATAGTATGTACTCTGTAACTTGTCTATCTTCAAAGTCTAATTGACTCTGTTTCACAGTCTCAAGTCACAGCTCAAGTATAGAACAATAATGAGCATGAATGGCAAACCTCACGCTGACTTCAGTGCGGCTGGGATTTCAACCCCACTGTCCAGATAGAAGCCACCCTTCTTTTTTTAAAACTTACCCAAATGCAACCTTACTTTCAAGCCACTAGGAGTGAAAAAAGGACATTTGGACAGCAAATGGTGGTTCCATACCTATGCTTCGCCCCCATCTAATCTGTCATTGCTGTTATTTTTCCTAATAGGGTATGAGTGATAGCTGTCCAGAGCAATGGTCCAATAACAAGCACAGTAGAAGAGTGAAAATGTCATTGTTTCAAAAATTCTAGTGGGCTACTAACAGCAGTTAGGGAAAGTGGTTTTAAAACTGTGAACTATCTCGACATGTCATTTTAACGTTGGATGGAAAACCGATCAAATGCGCTTTGACATCTCTGGTAAGTAAAGACGGCCGACTGCATTGCTCACAACACCTTGGCAAGAATATGCTTGGGAAATACCCATCATCGAGTGATGCTCTCATGGTTACAGGGCTCGCTGCACCTCTGTCTCTCTGAATAAGCTCTCCTTCAGGTAGCCGGCTTCTCTCCCTTCCCTGTCTCCAAGTGGAAGCTCAATATTTTCCTCCACTTCTACTGGGATCTGCTTACCCTCTCTCTGCCAGCTGTTCATTAGTATGCAGGATCCCCTTTCAGGGACCTGTGATTGGTGATCATCAGCAACCTTCTCCACACGTTTGTTCATTAGCAAATAGAGCAAAACATTAGTGGAAAACAGACCACATGGATATCAAGATGAGTCTAATCTCATGCTTCACTACCACCTCAGTTAGAGGGGCTTCCCTCTTGAGCAAAAGGAGGGGGACAGACCCAGCCTTCACTCTTTTAAGTAATTCAGGATCTCTCCAGACTAGTCTGCTTAATCTATCCCCTCCTCCCTCCAACACTTCTCAGAAGATTAACTCCTCTCCTCCAGTCCCTGTTAAGCAAGATAACCCAACCTGGCCTGAATTACCTCATTGCCTAACAACCTGGATACCTGACTCATTGCCTAATGGCTTTTGTTACAGAACCTGATGAGAGGTCTTCTTCCTGCACAATTAGCCATAATGACTTTTAATTACTGATCTTACTACTGCTTCTCTGTTTGTAATTACTGCTTGTAATTACTGCCATTGCTGCCTCTCTACCCATGGTGTGGAAAACTACCTAACACACTAGTTCAAAAATCCATGAGGTTAAGCACAGGTCAGGTTTTGGCAACACACACCTCCCTGTCATCCCAGATGTACTCACGCCCCTAGTTGAAAAGAATTAACTTTTAACCAGTTTTGTCACAAGGGGAGGTTGAGCCTCCATCCCAGCACAATGCACAGGATCACAGGCTGAAATTCTGCAGAATTTGTTGCGAGAGGTGTTGTATCCTGCCATGGGTGGAGCTTGTCTTGTGGATGAAGTGTGACCTCCTTCTCCACTTGCCTCTTCTTTGTCCTATAGAGGACCTGGTCCTTTGCTTTCAAGTTATACTATTGTTAAGTCTTTTCCTTTAATGCGGTATGGCACTGACAGCCACGTGCCATTCTTCCCTTTGCTAAAAACAGTTCTTCGCACTGGTAGTAAATCTTACGATCCATTAATCTGTGAATTCCACAATCCATTCCTTATTTTTCTAAAAGACTGCCCTTATCTTTGTATAAGTTGCTCCAACTACTTTCTTTTCTCTTTTCCTGAATCTCCTGCCTCTGGGGAGCTGACTGACAGCACAAGTGACAACGAAGAGACAGTTGGCAGTGGCAAAGTTCAATTAATTTGGAGCGGTGCAGCGAAGCAAGTGTCAAGAGTCCTTGAAAGACCCATAAAGCCAGAGACAGAAACGTGCAGATAAACTCCCTACAGAATATTTATATTATTTATATTTGTTGTATTCCTTGCTGCAGAAATAGTCTCAAGGCTGATGACTTTTGCCAAGGAGACTCGGTCCCTCCTAATGCTTTCTCTCACCTTCATGAGAAGAGTATGGTTCTTTTGAATTTTGGTCAGCAAACTTCTTGAATTTCAAATGTAATGACATTTGTTTGAATTACAGGAGATAATTCTCTGTGAAGATACCCAAACCAACCCAGCTCTGAAGATGGAGCAATACTAAAATGGACCTACTCTCAGTCATGTGTAACAGTCCTCTCCATATTCCAACCCAGTTCTTTAAAAAAAAATAATAATTCTACTGGAAATCTACAGTTTTCACTTAGTTGCGTTTGATGTCTGGCAGTAGGGGAAGCATAAAAATTGTTAAGAAGTGAGAAAGGGACACAGAGTGAGATGCAAAATGAAACAGAGAGAAGTCATAGAGGTAAATGGACAAGGTAGTGCATGTGTACATGTGCATTTGAGTATAGATACATACACACACATACTATATACAGTGTGTATACACATATATAGACATATAAAGGAACAAGAACGCAGAGAGGAACACAATTTGAGTTAAGCTTTTGTTCAAGCATTTTGCTGGCTTGGTACCAGAGTGGTCAGCGAACTGTAGGATCAACTCCGCAGAGGGTTTCTAGGGAAAGAGACCAACAAAGATAGAAGACTGTAGGCTCCATTGGGGTCAAATCATCTTCGTTCCACTGACTTCAGAAATCAGCCCTTCTGCCAAAGCTGTCCATTTATGCCACCCAAGAATCTTGCTCTGACACGGTGCTGCAGCAGTAATGCAACAGTTGAGCAAAAGGGGCATTTCCCACCAGCATAAAATTGTCTCTGCATTTTTTAAAAACCTGTTTGGAAACCTGATTTAGAAACCTGCTGCTGTCTCTCTTGCAGGGTATGCAAGAGGGAAGTTTTTATTTAGTTCATTTTATGATTTTTAGATAGTGTGTGAAAACCAGGTTCCTCATCAGGGTCTGCCTCTTGCTATACTTATTCACACTTGGGGAAAAAAACCCTATGTAACTTAATACATATGATATTGGTAGGATTCTTCAGAAATGTATTAGGGTTCATTCTAAAATACTCCAGAGAGAGAACTGTATCCTTCCTACAAGTCTTTTGAACTAGCTTCAGAATCCTACAGCAGGGATATTATTTTATGGGATATATTTAAAAAGAAAAGAAAAGTATGATAAGTTAATTGTCTGTTAAGCTCTATGACTTTTTTTAGGCTGATTTGTAGCATTACTGTTAATAATGATAATGTGTCATTTATATAAGCACTCAAGGTCCTTTGGGTAAATCTGATATCTTTTACTAGACCAACTCAAATAGTTGGAAAAATTCTTTTTTTGCAAGCTTTTGGGTACAAACACCCTTTGTCAGGCTGAGGAAGCATCTGCAGTTGGGCTGTGCTCTTCCTGGATGGAACAGGAAGGAAGCCAGAGGCCAGTACACATGCGAGAAAGCCAGTCAGTGAAAATGCACATTTTTGTACCTGAAAGCTTGCAAAGAAGAATTTTTCCAACTATTTGAGTTGGTCTAATAAAAAATATCAGATTTACCCAAAGAACCTTGTCTGCCTATGTCCTTAGACCAACATGGCTACAACCTGTGCACGGAAGATATCATTTACATAGCACATTTCACCTTCAAATCCCTTTACAAATATTAAATAATTAATTGTTATGACATCCTACCAACACAGAAATGCCAAAATCATTTCCACAGAATCAATGCAAACCCAATCGATACTCCCCACCTAAATTTTCCAACTTTCTCTCCCTACAATGGTTCTAGCTCATGTCCCTTGCGCTGAGCTCTCAAGGGTTTAGGGACTGCAAAGAGACATTTGAACCAATAGTTTCCCCAAAATTCAGGGTATCAAGCATGTTCCCTTACAGAGAAGCATTTGAGCACTAAGCTCAGCTGTGAAACTCCATCTGGCATCTATTTTGAGTCCTATCTCTGTCTGCCACCAGTAAAGAAACAGATGTAGAAATGGTAAATAACTGACTCAAGGCCACTGAGGACATCACAGCCAGAGGCAGGATTAGCAGTCATGAGTTCCTGGCACTAAAGTGAGGATTATAATTTTACTCAAGCTAACACTGAAAATAAGGCAAAACTTCTAGTGACCTCCAAGGGAGCTGGATCTGTTTAAGTCTGGTTCTCGTCCTTGCCTCCCCTTAAGACGTGTTAAGTGCCAACTGCAAAGTTTGGTGCTGAGTGCAACATGTGACGTGATGAGTGCATACCTTTGTGATTGGGAGAAATTTTGGCTGATCGGGATTGGAAGGTGCCAGTCACTGGTGTGAGTATAAAAGGGGCCATATTGTTTGGATCTGTGCTCTCCGTGCACGTGGGCTTCACAGGTGAAGACAGCTGAATGAGTGCAGGCCGGAGAGGTCAATCTCTTCCCTGATCCCCGTGTGTTTGGAGCAGCATGAGTCTTGATGGTGTGACACTGGCAGAGTCGTCTGAGTTGGCAGCGTGGACGCAGGCTGAGTGAGGATCCAGGAGACCAATCCTGCCTGTGAGCTGCACAGTCCAGAAGGCATATGGGCTCACTCATTTGTGTGGTGCAGTGTGAGCGTTAGTGTGTTTGGGTGAGGTCCTGGGAGGACAATATCCCGTCGGTGTCTTGAGTGTTGTGTGTCAGAGTGGATGTGACCTGGGGCAGTCAATCCCCTCTGTGAGTATGGTATGCTGTGAGTCAGTTGCTGTCAGTGGGCATGTCGACACGTGTTTTTACACACACCTAAACTTAATGTGCATTTGCCTAATGTGCATTAAAGTGATTTAGGCACATGTCCACATGTGCACACACTAAGGCACATTAAAGTGGTATACAGACTGACTTGGGACTAAAGTTAGCCCCAAGTCAGTCGCATACATAGTGTTAATGCACCTTAGTGCCTCTACACGTGTGTTAAGGTGTATTAGCTATTTGCACCTACAATTGATACCTGCTTTTGCAGGTATCAAATTTAGGCATGGCTAGCTTAAAATTGCCAATTTTAAGGCACCTTAAGGGAGTACACATGTACACCCTCACCCTTAATGTGCCTTAAATCGGAGCATGTAGATGCGGCCAGTATGTGGTATGGGTGACAGAACCTGATTGCTCTCTAATGCCACCTGGCTGGGGCTGAATATTGTTGTTATTTAATATTGTATTGGGGTTGTGGCTTTGGTCTTATTGGATCTTGTTTGTTGAGTTGTTGTTGTGTTTCTTATCCAATATATTGTTGTTGTTTGTCCCTTTCCCTTGCGCTGAGTGTGTTTTTAATTATCAGACCTTGGGAGGGGCCAGGCTGTAGGCCAATGCCTATAGGTATAACCCTTTAAAACCCACCATTTCCTTCCAGGACTCCAGATTTCTGTGAGAAGGCCTAACAACCTTTCGCCCCAATTGATTTTTTGAAATCCCGGGTTCTTCAGATCCACCCCAAATAACATGGGTAGAACATGAGACATTGTTACATAGAGGCAGCTAAAATCTTTACACTGTGTCTGCTGTGCTTATATCTCTCTATAGTCTTCATTTTCCCATATTTATATCCCTTGACATTTGCTAGGATTTGAAACACTGGAGCCGTCACAACCAGTTAATGAAATCTCTAGTGCAATGGCTGTAATCCTGCACGTTACCACAGTGAATCTCAGACCATGACCCTCATGGTCTATAGACAGCAGCTCTCCCCAGTGAGCTTCACCATGGCCAAGCCAACAGAATCTGTGCTAAACTAGTGCCAGCTGGAAATAGCTTTTCTGCATACACACTATAGTATCTGACAGACCAAATCAATGTCTGGGTTATTGCCACTGACTTCAGTGTGGTTACCCCAGGGATGAATTTGCCCCATTTTGTCTAAAATAATTTGTTCATGTGTCTTGAGGTTACATATTTTTTACACATTTCTGTAACTCTGCATATAATTTCCAGTAATTTAAGAAAATTTTAATCTACCAGCATACTATTTTAAAACAATCTCTAGCCAGCAAATAACACAAAACATCTCAAAAAAATTACCAGTTTAACAGTAAAAATTGAAGCATTTGGTAATCTGATGCTTCACATTTAGTCTGTGAAAGAACAAGCTTCTTTTGCTAATGGCTTCTTGCTTAGCTATAGTATGCCATGAGAGGTAATTTCTCCAAAAGTTGTCAGGCTGCAGAACAGACGTGATTTTAAACTAACTGTGACATGAATGTAGGGGAAATAAGGTGCTGTTAATCTTAATGAGATGTGATTAGAAGTAAAGAGCTAAAAATATCAGAAACCCCTTTTTTTACATTATTATATTATGTCATGATCTCAAAGCAGCCATGCATGTTTTTGTGCGTATACTTTTAAATTGCGATGGAAAACATTTTCTGAAGTAGCAACAAATAAGAAGTTAAAAAAAAAGGAAAGAAAGAAAACACCCTACCTAAACTAAGGCGATTTATTAGCAAGGTGCCTATTATCAACCAAAACTTTGTTACTGACAGACCCATTTTATTTACTAATCTTTCTGACAGGCTAAATAGTTTACCATTCCACAACCATGACACAAGTTGTCTTCAAAAGATCATCATTTACCAAAGCCTGTCTCACCTTTCAAATGCCCAGAAGGATGCTAAAGGAATATACCAGGGCATGTCAGTGACTGGTTAGTGGTTAATGACACCTTTTTAATGACAACCACTAAGCTTACTTACACATGATTGGGCAGAGCAGACTCAAGTGCAAAGAAGGATCATGTACAGATTCTTGGACATGAAACAGAAAATCTAATAGATCTTTTGGGTGCCAAAATTTATGAGCCAGATATTAATGCGAATGAGGGTGGGTGATAGAAAATATGCTACTGTATGTACTGGTGAGCCAGTACCCTAATGGGAGAGAGAAGTTGGCATTGTCTAGGGGTACAATGGCAGCGGACAGTCACATATGTGTAATGGCACAAAGTACTTCCGAGAACAGCCACCCCAATGGTGCTCTTGAATGATGAATATGTCTTCCTTTCCACAAAAACAAGCCCCATAATTAAGTAGAGATGGCTGCAATCCACCAAGGTGGTTCTGAAAATGATAACGTATATGTTCTTGCACATCTTCAGTAACTCAGGTCCTATGAGGTTGTTATGGGCTCTACAGTACAGCTCTCCACTGCATATCCCACATGTGAAACTCTCATTGCTGTTGGTGAAAGCTGTACACATGTAACAAGGGAAGAGTGTGCAAAAGAGATCACTATTGTAAACTGTGGATTGACAGAGCTCATTTACTTCAGTGGGAGTTTTGCCAGGGTACAAATGAAAGAACCAGGCCAATTATTTGCCTAGAACAGGAAGCCTGCCCATGTTCATCTCTGTTGTACTAAACTTTGCAGGTTCACTTGGGCAGAAGAGCACTGAAATATAATCACCTTCCTATCATGCCAAGGTGTGAATCAGGTAATCAAAATGAGCATGGGGATCTAGTACAAATGTGGCAGTGACCCACATGACCAATAAGGACAAACTTGCACCCTCTGTGCTGTAGGATGGTAATGAAAAACCCTAAACAGACCTCAAGCAGAGAATGGAGACACGTCTCAAAAGGAGAAGAGCCAGAAGAAGGCTAAGTCCATATGGTCAACAAACCCCTTTCTCCCCTGGACACTATTACTAAGTGCTTTTATTTGCAAATATGAACTTTCGTTTCTACCCAGGAGAACTTTTACAATCTTTTCTCCAATGCCTGATGAAGGGTGTTTGTGCCTGAAAGCTTGCAATTAAAGGCATTTTTTGCAAACATCTTGTAGGTCTAATAAAAAATATCATTTCTACTGTGAGTCCTGATTGCCTTTATTGCTGTGTAGAATAAGTCTGTTTCATCCAGCTGCTGTTTGAAAAATTCTGGCTTTGTATTTTTATCAGTTGCTGTGTATTAGGAGTCTGAAATGGGAGGCAATGCCAAATCATCTTCTAGCCTCTAATTTTTAATTTAACTCTGAGATGGTTCTGATAACCATATTGGCTGGGAAATAACCAACAATAAATGGCAGATTGGCATACAGGAAAAGGACAGACAGCTCTCTTAACCACTGGTAATTAATATTGCCAGAATAAGTACTTTAAGGTCCCTATGTCTCTCAGAGTTGCTGTGCACTAGCTGAAATCCGTTCAGTCAGACTGATTTTGGCTTTCATCCATATATATTAATTTTGCCCAGAAGCATTCCAGAAACTTAATTAAGCTGGCAGGTTGGGTCTCTCTCCTGGTCCATCTCGAGTACTCAGTCATGTTTTTGAAACTTAAAATAAAAAAGGAATTAATTTTAGCTTTACCTATAAAATCCTGAGCGAAAAAAAAAATAAAAAAAACGTGGAGGACAGGGGGTGTAAAAAAAGGAAAGAAATAAGATCTGGTTGAAAACTGTAGCTATCTGATTCCCCATGAAAAGCTGAATTATTTTTAAATGTCTTTTTAAAAAAATCCCATGTTTTGCTGGAGCAAGGATGAGCTCACACACAAATAGCTGGCCCAGGCATTAAGACAAGTAGGATGTGTCCTGCTGGTTCCTTCCCGAAAAAGCACAGTCCCTATAGCCTGACATTCTGCAATATCCTCTAAGCCTGTCTGTTTACTGACTCTTATGTGGCTCAGACCTCCTTTCTTTTCTAAACAGCCATGAAGGTCTTTTCATTTATCACTAATCACAGGTAGAGACGGTCTTGAACCACAACCACAGATTTGGAAGTGTTCCCAATCCTAACCTGAACATTGCGGCAAAATTGCATCTAAGAAATAAAGCAGCAGATTTTTTTTAAGTTACCCCTCACCTCCTAGCTGGTATTGCTTCTCCCTAACCCCTCTGGCAATGCAGCTCACCAGCGATTGTAAGCTAGGTTCCCCCATGCCAGTCTGTAAAGGATATATGTGATTTACAGCCCTAGTCCTTGATCCTTCTTTATCTTCTTTATCCATAGCTGCTCATATTCTTTAGGTCTGGAGGTCATCACCAGAGCTGGGCGGACATTTTTTGGACAATATTATTCTTCCAGATTAAAAAAAAAAAAAGAAGGGGGGAAATGGCAATGTCAAAATGGTTTATTCTGACATTTCCAACATGAAAAGCCTTGATTTTTAGGGCTAGATGCACAGAGGGACACAGGTAACAGTCCCAAAGCCAGCATGGAGTAGGTATATATGGAAGGCTGCACTGTGCCAAATTACCATATTTTCTCTCATGCAACATGCACCTTTTTCCAAAAAAATGAGAAGTTGGAAATTGGGGCATGCATTTTAAGCAGGGAAATATGGTAACAGCAGTTTCTGCTGTGGGAAAGTGCTAGTAACTACATGCAACCCAAGGGAGAAGAACAAAGAGCAGGCTCCACTCCCCAGCTGCGGCTACCCAGTTGCTTACTACAAGGAATGATCTTTTTTCTTCATTCGGCCTTCCAAAAACAAGTTATGTATCATTTTCCAGGGTGTGTTTTCAGCAAGACAATACAGTATTGCTCTGTCTTGTGTGTGCTCCCTGTTGGAAAAGGAAATCCTGCAGCTACTGCAACGGGGAGGTCTTGACTGGCGTAAAGCTGGTGGCACCCAGTAGCAGAGAGAGGCCCTGGGAACTGTCTGCCAGATAAGAGATAGGTATCTTGACTTCACCCAAGAAAGAAATTCCCATCTCACCATCCTGAATGAAATGGGGAGTATGCTTATGAGTGGGGAGTATGCTTAGTTTGCACCCATGGCATAGCCGCTCCGCTACAGGAGCTCTTCCCACAAAGGGTTGAATGGAGCGCTAGAAGTTTTACAGCCCTGTTCCTTAAGCCTTACTCATGACAACATCCCCACTGACCTCCGTGCCTATCCTTCTGAGTACAGCCTAAGTGAGAAGTCCTTTAAAATGTACCAGGTGTTTGTATCTGAGTCCCTGGGTGCATTGTGTTATAGCTCTATTTCTAAGGGCAGATTTAAATAATTTGTTCTTTATCAGACTAAAGAAGAATATTCTTTCCCATGCTTTTCTTTTGTCGTAATTGTGTAATGTATTTGCTGAAAAGGATTTTAAACAGATTAATTTCACGACTAGTTGCATGGAGATTACACGACTTCCCCATGCCGAATGTATTCTTGGAAGGCAGAGAATAGATCAAAACAAGGAAACTCTTTGGTTTTGCTACTCATTAAGTCTCCAGCCACCTATGTTCAAATGACAAACTCGCTCCTCTGCCTTGAGAGGATTTGCTGAAAGAAAGTTATTCCCTACCCAAAAGAGAAAATTATGCCTATTCAAGAAACAAAGTTAGAAACTGAATTTCAAATAATTTAATTACACTATATAATTACCTTACAGAATCTGTAAAGTACTCATTACACAATGGTAATTCCCTACCTAATTCCCTCATGACACACATTATGCCTTTGAAATATAAAAGACCTTAAGTTCTTTCTCTCACTGAGCTACTGAGAAAGTCAAATTACATTTGCAAGGGCCAACTGAAATAGCGGTTTCAAACAGATGACTTGGGATGATACAGCACATTTAAAGGCAGCAAAACATTATTAAATAAATTGCTGGGCCATGAATGCAGCTACCAGTGGTTAATCTCAGTAAGCTGCAAATACATTTTTAACTATGATTTTAGCACTATTACCGAGTCCATCCATCACTTAGAAGCATTCACAATAGAAACCAGTACATGAAATTTGATAGACACCTGCACTGAAAGAGGAATGACTCTGAAGGAGTCATTTAGTTAACACACTGGCCTCCAGAGTCAAAGGGTTTTAGTTTAATGAGATTATTGTTAAATTGCTTTAGTTGATGAAAAAGAAGGACCAATGTACCACCTTTGTGATCACTTTTTTTGCTATATGTTATCTGTTGAGTTGGATGGACACCTCAGTAAATGCTACTGGCTCAATCCACAAGCCACAGACCTAGAGATATTAATGGGAGTTTGCTGGTGCAGTGTAGTAATTGTAATTTACTTCTCCAAAATTAACTCATGTATCAAGTGCTGTGCGCAGTAGGCCTCTTGAACACTGTAGGACTCTGTCCTTTCTTAGGCAAGATTGCCAGGATGCTACTACTCGCTCTAAAGGTGCAAGATTAAACCATGGTGGAGGAGTGAATGCTAACAGGCATGTGGCTTTCTCGTATCTTGTAAAGGTTGCAAGAACAAGCCTTACACTTTCTTCACAGAGTCCCCATACACTCATAGCCTGTTATCAGTGCCTTCTTTCCTCTGTCAGGGCTTGCTACTGGAGCTCTGTTTTGCAGTTATCAGCCTGCTGCTGGCAAGGGAGACTGATAGTGTTATACCCTCAGCTAAACAGAGGTCTCTAGTCTCAATATAAAGCAGCAGCAGCAACCAGATGGGCACAATTCTGGCTAGGGACAGAAGTTACACATATACTGGTATAAGTGATCAGAAGTCAGTTTAAACCTGTAACAGAACAGATGTTCATTGCACATAAACTGCTTTCAAAATGGCTGAACCCAGGTTAAGACAAACCTGGATGGATGTAGTTTCAAACTTCATTGATTTAGGTTAAACTGGACTATAGAAATTCTGTCCCAGAACCCCTCCCAACTCAAGTTAGGTCCCAACCCCCCAGCATCCCAGGATGCATTGCGCCCCCCACTGCTAATCCCTCTCACAGGGCAGGTGGGCTAGCCTCAGCTGTGCTGTCTGCTTTGGATGAGATGGGGTCAGCCCCATCCCACAGCTGTCACAGAACAGAGGCAATGCCTCTGGTCCCCAGCCTGGCCCTGCCTGTGCCTGTCAGCCCTGCAGAGCAGCCGGGGGTGGGGGAGAAGAGGCAGGGGAACAGAGCCACCCAGCCCGGGCCCTGGTCTGTGAGGCTGCCCCCCCCCCAGGACAGGCCAACATGAGTAAGTGACCCATTGAGAGCGTCTGGCCCCTGAGCCTGGTGTCAGGCCCCCGAGCCTGGCCCCCAGCTGAGCCTGATGCACAGGGGAGATGGAGAAGAGAGTGCCCCTTCCCATCTGGCCCCTGAGCCTGATGTCAGCCCACATGGGGTAAGCCCCAGGCTCCAGTGGGTTTCCTCTGGCAGGCCTGAGATGCCCCCATCCCTGGGCTACCCAGCTCTGGGGGGTTATTCCCCCCTATGTGGCCAGCTGGTACAAGTCACTGATGCACTAGGGGGTGGGGGGAGGAGAATGAAGCCTCCCATCCTTGTCTCAGCCCTGCAAGCTGGAGTCATCTCAGCTGCAGGGGCGGGGGTCAGGCCCCGGGTGCAGGTGGTGGGGGGTGGTTCCCATCTCTGCCCAACTGGGCCAGCTCCATAGAAAGAAGAATTGGGCCCCACCTCCCAGCATTAGCCCCTGGGGCTGCTTGACACATCTTGCTGACTGTTGCTGGTACTGGGCTCCAACAGGATGTACTGGGCAGCTGGAGGGCTTGTGCTGGACAGCAAGGCCTGACCCTCCCCTCTGTGAAGTGCTCTCATCCCTACCACCTGGTGCAAGCCCTGCTTGGCTGCCCAGCATGTCCTGCTAGACCCCAGCACCAAAAAACAGCCAGCGAGACATGCTGGGTAGAACTTGCACTGGGTGTCAGGGACTTGAGTGCTCCTTAGAGAGCAGACCCAGCCCTGCTATTTGGCACAAACTCCCTTGGGGGGAGAGGGGGGCAATCCTTCTTTCTATGGAGACAGCCCAGCTGGGCAGGGAGGGAGGACACCCCACCACCCGGGGCTCAGCCCTTCTAGCTGGCATGACCCCAGCTCAGGGTGCCGAGACTGAGGTGGGAGGCTTCATTCCCCTCTCTCCCCTGCATGTCAGTGACTTGCACCCCCCTAGCCACATAGGGGAATGGGGCTCCTTGCAAGTGCAAAGCTGCCAGGCTTGGAGGTTGACCCTGGGAGGGGGTACTCTTTTCCCCCTACATGTGCATTGCTGTAGAGTAAAAAACTCTGCCCCAGGATAGTACTTATATTTACAAGTACTATCCCTCTGTGCACTAAACTCCAGGTCTTTATGGGCGCACGTGCGGATGCACAACGTTTACTGCAGAGCTAATTAGTCTACTCCATAGTAAATGTGTCGTATAGATGCACCCCCCAGACTGCTAAAATAGGTCTCCTCCATTTTTTCAGGCTCAGAACAATGCTGCTTCTCAGAGGTAGTAGCGTGGCAAGGTTACTGAAATGGAAAACATGCTAACAAAACCTTTCACCAACAAACCAAAATGCTTCAGCAAACAACACCAGAAAAGAGTCTTGGTTTTATATATTATCTTTATTAGGTTGGAAACTTTCCCCTATAGTTGTAGCTGTATGAGTAGACCAGTATTACAATGGGCACTCCTGCAATACAAACAATAAATAATAAAAAGTAACAACTGGAAAGCTGATGAATGTCATCACTGTTGTACTGTACCATATTTTAAATGTGCATATTTGTCATAGGGCAAAAACCAGCAGACAAATTCAGAAACATAATGAAACTAAGAAATGTTAGAACGTTAGTATATAAGAAATCAAAGTAATGTGTCTATGATGTAATTTAATACAGTAAATTAGCTAAGCTCTGAGCAGTGATATTAGCTAAATCCAGACTGTTGCTTCATGTTTTATCCTCTTCACCTAATTTACTCTAAATACTTCATATCTTTGCAAGAGCATCGCTAATTATGCTGGTATGTCATTAGCCCCAGATGACAAAACAATGGAAAATATCTATTACTAATGATGCTTTCTATATATATATATATATATATATATATATATATATATGCCT
>NW_017729029.1:36296283-36321615 GCF_001723915.1 Gavialis gangeticus
ATATATATATATATGCCATGCCTCTTTGGGCTACATACAGATTTTCATTCAAATAGTCCACAAATTCCGGGCTTAATTTGGAGGAATCCATTTCAAACATTTATCACAGCTTATGAAGTGTTTGCATTTTTAAAGACAATTTAAAAGAAGTCAGCAAAATATGAGTGCATGTATAACCAGGCCCCGCGTGTTTGCTATTTCAGTCATGCAAAACTTCTATAGTCATCTCAGTAAATGCTAAAGCAGAATAATTTCCAAACAAATGAACTATGCAAAAGTCAGATGTGGTGATTTATTGATAAAGGAGAGGATGAGATCCCTGTCAAGGTTTTATGTGATAAAACAAGTTGGATAAAGCTGGGATATTATTGCAATTTGCTGTGCACTGGGGATGGATGTGGATTTTTTATGGAGTGCACAAATGTGTTATTAGCAGCATCGCAGGTGTATGTGGCAAGGAATGCTAGAGATTTCCCCTTAACTTGGTATTTTCATGCTTTCAAAGCTTTAGGTGCGTGGGGCACAACCTTACCTGTCACATTATATAGCTCTCGTTAATAGTGTTTACATATATACAGACAATCACATTCTACCACATGCATATTTATAGACAGGTAGGCAAAAAATGGTATTTGAGGAGCAGGAGATAGACACGAAACCCCTACTGAAGAGCAGTGACTCACTCTGCTTTTGTGCCATTGTTTTGATATTCAGGAAATGCTGATGCAAATCGGCAAGAAACATATTTTATTTAATCACTGATTAAATTTGAATGGGTTGCAGGCCCTCCTTAAAGATGCAGTGATTCAGGATCCTCCAGATACCAGGTGTAGTGTCTTCTCTTATAAATGTCTTCATCTCTCTGTCAGTCCGTCTCTCCAAGAATACCTTTCTTCTTTGCATAGTCCCCTAACAGATGCAATCAAACAAGGCAGTTTTAAATGAGTGGAGGCTGCAGGCAGGGCGATTCAACGAGGAATCGTCATCTCTGGAACGTGCTTCCCCCACTGACTGCCCGTGTTTCCAATAAATAGACTAATAGTTCAAAGGATTAAAAAATTCTTATTACATTTTGTCAAACATCTGCCTTTCTCTTGAAAAGGGCCTGGTCTTGAATACCTCCATTTCTCTTCACTTGGCTCACCAGTCTCAAATTGCCCCTTGCTAAGTCTCCTCTTCTTGACAGGTTCTACCCAGCAGGCACCTGTCTTTCTTGGGATAAGAATAAGGTAACTCTGATAGACAAAGATAGCAATAATATTTCACATCCCTCCAAGCTGTCACAAGTCATTGGGCACAAGATATACAGCTGGGTATCATCAAAACATAGCTGATGCTCTATTCTCTATCTTTCATCGAGAACAAATGGCATGCTGGGAAGTGATAGGGTAGGCCCTGCATTTCAAAACCCACAGAGATAACATACAATTGTCCACCATCACCAGTTGATTCCTATTCTATAGATATGACTCAGACTACCATTAGGCATGCAGGAGCTACTTTCACCTGCCATCTCTAGTCTATATTAGGGTTATATTTCAAGACTTAATTCAAGAACTTAGCAAAAAAAAAAAGTTTAGTTTTTGAACAATTACCTTATAGATGATGTCTATGGCCATCAGTTGTAGTCATCAGCTTTAGGTCCCCCGATTCCATTATAGTCTGTAGCTGTGTGTCACCGATACGTCTTGTTTCGGGAACTTCTTCCTGAAGGACATCCACCAAACTCGCTGTCTGGCTGTGTTTTCACTATGCTCCAGTTCCCCAGAATCAAGTCCCTGGATTGCAATCTTCTGTAGGAGGAAAAGCACATGTCTGTTTTAGGATTGAACATGCTTTTGGGTCCTTTGTAACTAAAATTAACAGCAGAGTTAATGAACCACAAGCGGTTTCTAATTCTAGCTTGGACGATAAGACTTTAACTTAGGATGCTTATCTGAACTATTCAAGCTCTTCGCTCTTTTCTAGTGGACTACAAGTCTTCTGACCAGATATTGAGGCGGTTTTTGCACTGAAACAAGTAGTTTCAAAATACTTTGATTGTTCAAATAGCCATCACTAACCGGAACGCACAAAAATAAACCTTACGAAAAAAGAAAATGCTTTTCATTAGAGATAACTAAAAATCTGCTCTTCAGCATTCAATTTCAATCACATTTATTTCCAGAGAATTCGTTTTATATTTTTTTTTGGATAAGTTTGCCAAGATCTAACCACAAGTCTGCACTTGATCCCTTTCTGGTTAAACAAATTCTGATACAAAGAACAATGAAAAATGTCCTCCCTCTGAAGCAATATCATTAAAAACATTAATAGCCATGTTGTTTCTATGTCATGGAAAAATAAGGTTTTGTATGCGGGTGTCAGCAACTAGTAATTATATTGCTCTGGAGTCAGCACTCCCAAAAAGTGCTGTCTTCATTGGTTTGTTGGGGAGGGGGGTGAAAAAACAAAACAACTTGGTGTGCATGTGTGTGAATGTTCACACATAATTTATATCTTTCCAGCATACTGTACTATATAAAATATAATTGGTGGTTAACTGAGACATAAAGCACAGAAGTTTAAATCTTCCCAGTGTTTGGGTATTCTTAGAAGTCACAAGAGCAAGGAATGGGAGCATTACAATGATTTATTTATAACCTGTTGATCCTGCTCTTCTCCTTCTCCGGCATCATTAAGCTGACTCTTTGCAGCTTGGTGGTTAGGAAAGTGTCAGCACTTTCTTTAGAGTTCTGTTATTCAGCTGTAGCTTTTATTTTGAATGAAAACCAAACCCACAAAGTCTCCGCTCAGAGGAATGACATATTTGCATTACACCCTTATCAGCAGCGGGAAACATTTCCAAGATGGCCACCAAAAAGACTGAGGTTTTCTGCCCATTAAAAGACAAGACCATATAACACCTTGAGCTACATTCACAGATGTCCGCCTTGTTTACTAGAGTGACTCTATCCATCCCAGGTACTAATACGGCTGGAGTGCCATCGCTGCAGTATCCAAATGCCTTGCCATCGGGGATGTATTTATCCTCACAACACCCCTGTGAAGAAGGGATCTCATTAGTAGTCCCATCCATTTTATGAATGGAGAACTGAGGAACAGAGAGGCTGGGCCCCAGATTTTCCAAAATATTTAGATACCTAATGCCCACTGAGACCAATAGGAGTTAAATAGTAAGTACTCTTGAGGATCTGAGTTGAACTGATTTGTCCAAGGTCACAAAGAGAGGTTGTGGTGGGGGTAACATAGGTTTCCCAACTCCCAACTGTGACACAACCCTTCCTATATTCCACGCTGACTGAATTTAAGGGACCTCTTTGACGGAGGAACAGTTAGTGAGCTGTAATTTTGCCCCAGAGCTCCCATTACTGTGAAGACCCCCACCCCTGCTTCAAAGTGGTTCCTAAAGTAGAAGCCAACTGAAAGTCCTCTGAAACCATTGGAGAGACTCCCACTGAATTCAGTGGACTTTAGATGAAGCCCACTGATGCGATTATTGTCCTGGATCATAAAATTATTAGGCCCTGGGAGATGCATAAAATTAATATGAAAAACTGGAGAGCAAAGGGAGGTTTTCTTCAGATCTGAGAGAAAGGCTTCTCTTTCCACTCCAGCCTGAAAAGCAAAATTGTCATTATGTAATACTTTTATCTTTCTTTTAAATCCCTTTTTCTTTTTAGGATTCTTAAAATGTCTCAGTTGCTCAGATTCAACAGTATTAGATTCAGATAAGGCTAAAGATACAGCCTTGAATGGAGAACAGCAAATATCAAAGAGAAGTGGCGCTACAAATAATAATCTATTACAGCTTTCAGAAGTGAAACTCATGATTTTTAGTGTACCGACCCAATACCATTTTTAGTTTCTATCCTGAAATTTTAATTGCATTCTGCATTATAAGGAAAGAGCCTTGAAAAGGAAAAGGCAGGGAACATACTAACTTGCTGGATGTGTTACAAGTACGTAAGCAAGAAACCAGCCTGTGGCTCACTAACTCATAGTGCAGAAAGTAGCTTGTGCCTTGTTATAAAACTGGGTTCTTTATATGAAATGCTGTGGCCAAAAAAATTGCTAACAGTTATTTCAAAGGGATTGTTGTCCCAGTCAGTAATGAAATACCATAGTCGCTTTTTCTTCATACCGGTGTAAGAATGGCACGATTGCAGATTGATACCAGTTTGAATGAGAGCGGGTTTCAAATGTTTATTGTACTCTGATAAACACCATTGATCAGTTTTGTCTCCTTACTGTTCAAAAGGATTATTCATTAAGGGACTGATCCAGCAAATCACTGAACGTTCCCAAGGTATCCATCAAAGAGTTTAACCATGTAGAAATATGTACAGTCACATGAAACTTCATTGGGACATATATTACATTCTAAATAGTTGGCTAAATCGTGCCAGAGTGCTTAGCACCTTCCAGGTTGAAGCTTTTATGCACATATTTTAAGACCCCCTGCATAGGTGTATGTGAAGATTTGCAGGAGCAGGATCCTTCTACTCCCTGGGATGAACAAATATCTCACTGTGCACGCAGCAAGCTAATATATCTGAAGACTCGAATATGACAGAAAATACATTTCTCTAAAATGCTGCCGGTTGCTCCAGCTAACCTGGTGGACACACTAGTACTTATTGTGTGCTCTCTTCATGTATGCTGATTTCATTCATCCTTTTCATTTCAGTTATTCGATACCAGTTGAAAACAAACAACAGCAACAACTCTGAATGCCTCCATTAGTAAACATTGAAGTGAAAGTATCCAAAAGTCTGATCACGTTTCACAAAAGAATTGAATGGACTGGGTTTTGTGCGTGTTTCCCTGCACATCCATTGTATTCTGAGGCTAAGTACAGACAGTCAAAAAACCCAAAGCTGAATCAATTCAATCTTCACAGCTTAGTCTAAGCTGCATGAATTGAACCAATAAGCAAGTGAACAGACATTCACCTTTGATTCTGGAAATGCAGCTATACGCCTGTAGTGTCCCAGGCCAGCAGCTGGGGGGGCTAGAACAAGCCTCCCTGATTGGCTGGAAAAGACAGCTTGAGCTAAGGCTAGGCCACCCACCTAGGTGCAGGTTTGTGGTGGAGGTGCAAAGCATCCTGGGATGCTGGGGGACTATGAGTTAACTTGATTCTAGAATGGATCTGGAACAGAAGTTCAATAAACTAATTTAACCTAAATCAGTTAAGTCTGATACTACATCCATCCAGGTTTATCTTAAACCAGTTTCAGCCATTTGGATAGTGCACTGAACTGCTGTTCTGTTACAGATCTGAACCAGTTTCCAATCGATTATACCGATTTATGTGTAATTTCTGTCCCTAGCCTGAGAGTTTAGGCCACAGAATTTAATAGAACAAAAGGGACATTTCCATCAGCCTACAGAATAACACCAGACTCTCCAGACCCCTTAAATCCCTCTCATCCCATTAAGTGCTTGATTTAGGTATGATGATGAGTCACTCAGTTGACCTTCCAGAGGGTGAATTTCACTCGTATTCTCATTTACCCTCAATTTATAAGTTCACGGTCCACTTGTATAAGCTCACTTGTTAATGAGCCCTTGAACCTCATCCCGTAAAAAGGAAACATTACCCAGCAGAACAAAATGAGACAGACAAAAGTCAAAACCAGCAGCAGCTAAGCAGCAACAAGAAACAGGACTGCTGACTTGGATTACTTCAGTGCATTACTTAGCAGTAGAATGGCCTGGCTAAAGATGACACCTGCATTATCTACTAAAAAGCATTACTTATTTTCTATTTAGTCACACAGTGAAGCAATGCTACAAGTGATAAGAAAGCCTTTCCTATTGCACAGGCACTGTGGACAAGATTACTTCTGTTTGAACTGGCTTTAGAGCCAGTGGCAAAGAGGATATATTGGGAATTAGAATGGCTGGAAGACTGTATAAATTACTTCAGGAAGAGGATGGCACTCTCTAATTTGCTGGCAATCCAAGAAAGACTATTCTTTATGTTTCAAAGTGATATTAGAAGGAATCTCTGGCTACAGATGGAATAATACTAAATCAGGAATCCTTCCTAGAATTTGGCTAGACTTTCCACCATCGGAATTGACATGGGTAACAGTGAATAATCCACGGCTTATTCAGAAATTGGGTTAAATGTGGATTGAATGGAACAAAACTACAAAGAAAAACTGGGATCCAGAAGTGCAAAATGTCATTTTTAAGTCATTTGTCATTGAAACAATCCACAGATTCTTCCTGGCAACCCTACATCACATAACTAATCTCATTGACTTCACAGTGGCTACTCTTGCTTCTGACGTGACAAAGGCTCAGCTCATGACAAAGGCTCTTTGGAAGGCTCTAGGAGAGGTGCTAAATAGCTTAAGTTCTCATTGACTTCATCAAAACTACTCGCAAAGGGCCAGATTCCATTGATTCTGGTTGAATAGTATAGCTCAACACACAAGGTCATGTTTGCACAGTCCTAAGTGCAAAAATGGAGTTCACAGCCCTTGCTATTTGTTTTCCAGCAATGTCGGCCTCTATTATTCCTGCTTTTGTTCACAGAAAGGGTTGGAATTTTGTGTGCAGGCATCTGAAATCTGACTTGAAAGGCCCTGCACGAGCCCTGAATCCATGACCCACATGGTGCACAAGTCCTTGTGTGAATGTCTGCAGTGAAGTGATAATATGTTCCTATTGTGAACCCCAAGTCCCTGGTAAGCACTGATAGGGCTACTTCAATGGATAAGTGCTCCAGAACACCCTTTTCCTACCTCTTTTGTTTGGCATTTGACCTTCACAGGGAGCTCCACCCTCTTTATTCCTGACCCAGCTGTTGGATATATATCAGGAAGAAACATATTTTATGTGAGACGGTAGAAGGGACAGACTTCAGGAACTGGTTGAACGGGGAAGCAGGGATGAGATCAAGTTTGGAGATAGGATTCTTGGACATTCAAATCGACCTTCTTGACATATGAGGAAAAGCTGACAGATATGGCTGAGAAAAAAGAAGATTTCGGGGGGATTTGGTGGCAGCTTAGAAATATACCAGGGGAGAGCATCAAGGGTTAAGCCAACAACTATTCACCAACACCTCAGGGGAAAACCAGGAGCAACGGCCATAAACGCCTAGAAGAAGGTTTTAGATTGGATATAAGGAAAAACTTCTTCACAGTTCATGTGACCAGACTCTGGGATAGACTCCCAGCAGGAGTGGTGCAGGCACCTACCCTGGAGGTCTTCAGAAGGAGAGTGGATGCCCACTTTTCTGGGGTTATATGACCCCAGAAATTGTTCCTGCCCAGAGCAGGGGGGCTGGACCCGATGATCTCACAAGGTCCCGTCCAGCCCTAAACTTCTGTGGATCTGTGTCCTTGATTCCAACCAACTGATTTGCTAAACACATTTGAATGAACCCTTCGCAAACCAACTCGTGCTTTTAAAGCTCTTGTTACAATTATATTACACTCCATAAAGCGTTTAACTTCCTGTTGCACAGTATTTGTCCTTGGTATTTGGGATGTTGGATCATCAGAAGCAAGGTGCTGGGATGATTATTTGCAATTTCAGAAGATTCAATTAGCTCATTATGCAAATGAAGCATCACTCTGATAACTAATGCTGCCACATCTTGTTATATAATATAATCAAAAGCAGGCACAGGGTGATATTAAATAGAAATTAGTGTTAGAATAATGTGACTGCTCAGAAATAACCCCCATATAAATATAAAAAAGAGGTTTTAAATTGTATATTACTAGGGGAGCCATTATGAAGCCTCACACAAATGCATAATTATGGATATTTTGAAAAATGTGCTTTGCATTATCATCACATTATAAACTGGCAATTGGGGTCTTCAGTTGACAACAGCATTGTAAAAGGGGTTCCTTCAAGCCGCTAATGGAAAGAGTGACTTAGGCAGAACGCTGTAGCAACATTGAATTGAAAGTTTATTAATATTTTAATGCACAGCAGTCTAAGTCATTCAATGTATAGCAGATAAAATGTAATACATTATATTTTTTTAATTAATAGAATTATCTTCAATCAGCATTGCAAGCTGGCTTTTTATCAGCTGCTTTTTCTTTATGTAAAGCTCCAGCCACCATGGGTAGAAAGAAGCAGTGGAGAAATCAGCACTCAGCAAATCAGAGATCTTTATCTGGCCTATCTTTAAGAGAAAATACTGTGCAAAACTTAACTTGGCTCATTGCAAAGCCCATATCACCATGCCATTCCTTTAAAAAAAATCCCTCTAATAGTCTCTCCTTTATTGGCTCAGAATAGGGATCTTCTCTCGCTCTGCTGGAACTAATTGGAAACAATCAGACCTCTAGGATGGATTCAATGTCTGTCATATGTATTTGCGTGCAGGGTCATTTCCCTGCTGGGTCCACTAACAGTCTGACCGCAAAATTATACACTTAGGCCATAAGCATCTAGGGCCAGCTTCCTATGGGGAAACGTCTGGTCCTGAGATCAAAACTTGTGTAATGGGGCTCTGCCTTGGGGAAATCATATGCTGACTGGTGAGAATGGTCCTCCCCACTGAACCAGATCAGCTTTGGGTGCTTGCATAGAGATGGGCTGTAACTTCCATGTATATAATGTCACATTTTATGCACTTGCACACATTATGAAATCCCCTGCCAAAGGGGGTCAGGCAAAGCTATGCTGGATCTGTGACATGTTGCATAGGAGCAGCTGTGAGTCCCTGCCATCCTCAGAGCCTGAACTCTAGCACCTCCGCCCTCCACCCCAGTGTCTCTCTCACAAACACACACATATGGACGCGCATGCGCGCCCCACAGAAAATTCTGCCAGGTTTGGCCGCTTAGGCCAGAATTTGCATTAAATGTGAATTAGGAGAGTTCTCAGCACATCAGATACGCCAGTCTGATCCTAATGGATGTCTCCTTTTCAATGCAAAACCAAAACAAAACTCTGAACAGCTAACCCAAGATCCTGGCTGACAAAACCATAAAAAAGCTTCCTGCCTTCATATCTGCCTACCACTTTATCCTTACTGTAAGTGCATAAAAGAGAATCACAACACAGAAGCAAAATACCCATCTCCATTTGTGTTCAATTTAGTTTGCAGTCCATCAAACTAAAACCTTGCAGGCTTTGAACTCCATCCCAAAGCTGGATGCTTACAACTTGATGACTTTGGTCTCTTCAAAACATGCCCTTACCTGCTGGGAAAAATCTTTGGATGAACACGGAGTTATTCTATAGAATATGCTCCTTCCAGCTGGGTAGGAAAAATGATAAGGTCTCCACGGTTGTATATCCCAGGACATAGTTTTATAAATAATGTAAGCTCTCTCTTCACAACTCCCCATTTCAAGGCAAGGAACAGCAAATATAGACTGTGCCATAGGCACTTCATGTTTATAATAGATGTAAGCAGAGTATGACAGAGCCACACAGAAGCTCATATTCCCTGGAGGACTTCTGATCAAGTCACCTAAAACACAGAAGCAGAAGCAGAGCATCTGAGTAGGTTTGTGGCACCACTGCTGGCCATTTTGCGGCCAGTGAAATTGCTGGCCAAGGTGGGATGGTAGCACATGCATGGTGGTATCTTCACTACACCGCTTACTTCAACCGCATTGTAACTGGAGTGGCACAAGCAGAGAGCAATGACGAAGCCCTCCTAACCACATCTCTTCCTGCCATTATGTGGGAGTCACTTGGAGCTGCAGGAGAACTGGCATCTTCACCCAAATCTGGTCCGATGCAAACACAGTTTGCTGCACTGCCACTGTATGTTGTCATCTTAAATGTACATACTAGAGATCTGGGTTTTGAGCCACAGAGTTTGGATCCAGATTCAGATAAGGGGCAGGCTGATGGTTCAAGTAAGTGACACTGGAGGCCAAGAGCCAGAAAAGATGGTGCGTTTGCATTAGTATCATGAAATTGGTGTTGCACATATATGTTAACAACACTGGGAGCCTGAGCAGGTAGATGAGCACCTGCTCTGGGGTAAATATTTTCACTAGGGAGCAGGTAGTATGTGCTTGAATGAAGGAATGGCTGCCCTGGAATGGAGGAAGACAGACAAGACAACATGAACCTAGTGTAGTTTTACCCCTCATATTTCCTGGGGACAGAGTAGGGCTATATCATGTGCATCCACCCCTTGCTTTATACTGGTTTAAAGGCTGGTTACACTGATAGAAATGTGCCATGCTGCCAATAATCTTAGGCTCTCAGTCACTATCAGGACTAGGGCTTAGGCTCTTAAGTCACTTAGGCACTTTTGCAAATGTACTTAGGGTCTGTGAATCTTTGAAATGACCTCTAAACATTATCACTTTAATCATCAGAACTACATTATAAAGAAGAGCACTGAAAAAAATGAGGCTTCGTTCTCGTTCCTTCGTATTGTATATCTGTCATGTCAGGGCCTAGAAAAGGGCTTATGACCGTATTATTCACTTGGTAACCCATCATGGGCACTTCAATCCACTGTGGTCTACTACCAGGCTTACAGAAAGGAGGTTTTTATTTCACAGCTCATTGAGTCAATGGATGGAGCCGTTTCAGTCTGTTGGGTTAATGTGGGTGCTTTTGATACACAGTAAATCCATTTACAGTATTAAAGAGCCTCACACAGTTTCCCAAGAAAAATCACTTTCTATATGTAAAATGTTTCAGTTTGACAACCAGCTAAAACAATTATTTCAATTTTTGTCTTTCAAATTAGCAAAAGCAATTAATTCACACTGCAGATTAATTGCCAGCATCACCTTAAAAAAAAGCCCATAGCCACCACCAACAAAAACACTTCCTTTTCTTATTTTTAAGAGCCAAAAACTAAGCATCTTTGGACCCATCCCTAGAAGTCTTTACTCATGCAAGTAGCAGTACATCCAGAAGTTGCCTCCCTACCATCAACGGGAGCATTCACATGAGTACGGATTTGCAGGAGAGCAGCCAGTGCTAATCATCACTCGTCCTACGAGGGCAGCAAAATTCTGTTTCACTTCAAATTACCCAAGAAGATTTTGCAATGGCAAAAAAGATTTCATCAAAGCTGAAAGCTGATGTGCCAACTCTCAGCCCCAGCCAGTTTTTGTGGCTAAATGATAACCTCCTTAAATGCAGGGTTTTAGCAATGAAACAAATGCTGACAGGCCTCGAACATTGGCAGCACAAATGGTGCTGCATTAGTGTTCGCCTTCCTTTAGAGTCCTGATTACTCAATGTTCATCCCATTTAATTCATGGAGCATGCGAAAGCCTTGAAGGGCTGGCAGCTTCACAAGAGACACTGACTTCATCGGCATTTGTTCTCTGCTGTTTTGCTGACACTTACTTTAGGAAACTTTAGAACAATATGATAAAGGTTACTGACAGAAGGTCCATTGACTTCCCTTATTGCAAAAGAAGGCAGATGCAACTCCAGACAAACAGCTCACAGTCCTCTAGGACTGCATTAATGTCTAATGATGCAGATTCAAATAAAGCTTCCCTTGCTAAATGCAGTTTCCTGCTTTGCACGAGGACCTCAGAATGAATTCCTACATTTTTAATGCACTTGTGTGTTGTGCTTTATGCACTTGTCACTGGTTTTGTTTTTTATTCAAGCTTAGTAAGTTAGCAAAAATGATTAACCTTTGCTACCAAGTACACCCCTGTAACCTTTGTCAATACACTTTTCTTTATGACACTACGCGAAGGATGATATATTGAGCTAAAAAAAAAAGTGCTGGAAAATTTGTGCTCTTCAGCTGTCTTGGATTAATTCTTCTTCCACTTATTATATACCTCATTATTTTCCTTAAGTTTACAGGAAGATTGAATTAAAATAAGCCACTGTACTGTGGTGTTTATGGGGTGTGTAACAGGGAGTCAGAGGGCTCTGATTATTTTGGGAAGGCAGCAGGCTAAGCTGGCTGTGCGTAGCTACAGCAGCAGGAGCACAGGCTGGCCCTTAGTTTAAAAAAGGTGGAACTCATGTGCCTGGCTGGGAAGCCACATGACAGAAAGGAGGTGGGACTATGAGGCATATAAGCCCAGGACCCGAGCTGGAGGGAGCAGTCAAACCTTGCATGCTCAAGGAGAGGAGGTCCCTAGGGCAGCTGACTGCAACAGGGAAGTTCATACATACCCAAGCTACCTGTGAGCGAGCCCTAGCACTGGGAAGTACCACTTGGGCAGGGTACTGACTCAGAGCAGGGGAAGGACCTTGTAGAAGTAGTCTGCTAATATTTTGGTTATGCTGATGTGTATGTTTGTCTAACACTCAAAGACCATCTGTGCCTATGGGGGAGATGAGGAGGCTATGGAGGGTTGCCTGGTAGAGCGCTTGGGATTAGGCAACTGGCCTAGGGTCAACTATCAGGTGGCTAAAAGCTGGAGAGGCAAATCAGCCCAGCCCAGGGTCAAGAACCAAAGGACTGGGATAGACACAGTGATGGCAGCTCATTATGGGGTTGGGACCCTAAAGGCCAAAGGCTGGCCCAGAATGAGACATAGGGCCAGGGGTCCAGAAGCTGAGGTCCAGGACAGGGGACCTTGGGCTGGGGTGCCCAGCTAGAAGGGGCTGAACCCAGGAAGGCAGAAGCCCCCAAAAGGTTCAAGGCTTGAGGGGGCGAGTGCAGAGCTGGCATCTGTGAGATGTGAGTGCAGCTATGGGGCAGTTGGAGGTCATGATTATTGCCCCAAAGTTGCAACGGGGGTTGCCATAAGGGGAAGCCCAACCCACAGAGATGCCTGGAGGATTGCACACCAAGGAATGGCCCCTAGGAAGAGGTAACCCCAGCCTTTGGAGGCGACCTCCCCAGTTAAAAAAACCTCAAGAGGAAGCTGTGGCAGGCAAAAGATAGGAGGTGAAGGGAGATGGGGAGTGTGGGCAGGCTGGTCTGACCACCCGGGGGTGTCAGGCGCTGGATGGATTGCCTGAACCTGTTACATGGCCCTTGACTGATTTTTAAATGTTTTTGTAAGCTTTGTCCAACAGGAATTTCAGCAATATTAGTCACATAAGGGCTGTTTCTCCTGTGGAAACTGTGTTCTTCAATTAGTGGCACTGGCCTGAGACGTAGAAGGACAGGTTTTATTTCCAGCTGTACCACTGACCATCTGAAGTATGCTGGTTGAATCACTTCAGCTTCTCTCGGCTTTTGAGTCTCCACTTTGTCTGTTTAGACAGTAAACGCCTTGAGGTAAAGACTGTCTCCCTCAACAAGCGTAGCGTCTAACACAGCCTGGCTCCAATCTTAGTTGAGATTTCTAGGCATGACTGCAATATTGAGCGTTCACAGGTAGTGCAGGATTTGGCCATATGCTTTAGTGGCTTTTTAAGATCTAAAACCTGAAGAAGACATCCTGATACTAACCCTGTGCACACTTCGGTTTCATTGAACAGCTCAAGGATGATCAGTGGGGTTTCTGATTTAAGAACTAAATAATTTCTTGATCTTGATCCATCAGATGTTCCTTTGAGGCTGTCTGTGACAAAGCTGAGTGGCGGACCAACTAAATTAGCTTGATTGTTACCGCTACAAAATGGAGATAGAATCAGAAACCTCCTGGAATTCCCTCCCATTTAGTAAAATAGGTGGTTGGTTCCTCCATGACGGTCGATACAGCTGGTAAGCAGTGGAAGAAGAGGGGGAAGGGGCAAGGGGGGACAGATCAACGCCCCCCGCGGTGAAGGAGGAAGCGGGGGAAGGGAAGGGGCACTGCATTGGAGGTGCCCCTGTTCACAAAACCCCAACAGACGGCTCCATAAGAGCTTTTCTACCGGCATGGCTCAATAGGGGTCCCTCAGACAGACCTACCTCCCCAAGTGAGCTAATGCTGAACTTCTTCTTTCTCCATTACAGATTTCAGTCTTCCTGAAAACAGGCAAGCAGAGATCCAGGCCAGAGGGAAGGCCAAAAAAAAGCAGCAGTAGGTCCCCATCTCAGGCCAACACCTGGGTCTTAGGTGAGTTGTCCTGTTTAGAGGTCATTTCAAAGATGCAGGACATAGGGGAGGGTTATAACTCAAAGACAATTCTATGGGACTTCCAGCGTCCGATGGAGACTATCCTAACTTGACCCTGACAACAGATGATTGCAAGGGGATCTCGTTCTGGTGGCTTGTATAGCTCCTATCTGTCTCTGGAGAGAGGAGATTTTGGTTGGCATCTGTGGCCATGCAAGCAGCCAATAAGAATTAATTGCTCCCCCCCCACCCCCGCCGCCCCCCACCTGGAGGCTGAGAGGCTGTGATAAGAGTCTTCCTGCCATGGATCAGCAGATGAAAATGTAGCAAGTTCCATTATTGAATATCTTATCACCCATGCATTCCTGCCCAAACATGGCAAACACGGCTCTTCCTGCGTATCTGTGATAGTTCTCCTGGGTGGGTTTCAAGGTTTTATTTCTGTAATCGGGATAGTCAGACTCAATGATTTTCATGTAAGAAGGGATAGAACTATGGACAGCTTGATTATGCTCCAAAATCCTTTGGATTTCATGATATGTTATATTAAGCCATAGTAACAGCCGAATCGGACAGTGAATATGTATTACTAATCCAAATGCTATCTTTAGGGTTGGCACCCGATTGTATTTCTACTAATTATCATAATTGTGCCATGATTTTAATTATCCTCTCTGCTTATTGTTTCATAGTTTTAAACAGAGGTTCCGGCTGTGTAATTAGCTGTATATATTCTTAGGCAAAGTTTATGATTAAACAGTCAATATACATTTTTATTGCTCTTTCTATCACAAACCACAAAAGGTTAGCAACAAAGAGAGGGTTGCATCTTGCATGGGGCTTCAGCAGAAGTTCTGAATAGCACTCATAATTTTGGAACATAAAAGCTTCCCCCTTCCTTCCCCCCCCACCGCCGAACATAAAAGCTTTTTTAATAACCAAGTGGAGATCCCTGCAAACAAGCAACATTTATGCATGGAAATGATACCTCTGGAGCTCTTCCCAAGGAGACCTTGCTCACACAAGTCTGAGTTTTCACGTGTGCGAAACTTGGACACAAAATATATATGTTAATTTGGAAAATGTCACCCAGAGACTATGTTAGCATTCTGGGTTAAATTTAACCCTCGTATGGATATGTTTAAATGGAACTCATAAAGAACCTTCTGATGAAGAGCCATTATTTCAGAAAATGCCAGTCTATTGAAACCAGACCATTTTCCAGATATCTACTGGTTTCAAACTCTTGTCAGGCAAGGTTTGTCAGCTCAGGATGGGATTTCTTATCCAGACTTCTGTCTTGCACCTTAGGTGAGTGCCCTAACCACCACACCTCCTGTTAGCTCCTCCCGGTCAAATGTTTCTATCTGTTATTTCATGAAAACCTTTGAATAGGTCTTAGGTGAGACACTGATTTGCAATCTTAAAAACCTGCTCACGGGAATGTGATCACTGTTTTCCCAACCAGCTGTGCTGCTGGGGAGCACACACAGAGTTACCAAGTGGAAGAAGAGCATGGTCTCTTTCCAGTCCTGTAACCTCACAAACTAATTTAAGGCAATGACATGCCCAGGCTTAATGTTGTATCATGTACCTGGTACCTCCTTCATAACTAGGTGGTAAATGAAATCACCCTCCCACCATCCCCAAGCCTTAAGTCTCATCACAAATACATCTGTAGATCAAAAAATTTCATTCTTACCCCCTAACAACAGACAGACACTGGTGGCACATCAACAGAAGGCAGGAGTAACAAGATCATTGCAAGCCCTGGCCCTCATTCCTCTCAGTTTTAACCCAGCCAGACATCCTGCCCCATAAAGAAAAATGCTGCCCTCTAAATGGGTGATACTCTGGCACCTGATGTTTTGGAGGCTGCCTCATTTCTCGAGGCATGTTGAGCCCAGCACTGCATGCATTTAGACCTGATGTCTGAGCTGCTGATCACATCACGGACTTGCATCTTTTTTCCTGTAGTCCAGATGGTTGGCATCAACTAAAGATTTCAAGCAGGTAAGCAAAAAAATAATGGCTTAGTAGTAGTGGCCTACTAGCACTCTCCCATTAAGCCAGTGATTGCATTGAAGGAGGCTGCAGAAATATTTCTAGGAAGGCACACATGGTTCATTAGATGTTGGTTTTCAGATCCCAAGAGTATTAACTCCAGGTGGACTCTGACAATAGTAAAGCATCTGCATCTTGTTTCCACCATGCTCTTATTGCATCCGCCTATAAATCTATTCCATCATACCCTTTCACCATACTTTCTTTCCCTACTTAGCAAAGAGAAGAAGAAAAAAAGATTTAAACTTGGTGCAATGTAAACGAATGAAACGCAGAGGCATAGAGCCTCCATTGATACAAACTGGCAGGTATCTATAGGATCATAGGAGAGTAGGGCTGGAAGGGACCTCATGAGGTCATCTAGTCCAGCCCCCTGCCCAAGGCAGGATCATCCCTGACTAAACCATCTCAGGCAAGTGTGTCTAACTTGGTCTTGATAAGAGATGCTGAACCCAATGAAGTAGTCCATATGGGGTTTTAAAAGAACATATATACCATATTTCTGACCAGCTCTCTTACAAGTGGCTTGTTTTTTCATTGGATCACTTTCTTCTTTAACTAGTTTAGGAGTGCTAGAAATGGCATTTCTTCCGACTAATCTTAATTAGCTGCTGCACCAATACTGCAATGTAACTGTGAAATCTGAGTAACGTTGCCCCTGCCCCCCTCGTCCCCAGAATTAACTAACCATTTCTTATCATACCAAAGCAAGCATAGATACCATACCCTTGGCTGCACTAGAACCAATTTACACAAGCAAATAATCTCGACTACGGGTTTGGCCCCATTATTGTGAAGATTCAGAAAGGACAAGGAGGGTTTTCCTGAAGGGATTTGTAAAGTTTGCCTGCTAAACTTTCTTCTGTGTGTGTGATATTCCTAGGTCCAAGACCTGTTCCTGGTTGGCCTGCCTGTGTAATTTGGGGCAAGTCACTTAAAACCAGGTACCTATTTCCTTTCTGGACATCTAGCTGCTACTGAAATCTCTAGGGGAAAAAAAAACAATAATTTTATACTACAATAGCACAATGCTGCTCCCTTGGATTAGGAGTTGGGATTAAACCTGAGCATTTTAGATCTCAAAACACAAGTGTCAAGTCCCTGAACTCAAAGACCCAATGCTGCTTACCAAAGCTGTAAGGGGCTCACCAGCCTGTATCCATGGATCAGGCCCAACTAGCTGTGGGGTGACTGGGTGTTTGTTACACAAGTTTAAGTTGGTCATAGATCCTACAATGACTTTCATGAAGTTGATTGCACAGAGCAGACAAACAGGCCATTCCCACAGAAGTCACAAACCAGTTCTAAACTTCTGTAGCCAGGTGCAGCTGAATTAAGGATAACCAAGATTTGCCTCTGCCTACCTGACCAGACAAACCACATCCAGCATCAATCAAATTGATACTTGTTTTTTTTAACCATAAAAGAAACAAAAAGGTAAAAAGAAAGCACCAAGAAATTGCTTTGATGGACTCGGTGCATTTCAGATCACATAATCACCTTCCTTGCAATATAACTCGGAAATTTCAGACTTTAGAAGAATTCCTCCTTAACTCCCATATACCAACCACAGTTTCTTTTTGCTACCTGTAGTGCTGCTGTTCTTAAAATGACTTTATTTGTGCATTTGTAATGACCTGCCAGTAAACAACTACAGGACAGTATCAATAGGAGGGGAAACATTTTGTTACCATACCAGCACTCATTTTCCTGAATTCCTCAAACCCCCTCTGTGCTGCAAGTTAGCAAAAGTATTTTATGCTTTTTTATAAAAGTATTCATGCTGTACTCTCATTAAAAAACTGAAAAGTTGAGATGACCTATTTTCTAATACAAAGCAGTGTTGTCCCTCAAGCATAGTTAGCTTCCTCTCTTGGCTGCTGGTTTTCAGTGCTGGGCTCCAACGAGCCCTTGGTTTTAGCTTACTCTTCAATACGATCGCCATAACATACTTATCACTTTCAAGATCATTTCGGTGGCAGGACTTCTGAGTGGTTAACAATGGGTTATGGATTTTTGCTTTTGAATATTTGGAATGTTTCTTCTCTTATCGTCATTTTTACAGTAATACCCAGAAGCCCCAAATCAGATAAGCTGCTAGGCAATTTACCAAAGAGAGACAGTTCATGGCCCAAAGAACTTACACACTAAGTAGTTGAGAAAGAATTGATTTTTATAGATGCTGAACTGATAGCAAGAAAGATTAAGGGTGAAATTGAGGTCCCTCTGGAGTCAAGGGGAGTTTCCAATAGATTATAAATGATATGGCCGCAAAGGACCATCTTTGTCGCTACCGCAGTCATGAATTGCTTGCGCACCTGTCTGGTCTCTCTGAGCGTCCCAGTCCTCCTCCAGGGTTCGGCCTCATGTTCAGTGCATTGAGATGGATTCCTACAGTTCTGGGTGGTATAACATTTTGTCTCCGCTAACCATTGGGCCTGCACTTCTTCCCTTTAGGAACCTGTGACCAGGAATGACCAGCAGCCTTCTTTACACAACTGTGTGTGTTAGCAAATAGAACAAAAGAGAGAAGTTTCTTCAAAACGCCACACATGATGTGCATTAGGGCTGTGTAAAGCTTCAGCCCCTGATTTGATCTGGGGGAGATTCAGCCCGGTGGACGAATCTCTGAATCTGAATAGAATCAGAGGACCCCTTAATCTCTCTGAATTGAATCAGAACCCTCCAAATCGATTAGGAGAGATGCAGAAAGATTCGGTAATTTGGACATAGAGACAGCTTTAAGTGTTTTTTCTACTTACCTCTAGGTTGCAGGTGGCTCATGAATACTGCAATGCTGGGGTGCATGGGGCGTCCCACAGGAGCGAAGGGGGATCTCCAGTGCACTCGGCAGCAGACCCAGAAGGGGACCAGAAGCACTTCCAGTCCACTTCCAGGTTCATTGTCACACGTGGAGTCCCCCCCGCCCCACACACACACACACTCCTGTGGGATGCTCGAGGTATGTAGAAAAAACTTTTAGAGCTGTGTCTATGTCTGAGTCACTGATTCTCTGAATTGGCATCGAATCTTCAGATTCAGATTTGGCCGAATTGAATCAGGGACAGCGATCAAATCACTGTCCCCAATTCAGGCCGAATCCAAATCCGAATTGAATAGGGCCTGCTTCGCACACCCCTAATGCACATATAGTTTCACTATACTCATAGTGAAGTGGACTTTCCTCTTGACATACAAAAGAAGAAAAGATTCAACTTATATTCTTTCAGGAAGTCACTGAGTTTGTGGGACCCAGCCCAAGTCCAGTTTGCCTTCCAGAGATTTTGGATCCATTTCCCCTTTCGGGGAATCTCCCTCTTCCCACACCCCACCCTTCTAGAATGAATCTGAGATCAATTACCATATTTCAAAGTGACTCTCACACTAAAAAGATAAAGAGCTTACATAGGCATGAAGTCCTCATTCTGACTAAGACTGTATTCCTGCATCATTCAGTGTAAGGCCCCTATGATGGTTGCCCTTGTTTGACCAAGAGACCCATGCGGCATTAATAACTTGGCCTTGCAGCTGTGGAGGAATGCGTTGAAACTGTCTGTGCCCCTCAGAAATCTCAAGCATGTAAGCTGGTGCATAAAGTACATTTTAAAGGCACAACACATAATATTTCAGGAGGCAAGTCCTCATACGTTACCCTACTCGACTGTGACATTCTGAGTAAAAGAGCTTTATTCGATCGTTTCTGCGCCGAGCTCGTCAGTGCTGTTTGGTGCTTCTAGAAAGACAGCAAGGCTTGCCTTAAATATTTCAGGTGACCCAAAAAAACCCTCCAAAGGTTCTGCCCCTTATTTCACATTTGCCTTGCTTTTGATATCTACTTCCAGACAGGCAGGATATCACCTTAAATGATTTTCCCCAGGGGGAAATGAAAAGGGGACTGAAACCAAGCTGGAATTTGAATCCAGCTGTCCAAAATCCAGACCCTTGCCTTGCCCTGCCATGAAGCTGTCCATCTAGTCACTGAATCTTAAATAAAACTTTCAATTGAGTTTTGCACATGGTAGTTTTTGCACATCCTGGAGTGTAATCTCTTTCTTTTTAACACCATTTCCTGTTGACAGTACAAATGATTAGTTTCTCAATCTGCTTCATTTCAATTTCTTGCCATCTGCCACACGTATAGTCCAGATGATATTCTATTAGCACTGGTTTAGTCACCATAAATATTTAAATATTTCCCACACATTTTTTAACTGCTTTCTATATTTTATCTTCTAACGGGTGAGAAAATCAGTTACAGCAAGTGCAATAGTAAATGCAGCATGAAAGCCACCTTGATCATTACATCCCCGCAATACACACATCTTATTCTTCATAGGTAGCAGAGACAGAAAAGAAAAGAAATAGTTAATGCACGTATAAAATGTTGTGGTGAAGCACTTAGGTTCACTCTGCATATAGCATACTTGACATACATCCACAGAAGCACTACATTAAAAACTAAGCCACTTAATGCAGCCCGCCTACTTCTCCTTTGCAGAGATTGCACACACCTCATCAACAGCACAGCTAGTGCATATCACAATCATGGGGGAAACCCTTCTTACCTCCACTTCCACTAAGGCATACCACATGTTAGCTGCCATTCTATACAAAATCCTTTCCAAACGATCAACAAGGAGCCGACTGCTATCCCAAATATCCATAATTATACACCATTGGTAAATGGGATGTGTGCAGAATTGGGGGGTGGGAGGGCATATGTTTGTGTGTAGAAAAGAAAAGGGTTTATGCTAGTAAATGGCTTAACTTCTCACCTTGGTACATTGAAGGTATGAATCATGCATGCTACAATTGTGTTCATCCCTGCCTCCCTTTACAACAAAATTACCAAAAAAAAAATAAATAAATTAAAAAACCCAAGGTTTTAGGGTGCTGTTTTTAATAATGACCTGCTTGAAATTAAACCCAGACTCAAATGTCTGTCTGAGTCAGGGCCTTGGCTTCTACATGATATCTACAATTTTAGGTATCCAACTTTAAAAATATAGGTCTTAATAGGAAACTGAAAGGTAACCTTCAAAGAATTGTAGCTTTCAAAAGCATTGTATTAACCTGTCCCTGAAAAATAAAGCATTCAACTTTATAACCGGATTCAATAGCAAACTATTCTGGTATTCCAGTGGTGTAACAATTATGTGATTACATCAGTGTAAAACTGAAGAAATGCAAAGGGTAATTATGCTCCAAACAGGCAGAAGTAGGTCTTACTGCAAAAACATTAGCAGCATGGAAATGGATGTTAAATAATTCATGTAAAAATATGTTGGTGACCCTAAATAAGTAAGTATAAGATGTTTGAAATGGAGAAGTTGGAATTGGATAACCCACTTACTGTACAAGCAGTATTAAAAATATCCGTTAATTGCACATGCTATAAACAAACAAACCACATGAAAGAGAACAGTAGTATTTTTCAGTTTCTTTGGTGAGGGAGGCATGGTAATTTGTCAGTAATTGGTTGAAAAGTCCAACTCTGCAGAAGTTATGTGCAAAGATGCAAACAACCTTTAGAAAAAGAAATCAGCAACCTTATCGCCCAAAAAAATCAACAGGAGAATGAATTCAAGAATGAAGCACTAACAGAATATCCCTTCATTGTTGCGGGGGACATTTTGCTTTGTATGACTGTGGAAAAGTCTGTATTTTCATTACGGGTGTAGGTGTCAGTGGCCGTGTCTACACGTGCGGCAGACTGCATAGTTGTTACTGTGCAGTCTTTTACTACATGCATAAGTATGAAATGACTTGCATAACTGCTATGACTGCACAATACTGTCACCGCATGGCTTTTTACTGACGCTACTGATCAGTAGCACTTGTTACTACTGCACAGTAGCGTCATGCCCTGGTTAGCGCCCAGCAACGCTAATAAGTGGCAGCAACGAGCTCCGGTGCAATAGCTTGTTGCTACTGCACTGTAGCATTTCATGTAGATGCACCCGTGATATCCATGATTTCATAGATTTCATAGGCATTAGGGGCTGGAAGGGACCTCATGAGATCGTCAGGTCCAGTCCCCCTGCCATAGGCAGGAAGTCAGCTGGGATTGAGTGACCTCAGCAAGAAATATATCTACCTGTTTTTTGAAAGAGTCCAGAGTAGGTGCTTGATCTAGAAGCATGTCTGAAACAAAGTTATATTGATTTTTTTTTTTATTATTCAGAAGAAAGCCAAGATAGAAGGGGGTTGCAGAGTGGAACCATTATGAAACTGTGAAACGTTAGGCAGCTGTTTCTCATGGCTTCTGTCAGGCAACCAGTCAGAAAAGCAAGTTGTTTCAAGAAAACAACCAAGAGAAAAGTCAGATGCGGACAGAAAGGAAGACCAGGGAAGCCAACTGAGCCTCATAATGTAACTCAGGGACTCTGCCCGAGGATGTTTTTCTAAAAATGGGATCAAGACTGGAACGAGTTCTGCCCAGGAGTGCTACTGGGGCAACGGAAGTGACCCCCAGTTTAGCACAATAGGCATCTTCTGTTCAATTCCCTATTTGGGTAGCTCTTTATCTACACATTCTTCTGTACTCGCTATTCCACATGAATGCAACACGGCTATGTTTTCAGGGCAGCAAGGCTGAACAAAGAGTTTAATTTTTTCTCTTTATTCTCTATTATTATTTTTTTTTTTTAGGAGTGTAGCTTTGGCTGGAAAAAAATCCACCCTCCATTTTTGCAGGCACAATTATTTTTTCATGTCCTGCATTTGTTATGCTCCTGCACAAAGCTCAGTGACTAAGCCTGCAAGCAGGCAGTCAGAAGGGCAAGCTCGCAGAATGAGACCCACCGCCTTTTTGTGGACACACATAATGTGGACTCAAAGTGCACCTGCAAAAAGAAGAAAGAATTTTTTTTTTACCCAGACCTCATGCTTACCTGCCTAGGTCTTTCTAGCACACTCATCACCATGGTAACTCAAAGAGTCGAACATACAACTAACCTTTAAGTCAGCTGCGGAGGAGACAGCTGGACATATTCTTAGAAGAGTGGTAAAATAACAGGAAAATATTTCAAAGAGGTAAATAATATTTCAAAAAGGTAAATAATACAGTTCTGTAACAGAAGGGTCAAAAACAACCTTCTGCATTAATCCCCTGAGCTCTGAGAGGGTTTAGTTGAATGGATCCAACTCACCTGGGCATTTGGTTTTCATTTTCTAAATTTCACTCTGTTTTATGGAGCTGATTCCCTGGCACAGACAAAATCAGAAATAGCTCCTTTCAAGTCCACAACCTTTGGTCTGAAACTGGCAGCGAGTGAAGATGGAATTAGGCCTTTATAATCTGAGTCTTCTCAATTCATAATACCCTGAATATGATGTCCACGTGCAGAGGCCCAATTTGTGTCACTTCAGATGAAGAAGAGTATTCCTAATTCCATTTTCCAGGGGCTAATGAGAAAGTGATTTAAATACACATAGCTAGCATCCTAGCCAGTACAGTGAGCCCTGATAGAACAAAATTAAAATTTGGCTCCAACAATGCAAATTTCTGCATACCAGCAGGGACAGATTTGCGAGAAAGATAATGGATGTCAAAGCCCTCTGGACCTCAATGGAGAAAGGACTTTGTGCTATTCCTAAACCATCTCTGTTCAATGCTTATCCAACCTCTTCCCAAAAACCTCCAATGTAGATCCCACAACATCGCTGGGCAATCACTTCCACTCGGGGAAAGGCTTCATTCTCTAAACAGGAGAGGGGGGGCAGGCAAATCTCCGTTACAGCACATTCAGGCCTCTTTTCACAGAGGACCAGCGACCAATGTGCTTCAACTGTGCTCTGAAAACCAGCTTACTAAGTGGCCTGGAGAGTTGATAGTATGGCAGTGGCTCCTCTCTGTCTCATGGCACCATCCCATGGCTTCGCTGTCCTCGCATGGCATATAAGAAATTATGTTAATCAGCTCAGCAAGGCCTGAGTGCCTAATACATTGGTTTTTGCTGTCAATACAGTGACAGCCCTTATTTTCCACACAAACACTACTCTGTCCCTCACAGAGACATGCCCTTGGCTAACTGTGAGAGGCTCCAGATGTTTTCTGTCCTTTGATTAAAGCAGATCCAGGAGGAGACAGGATGCTACAGCGCCTCACTGATTGCTGCAGGGAGACATCTGGGTATCACAATTAGCTTGTTCATCTCCTGATGCAATGTCTTAGCTAAGGCACGGTCAGCAATTGTGACAAGTGGCAGGTAGCAACATCAGCTCCTCTGCAACCATGGCTGCATCTATGGTTTTTCTAGCAGAAATTTACTTGACAAATGAATGGTCTCTTGAGCTTCAAAACTGGTTACATTCCTAATACACCTAAACTGATGAACAAAAGACACTTCCAGTAATTGATATTATTTGTTCCGTGATTTTGGGGAGCAACTGGGAGATGGTAATAGAAGTGGCTACATGACTTAAACAACATAGGATCAATCAGTCAGTCCCAAGGGTGTACTGACCATTGGTGTAACAATAACTTTCCTTCATTCTTCCAGGTCTTCATCAACCCTTGTACAATCATCCCATTTTAATCCTGTCCAGTGTTTGATGTTGGTGGTTCAGCTTGGCCTAGGTCTTCCTCCTCCTTTTTGTCCATCTACAGCACCCTGCAGAATGGTGCTGGTAAGGATGCCAGGCCTTTTTGCTACATATCCAAACCATTGCATAGGGTCATCTGATAAAAATAGCTTCCACAAAGCTGTTTATTCATTCAGTTCTGTGCTAAATATCACTAAGAGGGGACCTTGGGAATCTACTAGGGGTTTATATCACCAATATCTTGCCCTGAGAGGTTTAGGAGGAGAATGGAGGCTGAAACTGGACAGCAATCCAATGGCTAGTCTCAAAAAGATACTAGTTCTTAAAGGGTTTCAAGTTCATTTTAAATTTTCAGTGTTCCAATTTAGGATTTTACTTGGTTCATCTTTTCCTCTTGGCCCACAGGATCAAATTTGTATCTTAAAATAAGAAATGAAAACCTATATATTAAACCTCCCAAATTATAGACATGCATAGCCTAAAAGAGAAAAAGGAAAATAAAAACTTGCTTAAAGCATGAAATGACATGGAGACCTTGCATCTCTGAATCAATTCACCTGTCACGTAACTACACACTACAATACAGAACAGAGAATCAGGCACAAACTAGCATTTGCAATACAGATACAGGGCAAATTTAAGGCAAAAAATCAGCTGCTAACTGCAAGCTGATCCTTGATTGTTTGACAGAAGTTGTTAGTATATTTACCAAAAGTCAAATCACTGGTGTTGCACCGTTTAAAAATTCTACTTGATTAATTGCACCATAACGTGCTTAATGCTG
>NW_017729029.1:36326615-36328684 GCF_001723915.1 Gavialis gangeticus
CCTTGATTGTTTGACAGAAGTTGTTAGTATATTTACCAAAAGTCAAATCACTGGTGTTGCACCGTTTAAAAATTCTACTTGATTAATTGCACCATAACGTGCTTAATGCTGTTTCAGATCACATTTTACTTCAATGTGTTTGTTAAAAGAGAAAAATGAGCTAATGTCTGAATAAGTGTTTCCTCTATTCACATCAAGTCTTGAAGGAATTGCATAGGAACACAAGAGTTATTTTAAGCTGCTACCCTTCATTGTCAAATCTAACTCAAAATATTAAATTATACACAATAACATTCCTGTAAAATGTTTATGCGCCATATGTTATAAAACTGTAGAGTGGAATATTTCATTTCCATTCAAATGTCTGCTTTCCATTGCTTAACCCATGAGTCAGGTCTTGCTTAATTTTCTTTTTTCATGCAAATTGATTGACAAAAGGCAAAAAAGGGCCCTTAATTTTTTTGTAGTCAACGTCTACCTATTTGAGCTTTATGGAAAGCAATTCAAATATCAACTTGTAGAAATAACCTTATTAGGTATGCATGCCTTTCTTTAGAAATACTATCATAAAAACACAGCTCAGTCAATCTTTTCAAAAAGCTCCTCCAGATCCCCATTGGCATTTAAATGGATCGTAACAGCTACACATACGAAATGCCGCACTGAAGCCAAGTGTTTGGTGAAGCTGCAAATTTGGACAAATAAGACCATCAGAGTTAGCAAATTCCACTACAAGAGCTTGCTGTCCTCTTCCCAAGGCAGAGGTGGACTCCCAAGGTGAACCAGCACAGAAAGAGAAATGCCAAAAATAACTGCATAGTGTATAAAATGATCATATTGCTTTCCACACCACAGGAATGGCTACTTTTCAGAGGACTATAGCTGTCCTACCTCTTTTTGAGCACTCTCATACTGTACCTTCAAAAATGGATAAGCAGGAAAATATCTGAGAGCTCAAATCTCTATTCACAATTGCAGAATACACACACAAAAACTAGAACCCATGCATTACAAAAGTGTGCACCGAAAGCGAAGGGGAGATAACATGTATTTGAATAAAAGCCATAAGCTCACTTCTATGATAATCATGACCCTCGGATACTGACCTTTCACCAACATTTGCACAGCTGCCTTTTTTTCATATGAATATTCTTGTCATGGGGAGCCCCAGCAAATCCCAGCACTTGAAGTTCTCATGTCACTATCTTGAAACTTTATATGATTTCCATTTCCCTCTTTATAAACTTCCAGTCTCCCAGGCAGAGAACATGAAAATATCATGTACTTTGACATCTGATTTTTCTGCCTGGATAATGAACACGCAATGTAAGAGGTTTACATACAACCCAGACCATGAAATAGGCCTGGGCCCACAAGCAAATAGTTCAGCTCCAAATTGAGCTGTGAGTGAGTCTCCCTTTTTATGATGGATCCCTTTCTTTCCATGGGCCCGCACATAGATCCAAATTTTCCCCAATTTCAAGGATGCTTGAAACTTTCTTTAATCAAACCACTAAAAGTACTGTTATGGATTTAATCTGGCCAGATGCTAATCTCCAAGGGAGATAAGGCTCTCAGAACCTCACAATTTGTTTTATAGCATGTCAGTGATTGCTGAAGCTCAAAGAGGTTTCCTAAGGGCTGAGAAAGAGCTTGGATTCAGCCAGTTATTGCAGCTTTGAATTTTTTTTGTATCAGAGACAGAATAAAAATGGAACTGTAGGGCGAGTGAGAAAGACAGCAGGCATGAAATGAATAATAATATGCTTCCATTCAGCCACTATATATATAAAAGATATTCAACATATATACTATATATGTGTGGGTGTGTGTATGTGTGTGGGTGTGCGTGTGTGTATATATATATAATGTATGTATGTATGTGTGTGTGCATGTGTCCATATTTCTATATATCAGTAAACACACACACTAATTTATTATTTGCATATGATGTATATATACATACGCACACCTATATGTATGTATATACTTATATATATTCAACGTGTGTGTGTACTTATATATTTACATATATATAGTTTCATAGTTTCTAGGGTCGGAAGGGACCT
>NW_017729029.1:36328695-36337176 GCF_001723915.1 Gavialis gangeticus
GCCTTGCTGGGCAGCTCCCACAGGCCAGGGGGTTGGGGGACGCTGCTAAGTAAATATAATTTACTTAGCTTCCAAATGCTTCAAGGAGGCACTTTTAAAAGCGCCCATTGTATTTGTTTTCCCCAATCAATTTTGTCTGACTTTATCACAAGCCAGGTGAGTTGAGAGAACTTCCAAAAAAAATAGAATTAAAATAATATACACATCACCCCAGCTTTTCCATGCTTGCCTTGCACTAATGGAAATGCTTAATGGTGTGTAGGAAAATAACAAGTACATTATCTAGCATTTTAAAAGATATGCAGCAATGGGACATAGAAGAATGAAAATGGTTGCTTCTGTTCAGGGAGGGAAAATATGCAAGCTTTGTGATAAGTTTTCTTCTGTTTTACCTGGGTGTCCTTTCTGAGATTTCCTCAACTTGAATTCAGAGCAATAATCTCCCTTTTCTAACCTTGCAAAACGACTTGGAAATGCGTAACTGCTTGAGAAATTAGTTCCAGTCTTGATTATCTCAATACACAAATGAAGCATCACTCTGGTATCAAATCCAGCCACACCTAGTGACTAGGGGTCCAAGGAGCTGGTGGTGGCCTGGTCTGAGCACATGTGGCATTTTGGAGAAACCGCTCCATGAACGGGCTGCCACTAAAACAATGGCAGAAACTCCCATGGTCCAACCTTGCACTGGTAGAGCAGTGCTTGAATCCCAGAGGCACAGGCTCTTGGAGAATTATGCAGTTATCTAGTTAGGCTTCTTCCCAATGGAGAGTGAGACTCAATCCTACATATGGTTCTGGGATTGGCAAGGGAATGGTCCTGGAGGGAATGAGCAGTCTCCTGTGCTGAAACAATCAGAGACAGTGGGTGTCTCCCTAACGTGGCTGGGTTAAGAATGGTTTCGCCTTACCCAGAGACCTTCCAGATATTCTCCTGATTCCAAACTGAGCCTAAAGTCTCAATCTTGAAATAATTTTCACCACATCAAAATCTGAAGGAAAATTCAAACTGGACTCGTCAAATTATTCCATTTCAGTCATGCATAAGCCTTTAACATTGCATTTTTTTTTAAACTGCATTTTCATTATAAATTCAATTGAACTGTCAAAATGAAAATTTGCTTCTAGCAAAAGAAAATGAATGTTTCCATTCTCGAACTGTAACAATGGGATGTTCTGATCATCTTGAAAGCTTATGCAACTCTTCTTCTTCTTTTTTTTTTCAAAACGGGAAATTCATCAACACTCTTTCCCATAAATAGCTTCACATTTTTATGAACTCAGCTTTCAAACTAAAAAAAAATCTCATCTAAAAATTCCCATTCAGGTGTACTCCTTTATGTTTCCAAATGGCAATAATAGTGCTGAAATGGAATTGTCAGCCAGGAAATGACATAAAAACCTTCTTCCATGCAGCCAATATCCTCCACCCTACGAGAACGAATGTTTTTGGTGCAGTGAGCCGCTCAACCCCATAATATCTCTCCCAAATCCCTACTGGCTTGTTACTTCCTGGATCTGTGTGCGTCTTGGCCAACAAATGGTCCATGGGCTGCCTATGCTCTGTGTGACCTCTCTAAAGTGGTAAGATCAGCATGCATCTCCCCACAGCGACAGCCAAGGCTTCCTCAGGATCCAGCTGAAGGTGACTGGCCATGTAAGAGCTCCCAGAGAGAAATTTAACAGGAGTGAACCCCAGAAAATGGAAAAGAGCATCATGTACATTTTGTGGGCTCAGTGTTGGGAACTTCAGTGACACCTGGTCTGTCCCTTGGGGCTGTCATAAGCCACACCACAGTGCACACATTGCCTCTGATCCTCTTTCTGGATGACCTGTAGGAATTGCACAGTGACAAAAACCACCATCAGCCCCGGTGGACAGTGAGCCGGGGACTATCTCTGCAGAGATACAAGAACAAAATTATGACCTATCTTGGCGTGTCATCACTGCTCTCTATCTGTGTCAAATGGCGTGGTAGCTCCATACAGCAGCTTATGTCCTTCTGCTGCACATAAGGGGAAAAAAACTCAACAAATCAAGTGCTGACAGAAGAGATTAAGCACAGTAACACCTTTTAGATGTCTCTTTTCATCAAAGAGGTTTTCTCATTGATTAACTTCTTTACTAAAGCTAAGTAGAGTTCTTGACAGTACAAATTATTTTTCTTAAATAAGCAGAAAGAGAGTGCATTCACTATGGAAAATAGCATATGGTAAAGCTAAGGCAGTGTAGGGTTTACAGCAGCTCAATATACTGTTAATATAGAAGACATAGCAACAGTATATTTTTAACCTGGCCTCAACATTTGGTCAGCTGTTCCTCACCCAGTTCAGCTGTCAATTAACCAGTTGTCTCTCTCTCATTTAGTGCTGCAAAATGACATCTGAAATGTGGGAACAAGAACCACAGTTAAGGGAAATTTGTTTTTGATGAAGAAGTAACCCCAAATTTTATTTGGTTTCATGCTCTTTTATTTTCTATGGGTCCTGCACTAAAAACTGTCATCCATTTTGTTTGCATTAAAAACATGGCTCAATATGAGACAAGGTGCTTATACAGTCGCTCATCAATAAAGGCTACCAGGAATTTTCTAATAAGGACATTGAATGACAAAAATAACAATATCGCAACCAAAACTTTCTATTCTGCTCTGTAGGCCAATTAATATTTATTTATATATGCATGCAAAGGGAAATAGCATCAACAGGAGAGGCTGAAAAAGATCTGACCCAGAGTAGCTCATAGGATAAGACTTTAGGCACTTACAAAGAAGTGCTTGCAAAATGGCTGCATCGGTGACTGGCTATTTTTTTCCCTTTAAAAGTAATTTTCTAATCAAAGTCCAAAACTGTGGAAGACCAAGTCTGTGGTCTGACTCCAGCAAAAGAAGGACTTGAGCTGTGTTGCCTATGTCTCTAGGGAGTATCATAGCCCTCATATTATTGGCTCTCCAAGGATTGGTATGTCTGGTTGTACGTGAAAATACTTGGAAGGCCAATTTGAAAAAATAATGTTTCCTAATGCAAAATAGGAAAAGTGCTGGCATCTCAAAAGCTTCGGAGGAACAGAAAAATGAAGCGTCTCATCCCTATCCTGAGCTCTCTCATCAAGCAATGATTTGTGAAGATAACCCAATTTGCATAGGTGCTAAGTATTAGGGCTGTGTGAAACAGCACAGTTCTGTTTTGCCTTGAGTTTTGACAGTTCAAGGGAACAGCATTTCGTCTCGAATTTCATTTTGAGTCGAAAGAGCTGTTCCATTCCTTTCTGTCAAAACAGAAGGGTGGTTTTGATGCTGTTTTGAGTTTCGCTGGGGATGGGGAGTCAGACTAGCTGGGCTGCCTCTCGCTCCCAGCATGAACTAGCACAATCTAGCATGGGGGATGGGAAAGCAATCTAGCTGGGCTGCCCTGCCGCCCCCTACCAAATCTTGCGCTGGGAATGGATGAAACTTTTGAAATGTTTCAACCAGCTTTGTTTTGTTTCAAGGCTATTTCGAGGGCCTTTGTTTTGTTTTGATTTCACTGTTTCGACTTCAAAATTGGTCAAAACAGTGTCGAAACGAAATAGCTGGCAAAATTTCAGACAGCCCTACTAAGCATCTGTAAATCCCATTGACTTAAATCAGAGCTGTTGGTGCTCAGCACCAATGAAAATCACACCATGAATCTTTCTGGGACTTGGTTCTTCCATATCTGTAAAGTGGGGGTGATACTACTCTGTTTCACAGAAATATGCGGAATAATTAACAATTCCCAAGTGTTTGGACGGTTTTAGATGGAAAACACCATAGAAATACAAAGTACTATTGTCATAGTCACTGCAGAGCCTTCAGAACAAATGTTAGTTTAAGCCTTTCAAAGCATAAGCTAAAGCAAGCACCGGATTTTTGAACTTCCATCGTGATAAACTTGAAAATTGGCCCTATTCCATGAAGACAGGCTGAATTCTACTTCCACTGGATGCTGAGGAGGTATCGGTGTATTTTAGCTGCATATATTTTTCAGTCCAAATATGAATAAGGGAAATCAAAGAAAGAACAAAAGGGAGAGCACCATGTCTAAGGTTGCCATCCTCGCCAGCAAGCTGAGTTCTTAGGAATTTCAAGGTACAGTTCAGAGAGATGACAGACTTCTAAGTCATGCTTAGCAGAGCTACATTTCACATTGTTTCATGGTGTTTTGTTTAGATAAAAATAACCTGGGGGATAAACTGACCATTTAAAATTAGCTTGAAAACAATATACAAAAACCAAGCAAAAGGTTGAGAGAGTCACATGGGGAAATAATACCAACTTTCACTGAAATTGTGAGCACTGATTTGAATGATAAATGTGACGAGCCAAACATGCATTTTTTTTTCCTAGAAATAATTTCTGTAATGTCCCGTGTATTTTGCCTATGCGTCAGCCACACAGAAATACTCTTGTATACTATTCCTTCTACTGGGTGAAGCATGATATAATATAGCCTAAGAAGGATATAAATGATTAGGCTTCTTTGTCAGCTGACCTATGAGCACCTAGGCAGGCTGAAAAAGAGCTTACAAAATGGCTGCATTGGTGACATACCTATGGGAAGACATGCCTTTTTTATTTTTATTTTTTGGCAAAAATCATTTCCTAATCAAAGCCCAGGATCTGCTGAGCTAATGAGAGTGTCACCTGCAATTTGATGGAGATGGTTTTGATTACATAGGTGTCAACATGCAGTTCTCTGCAGTTCTCTCGCAATGAATGCAAAATACCTCATTTGCCTCTCCTGAGCAAAGACGCATTGATAACTGCAGGAACAATGCAGAGAAACATGAGCCGTGTGCCTTGTGATTAACAGCCCCTTCTAGGCATAGACTGCACAAGGTGGGTGATGGTCTGCTCTCTTGGAGCATGAACTCTGTGATTAGCTGCCAATGTAAAGATGCAAGGAGTGTCATGGAAAAGAAGAAAATTCCTGCTCTTTCCTTGCACTGTGGCAAACGTATCAGAATGCACAAGGGATAGCTAACGACTGGTGGCTACTTAATTAGTTAATCATTACATACATACATACAGGCATGAAATTAGGTCCAGAAACAGACTTTATAGACATAAGAAAATCAATGAAGCATTCCTAGAAAATCTGACTCACTGCAACCAGTAAAGATAATATTACTATAGTGGATGTCATTTTTTTTTTAATCAAAACTTTTTGCAGGAGGACAAGCGGGGAGAGCAGGGGGTGGGAATATAGATTTGGCAACACTCAAATGTTTTGCACAGATATGTTGATTTGACCATCTGAGGAAAAAAATGCAACATTTTGCAACATTTTGATTTTTCAATGGAACCTGGCTTTTCACCTCAAAGCTCCCTTTGCTTTGGAAATAAACTCCCTGCAGAGGTAGTGCAGTCACCTACCCTGGAGGTTTCCAAGAGCAGACTGGACACCTCGCTGGGGTCACCTAACCCCAGTTGTCTTCCTTCCTAGAGCAGGGGGGGCTGGACCTGATGATCTGCAAGGTCCCTTCCAGCCCCTAATAATCTATGAATCTATGACTATGCAACAGAATATATGCAAATTCTGATATCATTAAAAACATCTCCTATATGCTACATTTTTGTCGCATATCCTAAAAGGTTGTCTGTAGTGTTACCATTGACCAATTTGCAAGTTATGCCTCCAAGCCCTTCAGAAGGGCTGGATATGGAAATAATTATTTATCAGGATAGTACCTGACAAGAATGTTTTTTTGATGAATTGGCACCCAAGGAACTCTGAGATGATGAATTGCAAGGAGGCTAATTCCATTAAAAGATGCCTAACATGCACATAATTTGATTTATGAATTTTTCAACACAGAAGAGTAGCCTCATCTCATGTACAGTAAAGGACCCTGGTCAACAAAACATGGTGAACATACAGCCACCAGCTCTTTCATATTGACATGCACTATGAAGTGTTTTCCAGTCAACGTGTATGTCACTGCATGAATGGAAAACCAGGGTACATGTCTGTGTTTGGCTTATGTCAGAACTAACTTCTTGGTCTTTTAAACTCTGCATATGACCATATTTTCAATATAATCAGCAATATCTGAATTACGTCACTGCCTAGGTAAGCCAAAGAAATGCCTAGGAGATGATCCAGGCAGACAAGGTAAATGTGATATCTTTTTTTAGACCAACTAATAGTTGGAAAAATTGTTCTTTGCAAGCTTTCGGGTACAAACACCCTTCTAGGAGATGATCCAGGCAGACAAGGTAAATGTGATATCTCTTTTTAGACCAACTAATAGTTGGAAAAATTGTTCTTTGCAAGCTTTCGGGTACAAACACCCTTCTAGGAGATGATCCAGTTTCAGCGCAGTGGGTTGGATGAGATTACCTCTTGAAGCCACTTCCAGTCTTAAATTTCCATCATCTTACAATCTATACTCATCCAACCAAATTCATCCCTGGTAACCACTTCCCTAGGGAAAATGCGTTTAAAATAGATGAACTGATAAAAATCAAAGCACCGTAGGATTGGATTGGATTGGACTGAGCACATTTTATACCTTGTACCAATACTGCAGCGGCAGACTTGCATAAACTCTCCCAGCCTTATGCAATCATTTCGCCTACTGCAAAACATGGGGGCAGATGGGGAAAACAGACATCTTTTTTTTTTAATATTGCTTTTTACCTCCTCCTCAAAGACAGCTCTGGCCATGAATATGTGGATAACAGAAGATACTTCATAAGAAATTGAAAATCACCTAGGGAAGGGAAGAACTTCAAGATCAGCCAAATATCACAGATGTCAGCATATAGGCTCTTGCGCAGCAAAAAGCTTTAAACTGTACACAGCTAAATGACACAGGCAGGAACACATTTCTTCTGGATAGACACTGCGGCAAGTGGAACCTGGTCCGTACCAGGAAGAAAGGCACATTTCTATCCACCAGCAAAGGTTGCTACTATAGCTCACATGATTAATCAGTGCACTTCTGTTCCAGAGTCAGATATAGGCTCTGTCTTTCCTTTGGATGTGCAGATTGAAGACATATGTGTAAACACAGAGTTTACAATGTTGATTTGAAAGGCTGAATCCCACAGAGGGTATGAACCCTCCTCCCTGCCTCCCGTCCCCTTTGCAAGGAGTTCTTCTGGGTTTCCAGGTAAGTGAGGGCTGCTCAACCTACCTACACTGTAGACTGAGGCTACTAAGGATAATGTGGCTTGTTATGAATAAAAATGTGTCCTTTAACTTTCAAGAGTGATCTTTAGACAGAAACGGGTGTAAATCCATGTAAAATGCATCCTAAAGTTGGATAACTGTACACTGAGGCCTGAAAATTTAGGGGATATTTTTCCATATTTTGGCTTATTAGTTTTTATTGCTGAAATGAGTGAGAGCCACTGGGCAGATAGTCAACCTGAATCAGTCTGCATCTTTCCCTGGACTTTAAACATATAACACCATAGCCTTGCAGTACTGCCACCAGCTAGTATGCCCAGGCCTAAAAGGACACATCCTGGGCCTTGTTTCACTTCTCTTGTGTGCTCAGGGGATGCCAAGGGATCTGTCATGTACAACCCCTCCAATGTGAGGGAGTTTCTGTGAACACAAACCAGATGTAGAATCTGTTCAGGCCCCAGCACAAAAAGCAGGTTTTTGATGGACTGGAGCCATGCTTCAACTGAGTTGTGCTTCAGCTGTATTATATAATGCTTTGGAGACCAATGCCAAATGCTGCAGGTTGTGTCAGGGTCCTGTGGTCTGCAGCTCATGTACCTGACAGCTCAGTGAGGGGGCAGAGGAGTGTGAAGGAGACAAAGCAAGCCACTAGTCAACCTGACTGGATGGACCCTCAAATGATAAATGTTGGGTCCAGGACCTGAGGGGTCAAAAGGGCCAGAGGCTCATCATGAGGAACACCCAGAGTCAGGGGCATGGGGTTCTGACTGGCCTGGAGGTAAGACCAGGGCCAGTGTGGCCAAAGATCCCAGGGGTCATACCCTAGAGGGAGAAGCGTACAGGAGAGTTTGGCTCCCTAAGGAAGCCAGGTGTTAGGCCTTGGATGCCATCTGTGAGGCATGGGACACAGTATAGGGGAGGATGAAGCCATGAGCATAGGCCCTTGGCATTGGGTCAAGTAAATGGGCATCCTCCCATCTTGCGAACATCTCTAGTTAATATCATCAGGGTGTGGCTGGTGAGGAAGGAAGGTGGTTAGCCCAAAGACAAGTGGGTGGGCCAACAACTGACCAGCCCTGGGACACCCACTTATTACAGTTGTCTTTAATAACCCTCTTCCTTCCCCTGTTGCTTTTATTCTAGCAACAGTATTTGTAGCCTTCCTATTTAGGAACCTCCTGCCTTGCTCCCATCTTATCTCTGCCTTGGACACTACCTTAGATCTTCATTCCCTCTCCTGCCTTGCTCCAACCTTATTCCTGCCTCACTCCAGCCTCTCACCCTTGTGCCTAACTTCATCCCACTTTGGACCCCAGGACTTCAT
>NW_017729029.1:36342176-36360611 GCF_001723915.1 Gavialis gangeticus
CCCTGGGACACCCACTTATTACAGTTGTCTTTAATAACCCTCTTCCTTCCCCTGTTGCTTTTATTCTAGCAACAGTATTTGTAGCCTTCCTATTTAGGAACCTCCTGCCTTGCTCCCATCTTATCTCTGCCTTGGACACTACCTTAGATCTTCATTCCCTCTCCTGCCTTGCTCCAACCTTATTCCTGCCTCACTCCAGCCTCTCACCCTTGTGCCTAACTTCATCCCACTTTGGACCCCAGGACTTCATTCCTGCTTAACCTACCCAGTGCTCTGACTATTCCAGAATCCTATTTCTGGCCTGGCCTCAAACGCAGACTTGTCTTGATATCCAACAGGATGCCTCGGACTGACAGCCAGCATTGCGATCCTTGGCTTTGGCTTCTGGGCTTCCAGCATCATTGATCCTCAGCTTCTGACCTGACTAGAACTTATCTGTGACAAGTTGATGTAGTCCTTAGGTCTGTTTAGGGTTGTTTGCTGAGCAAACAATCAATGCAATTGATGTTTCTCCCTTAACCCCATTTTAATGAGAATCACCTTGGCACAGAAAAGAAACCTGTCCAAGGTCAACTCACCTGCCCTCACCATGACATGTAATCATAATTAGTAAATGAATTATAATTCCTTTCCTGTCAGTATAATTCTCAGCCTTATGGGAGAACATAGGTACAATTCTGAATGCCTGACAAACATAAGAGGAGTGTTAACACACCAGAGAGAGGACAGGCTTGTTAAAATAACTGTGGTGAAATCTAAGAAGAAAGCATGCCCGAGGAGAAGGTGAGTGACATCTTCAAGAAATCTAGAAGATGATCTGAGTTTGATCTTAGGAAAAAAGATCTGCATCCTGTCTTGTATGGTCCAGGCTGGTTTGCCCATGCCTGCCTTTAATGGGCAAGCTGTAGGTGTGTTCCTGCCAACTGAATGGCTTACCGGCCTCCAAGCTTCTGTCCAATCTCAGAAAATTATGCAGGAAAGTCACTATTCCTTGACTCTTTGGCAATCCATCAACACTAATTATAATTGCCCTGGAAAATGTAGCATTCTTTATAGAACTTTGTAAAGCCTAAGTTGTTCAGCTGCAATTATAAGAAACCTGAATAGCTGAGCAATTTAATTTAATTTTGTCAGCACCAGCTCATGTTTTCTAAACAGAAACCATAGATCATCTAGGTTTGAGTCACCTGAAGTATTGATTACAGTACATTTCCATTGGAGAGTCAAATGCATCAAACAGGATATTTCTGTCATTCGACAGTAGCCATAATGAAGTACAAGTTACTGAAAATATGTGCAGCATACATTTGGGTAGCCTTATTAAAAGTTGCAGTAAAATGGTCTAGCAGCAGGCCTTGAGCTATGGGAGGGGGAGCTGGTGCTTTTCCCTGAGTGCAAGGGGTGCTTCACTTGACATAAAAGTATTTCCTTATAATGGGAATGGAGAGAAACAGTAGCACCTTCTACAGCATAGTTCCTCAACCTGTGATATGCATACCCCTGGGGATACGCGGGTACCCCAACACTGTCTCTCCCTCTTTTCCTCAAAACTATGGCAACAAATTTGGTGCAATTTAAAAAATTTAATTTCCCGGTAATAATTTGATTCAGCCCTCCTAGCTTTGGCCAACCTCATCTCTAGGCCAGGTACATACTTGAGTTGTGCACCCCTGGTGTAAAAGGTGGCAACCCTACCTACACCAGATCAGACATCTGTCATATCACGGCCTTATATACACAGCCCTTCTTCCAACATATGGCATGCATTAGTCTGTAGATACAAAATCCCCTGAAAAATTGAGTGTTGGGGTACTTTTTAAAATTTTCACAAGTTAGGGGGTACTTGCTACTTAAAAGATTGAGAAACACTGTTCTACAGCACTCTCCTCAACTGTGTGACTGCTGCAGAAGTCTTGATCAGAAAAGAGAATAGAGCCAAGTTGTCACCACTCAGTGACAGTGTACAGCTGTTGGAAAGTTCCCTCGGTCTCCTAGACAGCTGGCACAACTAAGAGAGCCCTCAGGCTGCTCTAGATTGTACCAAAGGGATTGTCCTAAAGCATATGGGCCCAGGACCAGATGGCTTCAGGCTCTGCATGCCCCTTCACCTCCAGCTACACTGCCTCCTCCTGAGCCTCACTCTCTGATTTTGTTAATACAATATGCAGTGGATCAGCTGAGCTCTGAAGAGAAAAATGTCATAGGTAGAAAATTCCCCGACTCATCTTAGCTTGTTTTGGCAGCTACATGCCCCAGCAACCAACTCAATGCTACAGAAGTCTATATAGCCAGTAGGGATAAGTCTGCACTATGATGCAGAGACTTTAGTCTCACCACTAAAGTAGAAGCCTTGGCCACCTGCTCCTACTCTGCAGGCATCAGCTCCAAAAATAAGGCAGTGAGGGAACTGCAAGACATTTCTCTTGAGCATGCCAGGAACCCAGGTCTTTACTCTACTGGCAGTTGCACCTCCACTCCAACACAGACCATCCTCACAGCCTCATTGACAAGGGTAAGGAACATGGAGCAGGGGAGGGAATGGGATGGACTTGTCCCCTTGACACTGTGACTGAACTGTCCAACGACATCCCCAAACAGAAAGGGGTAGTATCAGAAAAAGCAGAGAGACCCAGCACATACATACAACTAGGGAATGGACCCTCATTTAGAGTAAACTGGGTGAAGAAGTTCAAAGGAGCTATGCCATGTTGCACTTTTAAATGCTACCCCAGGTCTTCCACGGAAGAGAGATTTATTAGAAGAGGGCAAGTCTTTATCATAGTCAGAAGACAAAAAATAGAAAGCAAACTTGGCCAACCGTCACTAAGTTGGGGATCCCAAGAGTGCCTTAATGAACATTAGAATCAGCACCAAGTTGGATCAGATGAGGGGTAGCCAACCTGTGGCAGGGGCAGCACAGCAATGAATAGGGCAAGAAGCAGAGCAACAAATGGGGCTGGGGTAGGAGGTCGTAGTGGCACTTGGAGAGGACACGGGTTTGACATACAGGCACTCCTCCCAAAAAGCTTTGCCCCTATTGGAACAGACATAACTGGGTCTTGTTTAACACAATCATTTAAGCCACTAATCGTGTTTGTTTCATTTTTTGTTCTTGTTTACTTTGTTTTATTAGCATCTGCTTATGTGGAAAAAAATGACTGTTTTTCCTAGGTAACGGCTATCTTTTCATCCCAAAGGATTCCCCGTTTCTGTCTTTGTCAATATTAAGAATTAATTTCAACTGGTGAAATGGCCCCAGTGAGGTAGAATTTCCATCATCTCAGTATAAACATTCATCATTTTAATCAAATTTTGCAGAAAGGTGTGTTTCGTGCAAAGCAGAAATGAACATATAGTTGCATTTCTTTATTCAACACTCAGCCTCACAGCTTAACCACATACCTTTTCCCTGAAAAATGCATAACCCTTTTCTTCCCAACCCTGAAATCAAATAACGAGTGCAAAGGAGCATACCCTTTCTCACTGAAATGTTCAGTGGAACACAGTGGCAGCAAACTGAATGAGAAAGGATAGAGCTACAACTCATATAAATTGCAGAAATGTAACTCAGCTGAGGAAGCTATCACCATTTACAGCAGCTGAGGAGTTGCTCCAGAGTGGTCAAGTCAGAAATTGAGGATCTTGAAACCCCAGCTAATTGACTGAACATTCAATAAAGTTGCTTAAATACAGCCAGGAGAAGAGAGAGACCTTCCATTGATTGATAGGCTTTCGCTCTGCTGCTTTCACCGTAGTATAATGAAGGATCAGCAGTCTGACTGAGGGATTCAAAACGTCCACAAAATTTATCCCACCAAAGTTCAGATCCAGGAGGGGAGTCAGTGTTTAGACAAGGGTGACAAGGCCAGCTATGTGTACGCTCTTTGAATGAAAGAAAGATATACATATTGGCTTGTCATCAACAGCAAACTATAAATGGTGCATGAAATGAAAAATTCCTGCCGAGTGCGTGGGGAAATACGCAGACCAGCTATAGAGCCAACAAGTTGCCATATTATTTGCTTATTGGCAAAGACACTGGCGCAGAAGTCAACAGAAGAAGGCCGAACACCCTAGACACTGAAGGCCTTTTTATAGCTTGAAACAATATGTCTAAATTTTTCTTCTATTTTTTAAATAGTCCAACATGACCAGGCTGCAGGTAGACTTTCTTTTCCTCACAAATTCCCCAAACCAATCCATTAGTACAACAAACATGCAAATGCACTTATATTTATGCAAGGAAGGAAACGTAAGTGCTTTAATTTAAAATATGCATTCATTAGCAGTCTGCTGTCTCTCAGAGACATGCAAAAATGGTTGTTAGCAGTTGCACAAAGTTATGGAAGAACCACAAGAGTTAAATTAAATTTGACACTGAAATATAGATCTACCTCCACAATTGCAAAATCCAAGGGCTAGTATACAATTCAGGTTTGGTTTGGTTTTTTTACCAGCTCTGTCAGCTGCCAGCCCATGCTGGGAAAAGCCTTCATATCAAGCAGTTATAAAACCTTCTTACTTTGTGAATCAGCTCTTACATCCTGGTAGAACTGAGTCTGGATAAGGGCTTTTTTTGTCACTTTAACAGTGGTAAAGCACTAAAACTTCTTCATACAGACAAGCCCCAAATTTACCTACTAGGGATACCAGGTCCTCAGGTCAAATAAATAACTGTTGTTCCCTTGAATTCATTATTAGAACACTAATTTCCAGGTTGCTGATTTGACCCTTTGGTCAATAATATCAATAATGTTAACAATGCTGTCCCATCCCTGGCATTTTTATCCAGCAACAGAAAAGCCCCATTTAATTGCACTGAAGCTGGCTTGGTTTTGCAACTTGTCCACAAAAACTAACCATTCATTGTATGTTAGTGGTAAGCTTGCACACTTCCCATAGCTCCCGGCTCTGTTCAAGAATTTGTTCATCAGCTGATGGCAGTGGTGGTTAATATGGACGGTTCTGAAAAAATTGAGAATAAGGATAAAACAGTATTGAAAGAGCCACTAGAAGGCACCTAAAAAATATCTCCCCACGTCCCCCCACAAATCAGAGGGTAGGCCACGTGACAGGAGAAAAAAACTATCCATGGGAGCTGTTCGGACCCAGTGGCCTTCAGGCCTGGGTTTTGACCTTTGTGCTTAGCTTAAGCTGCATGCTTGGTATGAATTGTGGTCAAGACGTGCACCTGGTAAAAAGGATCAGATGGAAAAATACTTTCCTCGACTTAAAATGAACCTGGAAATTGGCTACCATACTTCATGGTGTATAAGTCGAGTTTTGAAGACCAGTTCTTAACTCTTACAATTCAACCTCGACTTATATACCGTATCACCGTCCCCTGCAAGTGGCACCAGGCTTGGCGCTCAGCTGGCGTGGCCCAGGCAGTGCTATTCACAGGGGGTAGAGGTGCGCCAGCTGAGTGCTGAGCCCAGCACCACTTGCAGGGGCGGGGATGGAGACAGGGCTGGGCTCGGCACTCAGCTGGTGCTGCCTCATCCCCTGCGAGTGGCGCTGCCTGGGCGATGCCAGCTGGGCACTGAGCTCAGTACTACTCTCAGGGGAAGAGGCTGCACCAGCTCTGCCATGAGTGGTGCTGGGCCAAGTGCCAAACACAGCAACACCAGCTGAGTGCTGAGTGCCAAGCCCGGCACTGCTCACAGTGGATGGGGCTGGGCTTGGTGGCTCTGCTCGCAGCAGACAGGGCTGTGCTTGGCACTTGGCTTGCGCAGCCCAGGCAGTGCTGCTCACAGGGGTTCAGGTCACGCCAGCCAAGCGCTGAGCCCAGCCCCGACCCTGTCCCAATCCCCTGAGAACTGCACCATGCTCAGCACTCGGCTGGCATGTCCCCATCCCCTGCAAGTGGCACTGCCTGGGCCATGCCAGCTGAGTGCCAAGCCCTGCCTCATCCACTGTGAGCAGCACTGCAAAGTGCTACACCTGGCACTGCTTGCAGGGGATGGGGCAAGGCTCTGCGCTTGGTGGCACCGCTCACAGCAGACGGGCAGAGTGCTTGGTTAGTGCAGCCCCATCCCCTGTGGACAGTGCCAAGCTTGGTGCTCAACTGGTGTGGCCCAGGCAGTGCCACTCACAGGGGATGGTGCCACGCCAGCTAAGCCCATCCCCACCCCCTGTGATAGGTGCAGCAGCACGGATCCACCCCCCGAGTGCCCGGTGCACAGTGAGGGCACACAGGGGTTGATATATGTCGACACCATATTTCTGACCCCAAAGACTTAGGTTGACTTATACACTGGATCTACAAAATTCCCAGCTCTTTTGGATCAGAAAAATGGGGTCAACTTATACACTGCGTCAACCTATACACCATGAAATACAGTAACTAAATGGAATAAATACAGCCTGTGCAGAAGAGGAATAGTCAGAGCAAAACCTACCTCAACCTAAGAATGAGTGTTGTATTGCTTTGGACTAACTACAGAATTGCAACTGCTGAGGTTGCTTTGCCCTTGATTTAGAATTGTAATTGTTACCGCTCAATAAACTTGCTTACAGTTAAGGACAACCATGTCTTAATCTCCATACCTGGTAAAAAGACCTGTAGCATCACTGGACGTAACAAAGCGGAAAGGGATTTCACAGATTTCTTAGTGGTCCTTGCCCAGTAGAAACATTAGATCATCCTGTCTGAATTCATGTATATTATAGGCCGTTACATTTCAGGCAGACACCCCTGCCTTGATCCTTATGATGTTGGTTAAATTAAATCGTTTCATTTCTCAGGTAACTAGATGTGCACCACAGGCAGACAAGAAGAGAGGCCAGCTTGAAGTAAATGTGTATATATAAAGGTATAACCATAAAATCTCTTCATATAAAGGAAAACAACTGAAATGTTTCCTGTAAATCACCACTTCTGTATGCTTGCAGTTAAGCTACGTTATAAGGCACTGTGTTTGTCACGAACCAAGCTTCCTTTTTTTTGTGCATATCTGAACTTTAATTCAGGTACAGGTGGAAATCTGACTGCTTGTGCTTTTAATTAAGTAGTATCTAATTGCCAATTCAAATCACTCACAAGCACAGATACTCATTTTGACTTGCATTTATTTTCACCAATTCTTAAAAAAAGCAAAGACATTGTTCGGTAAACCGCAGTATAAACATACCAGATACAACTATTCTGCTGCATTAAAAATATTAAAGGCAGAATAAACTTAGGTAGATAACAATAAAAAAAGGCTCTGTAGTCCTTAACGTGATCAAGAAAGATGCAAAGTGAAAAACTGAATATAGTCAGCTCCTTTCAGCATTGCAATATGACCTGTTTTTTATGCAGAGGATTAAAGTTCTATGATGCATCACAAAAATGATGCTAAAGAAATTGCATGGTGGGGCAGAGGGTATGATTTGTATGGCAATCCTTTTTTCAAAATGCTTCCCAAGACTGCACTAGGCTTTTTATCATCCTGTGCACTGTAGGCTCTCAGATTTGCCTTTTTTCCCTACTAACCAGCATAGGCATCTGCAATGGCACAGACATCTGCAATACCATAAGCTTCAGAACAAAATTGAGTCATGAATCAGTAAATTTATAACCATAATACCCTATTTGCAAAACATCTGACAACTATATAATCACCCTATCCAGGTGAAAAATAATTTCCAAAGAAAAATAGCCTTAAATCCTGCCTTTAACGTCACCTCAAAACTTGCAAGTATTAATTAGGGAGTTATTACCCTCACTTAGCTCCATCTTTTGTTTTTTCTCACATCAGCTTCTTAGTCATATTGGAAAACCATCAGCTGCAAGATTTTTCAGTGAAAAAAACCTTCAGATTATGCAGATGAGGTCTACCCAAGTCACACAAGATTAGGTAGTGATTTCAAAGATCACCAGAGGAGCCTCCCTTCTTTCTGGACCACCTATGGGAACTGAAGGTGGCCTACCACTAACTAAAAACCTTACAGGAAATCTTGGTGGTCCTGTTATTGTGCAGTGAACTAGAAATAACACTGTGCACTGTGCATAGTCCCTCACTTGAAAAGTCCTGCTGAAGACAAAGAGTTTACTGGGTACGTTACTACCCCTAAGCCTCAAGGATTCGCAATCTAGCCCAATTAATCTAAGCACAGGCCACTGGAATGGTCTCTCCAGCTCAAGTGGTAGAGGTCTGTGCTTTGTGGCCCTTGACCAGCAGATCCTTAAAGCACATTTTAAGGATCCACCCTCTTAGGGAAAATCGTAAGCCATTAGGCAATGCAGGTGGAAATCCAGTGGTTCAGGAAAGGAGGGAAGAAAGGAAAGACACCAACAACATACCCATGCAATAGAGCAGCTATTCTCAACGGGGGTGTCGTGCAATCCTTCTAAGGGGCACCGTATGGTACCTGTGCCGTTAGGTGTGCAAACACCTACACATGAGTCAGAGGTTTTCAGTTACAAATCCATAGTAACAAAGCATTCTGACTTGTTGTATTCTTTCCAAATTCTTTGCAAAAGACAGACTTTCTCTCTTATTATTTTGTAGTCAGAAAATAAGTAAAAACTAAGAGCTGGCCTGTTCTCATAGACCGTGAAACGGGGTGGGCCACCCAGACCACGGCCCAACCACCTTTTAGCACATTAATTTATATAACCCACAAATGCACAATTGTCATTCCAGTTAAAACTGTATAGATAAAGCTATTTTTTTAACTGCATAGCTAGCTAAATGAACGTGTTAAACATTGGTCGGGCCATGGCCCAGTTGGCCCACCCCGTTCTGCAGCTTATGCCTGTTCTGATGGGTGTCTCGAGTCTAGAAAGGTTGAGATCACTGCAGTAGAGATTCTCTGTCTTCTTTACCTACAGTGCTTTCCCATGGGTTTCTATTTCCTTCAGTCATTCTTTTCTATTTCTTTCTTTGTACATGAGGTGGGAATACCATGGAGCTTTGTTTGGCAATTATGCACAGTTGCTAGCTTGCAATACATGTCCTAAGCACCACCATCATATTTAGAGTAATAAAGTAGCTCTGAAACACACAATCTGTTTGTCTTAATATTAATACATGGAATCCAACACACTTGACTCTTAAAACTGAAGCTACACATTTAGGTAGATACTTGTTAGCATGGTCTGAAGAAATAATGCAAAGCGAAGTTGTTTCCACACAAATACCAATGCAGTGATGGTTATTTTTATTACGTGTTGACTCAGCTGATGTTTATGGATATAAAATTCCCACTGAGTCAAAATTGTCTCTGCAACTCAGCTTCTGCTCCTTTAGTGTATGACTCTTCAAGTCCTTGAGTTGTGTAGGGCTGATGAGATGTCCAATTATAGGCTATAAATGGGCACAGGTAAAATTAAGCAGTAGGTATAATCTACCCCACAGATTGAGAGCAAGTCCTTTTGCTAGGATAAATTCAATTAAAAAAAAATTGGAGCTGGTTTAACTCTGATTATGTCAATGAATGGAGTTGAACTCAATAAGCATGCCCCTACATGCAGCTATTTCCTTTTCATTTGCTCCTGTGTGCAATGGCCAGTTTTTATGGTTTTACTATCACAGTTTCTTACTTGTAAAGATGTTTTTTCTCCTCAACTGTCATGAGAAAGGCACACAAATCCCACAGGGGAAAGTGACTGAGTGCAAGAAGAAAACAATGGAATTCACTTAACACAGTGCTTTCAGGTCCAAGAGGTAAAAACAAAGAAAAAAGTCGTATTGTCAACCCATCTCAATAGATCTATAGTACTTTTAGGCATCGCTTTTAAGAACAAAAGATAGAAAAGCTTGCAGAACAGAGGTATGTATTTAGGTTCATAACATCCCTTTAAAAAGTAGCTCTCAAATAATTCTTACCAGCAATATGTGCTAGTTTTAAAATACTGTTATTGTAAACTTATCACTTCACTGCATTGGGGGATTTACTTTACCTACATATGCACTAAAAAACAAATTGTTTTACATGAAATGCAGAGCACTTCCAGCCCTGCTTTCAAGTAACATGCTACATGCTGCCTTGATTGCTCAATTTGCATCGATTAGGGCCTGGCAAAACCAACATTCAAGTAGCAAATGCTAGATCAACACGAAAGAAAACATTCCCACAAATCATGCTGGCAAAATAAACAAGTGCAATGCTATTAAATAATTCATATGCACAACTCATTGACATTGAAAATGTGCTCTCAAATAGCACCACGGCTGAGTATAACTGCCAGCTTAATCTAGAAAAATATTAACCTAAGAAGGAGGATAAGGCTACAGTGAGAGAAAAAAACAGAATATTTTAGGGAGAATTTGAAGTCAGTAATACATCAAGTTTGGCCAGGTCAACCATGATGAAGCTTGAGTGTTAGAAGAACCAGAGGAACATAGGAAGAAAGTACTTTACAGACAAGAAGATTCCCAAATGAAAATAATTGCTATTAATTTTTTAACCAGGCTGAATATTATCACCAAAATATACCAACCCTGCACAGGTTTCCAACAACCATTGGTAGCATTTGGACACACGGTTACAAACCAAAAAAGGGATAAAAACCCTCCAATGTTGAGACAAGGGTCTCAGTAGTGGAAATTGTAATAGAATAGAAAACCTTTGACTTGAACAGCAATAATGTGAACAGATGCCACAGATGGGTAATGACTGAAAACTGTTGTTCTTAGAGTAGCATATGAAATGAATTAGAGGTCTCAAGGAAAACTTAAGATGATTTATTGGCCACAAGATGGTGCGTCATGAGACGACAGAACAATAGAAGCACATTGAAATGAATAATTTTAGAAGTCAATCACATCTTAGAAAATACAACAGCTGTATATGATCTTAAATCTGATACAATCCCCCCCCCCTTCCCCCGATATCAGATTTAAGTAGAAAACTTGGATTCTATGTCATTGTGCATTATATTTGTGGCTCTCTTCATAGGTGCTTTTTCCTGAGGAAGGGGGGAGAAGAGGGTTGGGGGGGGGTTGGTTAATCTTCTTTTAAATTCACTTAACTGTAAAGATTATTTTGCAGTTAAGGGGCACACATGGGGAGTGGGCCTTCAGTCACCCAGCAGGGCTGTACACGCCAGTCTGCAGTAACAACATTTGCCTGCTGATTTGCATTTTGAAAGGACAACATTTTACAAGTTGGGTGGGATCTTTTTTTTTATACCAATAGAAACAGAGCTTTTTTGTACCAAGTGATTTTTACAACCACACCCATCTGCTCTTTTGATGTTCCATTGCTACCCAAAACCAGGGCTTTTCCATATCATTTGGAAACCTACGGGATCTTGAAAACATATTGCTGGCACAAAACCATGTATCCAAAGACAGCATTGACTCACATGCTTTATTATATAAACAGAGTTTGCATCCTTGGAATTAGGCAAGTCTGCTCTGCTAGGTCTGGGTACTTAGAGTAACATTTTGAAACCTGGTATAGCCTTTATTCTAGGGGGAAAAAACACTGAAACAACACAAAGGGGTCTATAAACGCCAAATGTGTCAGGGAAAGATTCCCAGGTCCAGCCCTGATTGAAGACTCCTTTGAGACTGACCTCCGAAAAGCCCCTGAAAAACCTGGTGTTTGGCAGAGGTAGGACGGCAGCACTGCAGCGAACACAAACGTGACTACAGTCTTTGGGGCAGCCCTGAGACAGTGCCCTAACTTAGAGGGTTTTTGGTTATAGCTGTGTCGATCTAAGAACATAAGCAGGTAAGGTTCTTCCGGTAGATGTGATATCTTTTATTAGAGCAACTGAGTAGTTGGAAAAAAGTTCTTTGTAAGCTTTTGGGTGAAATCACCTTTCTTCAGGGATAGGAAATTTCTGCTGTACTGAGACTCCAAGGAATCTAGCAAACACTTCCTAAGGGTGATTGCACTCAAAATCTTGCAGAGAACTTTTTTCATAGTTTCATAGTTTCTAGGGTCAGAAAGGGACCTGAACAGATTATCAAGTCTAACCCCCTGCCCTGGACAGGAACGAGTGCTGGGATCATAATAACACAGTCAGATATCTATCCAACCTCCTCTTGAAGACCCCCAAGGTAGGGGACAGCACCACCTCCCTTGGGACCCCATTCCAGAGCTTGGCAGCCCTAACTGTAAAGTAATGCCTCCTGATATCAAGCCTGAACCTGATCTCAATCAAGTTGTGGCCGTTATTCCTTGTTATCCCAGGTGGTGACCAGGAGAACAGAGCCTCACCTATTTTCTGCTTGTCCCACCCTGGTGAGTTTATAGTTGGCCACCAGATCCCCTCTCAGCCTTCTCTTGTGGAGGCTGAATAGATTCAGGCCCTTTAGTCTATCTTCGTAGGGCCTAGCATTTTTTCCAAGTACTCAGTTGCTCTAATAAAAGATATCACATCTACCCAAAGAAACTTGTCCGCCTGGCTTAGGGGAGCCTTCAGTTCTCATACTGGATTGGGAGGATGCAAAATAGCTTAAAACCCCCTTATGCACCCCCCTTGTCATGGACTACTCATTGTTTTTTGTACTGCATCACATGGTCTCACCCTGGTTCAGCAGCAACGCTCTTCAAGGTGTGCACGGGTTTATTCCTAAGCAGTACGACAGAACACCAATCAGCTGCACCCCAGTCAACCATGTACTCAATCAAGCACATGTGGCCACACTTTGTTTCTGAAGGGCCATTTCTTTCCATCTCTTTCAGTCCTGGACACAGTTCTGCCTCTTTTGGATCAGGAAATCTCTTGCTCTTCATGAGAGCTTGGGAGCATGTATTTTTAAACTCCCTTCCACATTAACAAAGTACTTTAGAAATGGAATTTCTGGCCACGGACAGAGGTAACTTAAGCACTTCAAATGGGAAGGAGGAATAACTCCCTGGGGATGCACATCAGCTGTTACACTGTCCCTGTTCCCTCTGCATGCTCCTGCACTGGTATAAATGAGGAAAGCTGTTATAAGTTTAACCTCAGAGAAACACAGTTTTGCTATATTGATATCATTACAGAACAGTGTAGACCAAATAGTTACAGCATACTCTAATGGATCATGCCCGTGATTTCATAACCACACAGGGCTCATCCCAATTAGTGTTTTTGTTCAGTGTTCTACCGTATAGGACTCCCAAATTAAGGTCACGGTAAGCAAGGATTAATGACAGCTAATTACTAGAACAAAATACTTAATCAGAATCATCCATCTCTTCTTATCTGCTTAAAAAATACTGGGTCCTCACACTTACTCACATTAGTGCTATCCTGAATCATATCCAATAAGATCACACCATAGGGTACAAAATTATCCATTTAATTTATCAGCCTTCAGCATCAAGTTTGAGAAATCTTATCAGGTATGTCAATAATTCTGAAGCAATAATATCAACATCTCCTGCTTGCTTCCAATTTCTTGTTTTTAGCCCATCAATTCAGTTCCTAATAGAGAATGTAGGATATGTAACAATACACTTACTATCTGAGAACAGTTTCAATCATTTGATTAAGTGGTTCTCAGCTGCTGAATGCTTCTTTCTGATATTAATAGCATCTTTTCAATCTCCCTTAATATAAGATGCCTTTTCTTTACCTCATTGCTTAATAACACTAGCATTGATTGAAGGCTGCTTGTCGCCTTTCCCATTTTATTCATTCGAAAAATGAATCTAAATTAAGGACTATATTTATAAGCAGCATGTAAACATCCACTGTATTTACACTAGATGGGGATTTTTTTTAATAGTCTCTCATTCTTTTATATTCTAAACCCAGTGTATATGTTGAATTAAAGAATTTCACTATATATGGTCTCCTTGTGAACATCTTTACAAGATCATGGCAGCAATGTTCACCTCTTTTCCCTAAAGCCTTCATGTTTAAAAGGTTTAAAAAAACCACCCCTATTATTGTTAATTACCTGAAAACACATCTCAAAAATGTTCATTTGCAAGTATGAATACAGAATGATTTATTTATGAAGTAAAACAACATGCAATATATAACAGTTAATTAAAGTTAGCTTGTGATTCACATTGATGAAAGTTGAATAATTTCTTAATAGCTAGCATCACTGTATATCTAATTTTGTTGTGACTCTGGAGAACGCTCAGTGAACAACACTAGTCAAGTCTGGAACCAGAAGACGGCTAAGATCAAAGTTATCCCAAGTCATCATCCCATTAACAAGCAAAGGTGCAATAAATATTGGTTTGCCCGGAATTTAGCATATCAGCAAAACATACTTGTTTTCTGGGGATACACCAGTTTAACTTGTATATCGGCTATGATTATTTCCATCACAGGTAAACATTTAAGGCTGAATGAGTTCACTAAATGGCATAACTAAAACTTGTGCATTGACACTAATGATGGAAACGCAAGAAAAAGGCTTCTCCACTGGGGCTGAGTGAGTAGTTCCCTTGCTATAACTATTTAGATCAGGCTGCCTACTAGTTTTAAATGGTTGCTATCAGACCCCAGAAGGAAGAAGTTTATCAGTGGAACAGTTACTGATACTCAAACTGATAGGCGGCTTCAGATCCTTGAGGCCATAGGAGAAAATGGGTGTGCACAAAAGTGTAGTCAAAGAAGAAAGCTAGTAATGAAAATGAAAAAAGAAACTATGAACTGACTGTGAGCCTACTTTAGACCAGTCCTTTTCTTATGATTTTCATAGGGACAGTGAGCAAGCCCTTCCCTATGTACTGTATTCAGAGCATCTGATCTAATGCTTTCCAACCTGGGGATCTGAAGTTGGGTTCTTATCATCCAAAGCCAAAATCTGTATGTAAGCATCTAAGTCAGGGGTGGGCAAAATACGGCTGGATCTGGCCTGCCAGGCCATTCTATCCGGCCTGTGGGGCCCCTAAAAAATTAGATAATATTAGAAAAGTATTAAATATTAGAAAATTAGAAAATTAATATTTATTCGCTCCTAGCTGCCTGTCAAAGATGACAGGAGCCAGGGGCAGTAGGACCGAGAGGAAGCTAGTGGCAGGACCCAGCAACAGGGTCTGCCCAGCCCTTGCCCCCCCAACCTGGAACCCCTGCCTAGCAGAGGCTTCTGGCCTGGGACCATGGGGCTGTTCCTGCTTCCCTGCACCAGAAAGGGAAATGCGGCCCTCAACAGTTTGCCAAAACTCGGTAAGCAGCCCTTCGCCCAAAATAATTGCCTGCCCCTGATCTAAGTGGAGCCTCATTGATTTGCAAACACTAAACAAACAAGCACCAACATGTCAATAGGAGCTGTAAGTGCTCTAGGACTTTTTAAACCCAATACACTTATTTGGGGTACTGCATATTTCTCTGCTGGGTAGGAAGGTGATACCCGATAGTTGGCATTAAAAAGCTGTGCCATCCAAACAGCATGTAGCATCCATCAAAATGGGCAAATGTGGAGTAGAGACATGAGGAGAAGCAGCAGCAGCATCTAGCATGCAGCTCCATTTTGAACCCGAATAGGTATGACATGTTTTTATTCATTCCTTAGGAGGTAGAAAGGAAACCCTGGTTCAGTTTATAGGAAAAGGAGTGTGTGAAGCTAAGTGTATGTATAGCCAATCCAATACTCAGCCTTCAGACCCTGTACACTTGCCTAACTCCCATCTTTTGAACTGATGCTGCTAGCAAGAGGAACATTAGAAATAAGGAAACCCCATGAAGGAAACAATATGAACATCAACATATTGAAGTCAGCAGTAGGGGCATGATTCTCATTTATATTAGGCCCCCTTACACCCTTGGCAATATTAAAGGTCCTTAAACTACCCACTTGTCTGAGCTATGTAAGGACTCCTTCTATAAATGAGAAACAGGTCCAGGCTGCGTAATTCTGGACTCCTAGTGGGAAACATTTTCAATACCCATTTATAAGGTTGAATATATTTTAGGTCTGTACAAAGATTTGACGAGTGGAATGCAATAAAGAAATGTCAATTGTAATATCAAACATCTCATCCTTCATAAAGTTTTGAAGCAAGTGTCTGCCAGACTTTAACATTAAATCATGATATAAGGAAAAAACAAGCTTATGCTTGTCTTCTTATTGCCTAAAGGCAATGAATGACTTTTAAAAATAATAATAATAAAGCTTATCAATCTCTGGATCAATATGAAGCGAGTTCAGCTAGGCAATAAGCTCATGTCCCAAACCGATCATCATAAAACTATGACAATGAACTTCTCAGAAAACAGACTTGCAACTGCAAATATAAACACTTCGCATGCAATAGTCATATCTCTTTCAGTCATCTAAAATAAATTAATTATTTACATTATTTGGGAGGTATTTGATGCAAAGCCATGTGAATAAAGTATGTGAATAAATATGCCAAACAAGTTTCAAGTTCGTTTCTCTTATGTTATGCTTATATAATCAATAAAGACCCTAAGTGCACGTTACACAGTAGAAAAATAGAAAGAGCATATACAGTCAACCTGATGAAGAGCTGAGTGTCTATCCAAAGGAAAATGTCAAATATATATGTTTTCAAATTTTCTGAAAATCTAGTTTTTCAGGAAGTGCTTTGTGGCCAATATACCGGTAAGAGGTTATGCAAAAAACACCTGTAGCTGCATAGGAATCATCTCGAGACCACATGTATGTCCTTTTTGGTTTTGGAGAGATACTCCTGATGCACATATTGCAAGAACAGCCAGCCGTGTTTTGAATAATCAGACTTTTATGCCAACAAACCGACCCAAATTAGCTAACTCCCTCTAATGGTCACTGCACAGGGATTATGAACGTTAAATGTTGCCCAGATATAAGAAGACAGAGAGAACTGCCTTTCAGTAAACCCTTTAACAAGGTTATGTCTTACAGTAAATCATACATATATTCATAAATGTCCTCATTTGTACTATTTTATATAATCCACCCCCCCGAACAAACCCCAACATTTTCAAACTTATAAATGGCATAAATGCCAGGGGCAGGGTGTTGAACATGATGATCCATTGGGTCTCTTCCGACACTATAATCTATGAATCTATGAATTATTGCATGGCTATCATGCTATGAAGACCATTAACCCCAAAAGAAATCTACAGGTAACTTTAGGAGCCTTTTGCTAGGAGCCATTACTTCCAACTGATCAGAGCCGCAGCATTTGGCGCCTGACAAATCAATGAGTCTTTCCAGAGTCTAATATGTGGTAACTAGAGATGAATATGAACATCAAGTATATGCAACACACGTCAGAGAAGCTCAGGCAGACTGTTATGACAGGAAGAGACAGATGAAACCTGCACGATACAAAATGTTTTTTGTGTGTTCAACACATATGCGAGAGGCTTATGAATCAGTCAATCTAGCTTTAATGTCTTTGCGTTTGTCTCTTGCAATTAGCAGTTTGTTTTCAACCAAATGGAGAATCTTATTTCCCCAGGGTTCTGGCAGTGGTGGAAAGAAGAAGAATTTAATTGCAAGAAATCAGTCTGTTCCCATTTCTTGTGCCATTTCTTGGGAGTTTTGAAGGTTCATATTTCATAGGTTCTTCGGTTACTCTGGCAACAAATTTTATTGGGCATACCCTTCAAGCAAGGCTACGGTTTGGGCCCTACTGCGCCCACCAGTCACCATGTGGGTGTGCAATCAGGACTGGGTTTGAGGAAAACCTGTGAAACAGTACAGTGCAAATACACTCCCTTTAAATAACAGTTCACAAGCAATTCATAGCTCATATACATCTGTAAAAAGATAGAGAGAGAGAGAAATCAGTTTTGAATGAGGATGAAAATCTATTGGTTTCAAATCAATTGACAGGAATAAATGAACTAGCATACCTGACTGTATTGTTCATAGGTCTGCCACGGAGCACACTGAGGGCCCCCCCACACCTCCCCAGCTCGGTGATCAGCCACAGGGGGACCCTGGGTGCTCCCCCCAGACCCAGGAAGTACCAGTCGCTGAGCCAAGGGAGGTGTGGCGGGGACCCCTCTGCACGCTCCCTGGCAGACCCAGAAGTGGAGCAGAAGTGTTTCTGATCCACTTCTGGGTCTGCTGCCGAGCCCACTGGGGAGCCCCAGCATCACATGCACCCCAGCATCACAGTATTCAAGAGCCCCCTGCTACCTAGAGGTATGGAGAAAAAACATTTAAAGCTGTGTCTATGTCTGAATCGCCAAATCTTTCTGAATCTCTCCAAATCGATTTGGAGAGTTCTGATTCAATTCAGAAAGATTAAAGGGTCCTCTGATTTGATTCAGATTCAGAGATTCAGCCCGCAAATCAGGCTGAATCTCCGTTGAATTGAATCAGGGACCGAAGCTTTGCACAGCCCTACTATGAACACACTTTCTTCCTTTAATTGAGCACGAGGGTCCGCTTCCATAACCTTTCTTCACCCAAAGTCTTCAAAGCAGATTCCCTTATCTGCTTTGAAGACTTTGAAGGTCTTATAATAAGACCTTTCCTATGCTCCTATAACAGTTCCCTTCACAATGCTTCATTTTTCTAAAATAAATTTACCATAAATTTAATAAACTCAGTAATAGCTGGGACTGGGATGGTTTATTAC
>NW_017729029.1:36360699-36385577 GCF_001723915.1 Gavialis gangeticus
ACAACAACAACTCATTTTCATTTTGTTTTCCAAAATATCCAAAAGCAACGTATCTGAGAAGGACATGAATCCAGCAGGTCACTACTTGGGAAAAATTGCTCATTCGGAAATGTAAGTATGCTTGAGTTATATGCGCGTGTAATAAGTCATGCTTTGTCATCATCTTGAATGCTAACCTAAAGCCCAGGAAAAACCAAAACCAGGGAAACTTCAGGCACTAACAGATATTTACTTAGCCTGTTAACAAAATTACGTTTTTTTAAGTGTAAAATCTTTGAGGCCTCCACAGAGAAGGGTGTGCACAATCAGTAATCAGTGCTTGCAGCCAAGTCTCAGTGGAGGAGGACTTATTTAAAAGGGTAAATCCTAAATGGGAGCTGGTTTCACAGACATGTGGCTTTATACTTAGCATATTATGGAGGTGCCAGATGAAGCTTCATGGTTCAGGTGGCACTACGATCTGTTGTTAATGTAAGACAGAAATCATTTGCTCTCTCTCGCCTGGCTGTACATTGAGCGACTGAGTTGCTACAACAACACTTTGCAGCCTGAGTTTTCTACATCCCTGGAGGAGGGAGGGAAGATGTCTGAATCTTTGCAGGGAAAGCAGTTGAAAGGGGCCCCTTCCCTGATAATTGCTCTCTCTGGTCTTGCTTTTCTTTTTATCACTGTACCTTAAGAATTTCAACTCACCCCAGCATGGATGAGTATTGAGAGCTTTTCAGATATGTAAGGAGCACAAACAAGATCCCAAAGTGCCTGGCAGAGAATCAAGGCAGAGCCATACGGGAAATGAGTTTGTGAAAAGATCACAGGCTGGATTGGTAAGATCAGAGGCATAACAAGTCCGCTGGGCACCTGGGGCAGCTACAATGCATGGAGGCAGAGCTGACTTCCAGCTGTCACTGTGCCACTGATGTGATCATGGAGCTGCGGTGGCAGCTGCTGTATCTCCACCTCTTCCCCTACCCCAACCAAGTCAGCACCCAGGACTACTGCCCCGGTCTCTCTGCTTTAGTTACGCTCTTGGGCATGGCTGTCAACTGCGCAAGGCTTTGTAAACAAAGACAACTGATGTGTGTGGGATGAGTTGGGAAGAAGCAGCCATGGAAAGTGTTAGAGACATAGTCAGCACACAAATCCTACAAGGTGAACTCTGCCGCTGCCTTTTGAGTGGATTTGGAGGGTGGGGGAGTTGCAAATGCACACACATCTAATCCATCTCTTGAAATTGTTGTACACGTAAACTTAAATTTCAAACTAGTGCAAACCGTTAAGTGGCTATAGCAAAAAGGGGAAAACTGATTTCAGTGGGTGACGAAAGGCACTGACCAATCAGTTACTGTTCTCATAAATGTGTTTTTTTCAGTCTCGTTCTAATTGGAGTGGTTCGATTTAGGGAGAGCAATGAGTACGAGCGCAGTGGTGTAAAGAGTGTTGTCAGTCAGTTGGCAGCCCTCCAACCATCCCTACTGATTAAGGAGTTTACTGAGTCTCGAAGACACTATTTTCAAGTTATTGGGATATATATATAGATATACACACACACACATATACATATATACACACACACACACATCAACAATAAACAATAATGACATGATGCAATGGCACAGTTAACTTAACAGGCCTGGGCCGATTCATTATCTTTCTTAGCTTAAAATTAGGAGCAAATTGGAATCCTGAGACAAGTGTTACTTGTGATCATCGCAAAATAGCGAGCACTGTCATTTTCCTCTTATTTGAATTACTTGCAAAGCATCCATTACATCCCCAACTGATACATTTTTTCCTACTCTGTTCTGGATTTGCAATAACAATAACTGTCTCGATAAATTACTTACAACATTATTCAAGCTCATGTAGCAGCATTTGTTTCCATGTTTCTCCCAAAATTATGACAATAGAAACAGATTATTGTAATTTCTTCGTCAAGCTAGGACTACAGGTGGCTTGCTTTTTTCATGACTAATAACTCTCATTTTGCTCTTCGTGGTATAGTCACCGAGATGTTCTGTCTTTTTTCCTAGCATGAGGTAGATTTTTATAGCAGCAAGAGGAAATGAAGAAATGATTGAGCCTTAAAAATATCTTATCATTACATATACATTAAAATGATGATGAGGAGAAATGGTAATTTGTTACATTGTGTTGTATCGCTTGTCTGGAACCTCGCTCACAAATGAAGGTAAAGAGAGAGCAGATGAATGCCTGAACAGTGGGTCTGCGCTTTGTTTTTTTAACAAGGCAGAGCTAAGGGTTTTTGCAGCACGGGAAGTAAACCCAGAGTGCTCCGTTCTATACTGACATTATTTAAATTAGATCAAGACAAATGGTTATTTTTGAACAATATAGTCAATTATGCTAGTTCATTTATTCCTGTTCATTGATTTGTGAACAATAGATTTTCATCCTTATTCAAAACTGATTTTTTTTCTCTCTCTCTCATCTTTTTACAAATGTATACAAGTTATGAATGGCTTGTGAACTGTTATTTAAAGAAATGAGTCTGTTACTTAATAGCTGAGGTTCATGTCTAGTCAGCTGAGTAGTACTGTGACATTTCTGTTCTCTACTTCACTTTATGATTATAAACTACACTATCTTCAGCCCAAATTAATTTTGCTTTGTCATGAAGTCCTTGATTAATTCGTTAATTCTGAATCAACCAAAGCTGACAAGTGTAAGACTCTGTTCACAAACATTCGGAAAAAAAAAAAGAAGTCCAGATGTTAAGCTTGTTTTGTAACTGGGCGACCTTGGCAAATAAGTGTTCGCCGTTCAGGTAGGGCCGGTGACCTCTGAAAAAGTTAGGCTCTTATGCAACTTCATGAAACCTCTGTGAAAAAGCAAATTCTAGCTATAGTGGGATGGTCAGAACCAAGTAACAGTCTTGAATTAAGAGATTCCCAGCAAAAAGAGGGGTAGAGGGAATCTCTCCTTTCTAGGAGGGATTAGCTAGTTTCTAAATTGAATAAAACTTCTTAAAATATTGACAGGTGCAAGAGGGCATCTTGTTTAGTTTTGCTTTTCTGCTCCCTGGAAATTTTTGTCCTGGACAACTCACAGTCCTTTATAAGCAAAACAGCTACTCAGCTGTGCTGCCATGGGCACATGCTTGCTTTGCCTGCATTTCACAACTGACCGTACCCGCTACCAAGCACAGATATTGCTGGCCGCATTTTATGTTGCATTTGCGTTCAGCTGATGCTTGCAAGAGAAATTAGTTTTCATTGAAAACCCAAAGTGAGAAAAGGAGGTCGCTCAATGTGTCACAGTCAACAACAGGGAAGGTACTGAATTTTTCATAAGGCATCCAAATTGCATGTGATGAGAATTTGGAAATGGTTACATCGCCTTCAGTTTTTGCAAGTGATGCAGTTTGAACGCGTGCCAAACAGCGCATTAGAGCAGAGATTTAAGACGCCAGGGCTTTCAAATTGTATACAAATTTAAGATGAAATACGGTGATAATTATTTGAAAGGAAGATGCTCCAGCGTTAAGCAGACAGCACTGCAAACCATAAACAGGCTAAAGGAGGCTCTGATATTAATTATTCTCAGAGAGAGATGGTAGGGGCAGCATGCCAAAAATAGTACTTTGGCGGGTTCTTGTTTGAAAAACTTTTTATTAATAATGGTCTACCAAAAATGACTGTGGAAAATTAAAAACCACTGGCAATTCCAGTTTGTCTAAAATAATATGGGCCTCTTTTCTTAGCTCATGTTAATTCTCAGTTCAAGTCACCTTGACCATCCTAAGTTATTGCTGTACGAGTAGATGGCCTCCTGGTAAGCAAAGATGATCATACCTTCACCAAGCTGGGTACCAGCAAATCTTCCCATTATAGTGGATCCTCAAGTGAAGGGGATTCACAGCACTTCCTCAGCAAAACTGAAAGCATCACAACCCTGCACAGGCTTGGGCAGAAGTTTGCCAGGCTCAGGCTGCTCCTGGCATTTCATAGAATAATAGGAAGTCAGGGCTGAAAGGGACCTCAGGAGGTCTCGTCTAGTGCAACCCCTTGCTCCAAACAGGAACAACCCCAACTACATCATCCCAGCCAAAGTTTTGTCTAGCCAGGTTTTGAAAACCTCCGAGGATGGAGAGTCCACCACCCCTCTGGGTAACCTGTCCCAGTGCTTCACCACCCTCCCAGTGAGAAAATTCTTCCTAATACCTAACCTCAACTTCTCTTGCTGCAACTTGAGCCCATTGCTCCTTGTTCTGTCATCTGCCCCCACTGGGAACAGTCCAGCTCCAGCCTCTTCGAACCCCACTTCAGGGAGGTGAAGGCTGCTATTAAATCCCCCCTCAATCTTCTCTTGTCTAAATTAAATAAGCCCAGTTCCCTCACTCTTTCCTCATAAATCCTGTCCCCCAGCCCCCTCATCATTTTTGTCGTCCTCCGCTGGACTCTCTCCAATTTGTCCACATCCTTTCAATAGTAGGGGCCCAAAACCAGACACAGGACTCCAGATGTGGCCTCCCCAGTGCAGAATAGAGGGAAGAATCACTTCACTGCCCTCCATCTACTGGCAACACTCCTACCAATGCAGCCCAGCATGCCATTAGCCTTCTTGGCAACAAGGGCACACTGCTGGCTCATCCTCAGCGTATTGTCCACTGTCACGCCCAGGTCCTTTTCTGCACTTCCCAGGTGCTGTAATCCTCGGAGTCACTGTCGGGTTGCACAAGTCAAGGGAGCACTTAAGCCAGGAGACTGTTCCAGTACAGAGTAGCCTCAGCCTCCAGAGAAGGTAAAAGTGCCTTAAAAACTTTTTCCAGTTCCCAGGTGCCACCCACCGGTGAGTGCCTTTGCCTGGAGGCAGAAAGCAGGGTACTACTGTATTAGGCAGATCGGTATATTCATGCACAATCTAAGGCTTGCATGGAATTCCCTTCCCAGAGGGGTGAATGTCATTAAATAACTTTGAACTCCTGTTAAAAAAGTGACCCTCTTTCCAGGAAAAAGTGGCATTTTCAGGCTCTGCATAGTTGTTTCCCATACAAACACCAGCAAGACTGATTAAAGGAGCTGCCGTGCGCTGCAGTGCAGGCAGCAAAACCAAGGCATTGCAATTGCATTTTAAATCCTCTGCCGCAGCAGGACCGCTCATTTTATGCATCCCTCACTGTATATGTGCTCTCTTTTCACCTTTGCTTCTTTGCAGTAATAAGAATAAATGAATGCATAGCAAGTATGTCTGAAGGCACTGCTCATTACCCTTCCCTCTTTGGGTTATGCAGTACAGATTATTCACATACCACAGTTTTTGCTTCTTATGTCTTTATTTCAGACCTAGGGCTCACGGCATTCTGGACTGGTTTGGTCTCCCTAATACTTCTAATGTAATATTTACAACAACCCGTACAAAACCAAGGGCGATGTTTGCCCACAGACCCTAGGAGTTCTGTCTCTGTTCTCCGCTTCCCTGTCTGTTTGCTTCTGGCAAAGACAGACTCAGGCAGGAGGGGGCTGATATGCTAATTTTATTCTTTGTGCTTTAAAGAGATACTCACTGTATGAAAACCTATTGTGTACAGTATGATTTGGGGGGGAAACAATAATTGAAGCCTCGCTGCCTTTGTATTAGGGTGCACTCAAGAGGTATAATGTGTATAACAGTGTAAACACAGACCATTTTGGTGCAAGATTTGGATGGAAAGTTAGGGCTTCAGCTCCTTAAGGTCTGGGATTCTGTTGGAAAAGTCAATGGCATGTTATTTTATAGAGCAGTTGGGCAGCAACCTAGTGAGATCCTTCAGCAGGGCAACTTCTAAAAGCAGGTGGCTGTAGTCTGATAAAAGTTTACCAAAATGCCATGGTTTAAGACATGCAAAACTCTAGAACTCTTGGTTCAGAGATGATACCTTTTATGAGACCAACTAAGAAATTGTAATAATATACAAACTATATACAAACATATTTGTATACAAATTACATGTATTATAGATTTTTCAAGCTTTCGGGCACTTGCACCCTTCTTCTGGCTGAGGACAAATCCATGATGGTAAAAATCCTCTTAGGCAGAAAATAAACTTCACTTTGCACAGGAGAAATGAAGAAGGGTGCATGTGCCTGAAAGCTTGCAAAGAAAGATAATTTTTTGCAATTTCTTAGTTGGGCTCATAAAAGGTGTCATCTCTGAACTGAGAGTCTCTAGAGTTTTGCATTTCTTTTTGTCTCAGGCCAACATGGCTACCGAATACATCCCTGGTTTAAGACGGCCACTGTTTTGGGAGTGGAAACTCTATATTGGGCTGGTTCCGGCCTGGTGCAAGTCCTGATCTGGTGAAGGCAGACTCCTTTGTCACCAACTTTGCTGGAGTATTATTTAACGTGCAGTTGAAATAAATTATCACTAGGGAAACATTCAACTCCGCAGAAGCGTGGCCTTCCCCCTCAGTGCCCATCACAGTGAGGATATTGCACAAGCACTGGGATGTGAATTTGTGTTTCAGAGGGGAAATATTCTATAAAGTACAAGCTGAAGCAGTGGGCATTCAAACCTCAAAAGCATAAATTAAATCATCCTAATTATAACCCTGCAATGTGTAAACAATGAATATGGAAGTCATCCCGGTTTGTTGCTATATGGGATTATTACATATCTGCAATACTTCTCACAAACCTTCAGCTCACATTGCTTTGCAGGTATCTAAAAGGAGCTATAACAATAACTTGTTTGTGCGCCTATACTCTCTTAACTACTTCCACTCACTGCATTCGGCTTACCCTTGATGATTTAGGGGGTGAAATCAATATTCCATTGCAAAGGGTTGATGAAATGGAAAATGGGTTTAAATCTTCCTCCCACTTAACATTTAAATGTGATTTTAGAAATCTCTGTTTTAACACTGTACTAAAAGGTTGAGAGGTCACATCCAAAGCATTGCTGGTTTCAGAAACCATTGCAATCAATGCTGACTGCTGTAAATCCATGCCAGTGCTATCAGACAAATAGATTTTCATCTTGTTCCATTTCCCCTTACGATAATCAGTTAGGTTGTTGACCTTTTGTTAACCGCAAAATATTCAATCATCATTTTGATATACAGTGAACCCTTTATCTGATTTATTCCTTGTGATTGTCAGGTCAAGCATTTGTAAGATAATGCAGATAATTTTGACCCTGGTTTAGCTTCTCCACTGCATTAATTCACAAGTTATGCCAGATTTTTATGCTTCTGGAGTGTAGCCACTGATTCCATATTTTACTGGTGTGGTAGATTTTAATGTACAGTTGCTATAGCTAGGTGACTTACTGCAACTTAAATATGCTTAGGAATGAAGCCACATGCTCTGGAAAAGCTCCAAGTGGAGGAAGGCTTAGCTGTGCATCTGGTTAGCAGAACACATCAGCTTGGTACTCTATTTTCCTTACGGTCTCCACATGAAGTCTCATTCAAGGTCTCTCTGTTGGCCCTGGGTCCCTTCGCATGGCTTCAAACAACACCTAGATGTGAAGAATGTAGCTGTCAAGAGCCAGTGGGAACTTTCACAGGAGACGATCATGGACTTTGGAAAGGTCTCTTGCAAGAGAAAAAGGGCTCAGAAGGCTTCTAGACTTGACAAGGGAAAGGAAAGATGGTGCCCCAGTAAGTGTGCCAGCCTGAGACTCAGGGGACTAGGGTTCAAGTCCCACACTGAGCTAATGAAGACACTGCTTTTGAAGACAGGATGAAATCTGATAAACTAAGAACCAGAGGTGTCTATACACATGCTCCAGATTGCAGGAGGCGAGGGGGGAGCATTTTAATTAGAGCAAATCCTGGAGAGCCGCTCTAATTAAAACCCTGCAGCATCAGGTGTATTCAGTGTCCCACATTTCAAAATGGCCGCAGGGGCACTTTAACTAAAACTTGTCAAATAGGCTTTAGTTAAAGTGCCCTCACCACCATTTTGAAATACGGGACGCTGAATACATGAGACAGTGAGGCATGCTGTAGCCTCTAATTAGAGGCTGTAATTAGAACGCTCCGGCACACTCAATTGGGGGGGGGATTCAATTAATCGAGTCTGCTCTGATGCAGTCTAATTAGAACACATCAGAGCACGTGTATAGACACCGCAGGAGACCTAAAGTTCAGGCAGCAGTATCTACTGTAGTGACTAAGCAAGGTGAGCTCATCACTCCCCCTGAGGTCAATGGGAATACACTGTATAGACCACTTAGTTGCTTAACACCAAGCTGCATCTTTAAGCACCCAGATACCTTTGAAGAACTTGTCCTGTGGTCTATAGTCTAGCCTGAGCACTCTCACTGAATCCCCAAACTTCTTGAACATTTGGGTTTGGTACATTAGGCCAAGCCTGAGCTATACCAAAAGTACAAGGGCACATGTGCAAGAAAACCTGTCCTCTAAGTCTACCGTTCAGGCTGAGCCATGCAGAGTTTTCTATCGAAAAAAACAAATCTGAAACTAGAAGAATCAGACATAAATGCAAGTAAATAAGATCACTTATTCATACTGCTCCTGCTGTCCACTTATTTGGTAGAAATAACTCTCCTCTCAAGCCCCAGCAGGCCTCCCACTTGTTGCCACAACGTCATCACAACATAGCCCTTTTGTACCTGCTATGCAGGGGATAAATACATATATGGTAAAAATTCAGCAAGGAGAAATAATAAAGCATGTACCACTTAGGAAAGCAGAAGAAAGGCCATGTAGCTTGACCTCACAGTACATGACTGAACCTGTTACCTATAATAAGGTAATGAAAGAGCTTTTCCCTTTCCCTTTCCATGTATATTTCTTTAGGGTTCAATTTTGAAATGAGCTAAGCATTCTGATCCTGATAAAAGAAAAAGAGCATTGACTGTAAGCATGCAACGGTGTCATTAAATTCAGTGGGGCTTCTGATGAGGTAAGAATTAGGTACATGCTGAAGCTTTTGGCTGGTCTAGGCCCAAAGGCCTCAGCAGGACCTAGCTGTGAATTAAGTCAATGCCGTAACTTCTGTTGATATTAATAGAGTGGGATTAAGTTTTATGCAGCTGGTCAAAATGGTGACACAATCTTTTAATGAAAAAAATCCGTTTTTTCAGCTGGATCTAGCCAATGCCATGGAAACATTCTCTTTGATCTTGGTCTGGCTCTTGCAAAGCCTTTTTCACATCGAATTGATTCTGCCTCACAAGACATGCTAGAACCTGACTATAAACCACAACACAGGACTGACAGTAATATTTCCACCCAAACCTGGTGCAGTGGGGTCCTTCCCCTTGCACATTTTATGGATGGTGGCACTAAATGCATTTAAAAAAAAACAAAACAATATACAACACAGTCAACTCCTATAGGATGGGCAAGGCTCTGAGGCCATTTTTAATGGTGTCTTTGCATCCACACAGTTTGGGATTACTACAGGCAAATGAATGGAAAAAAACCCAGAAACTTCTGTACTTCTCTGAGCAAAACATGGATTAAAACTTGCACTGGCTTTGTGTGGCTAATAAAACAATAAAGAATATATAAGAACACAGACTAAATTAATCACAGATGATTTTTACTAGTGCTTTTCAGCTGTCTCTCTTGAATTCCTGCCCCCTCTCCCAGTTCTTGACCTTCAAGCTTGAATGATGCCAATTGTGACTCCTAGGGTGAAGATTCGATAAGAGTAAAGCAGGGTGCATCAAACACCATTTACATTTAGATGTTCAGCACCTCTGCTAAGGAGTACAAGTTTTGCTCTTGTAAATCAAAAGCCAAACTAAAAGAGGCAACCAGTAGCACTTGCTAATGTGGCAAAATTCAATGCTTTCACTTGAGATCTTCAATGCCACTTTTTTAAACCTTCCTCCTGGTTCTGTTCAATGGCCCAATAGGACATGTTACCAGGGAAGAGTAATTAAAGAAGCAGCAACAGGTTGGGATGCATCATGGCTTGGTGCCACCCTCCAGGCCAGCTGTAGGATCAAGGCTAAGTTCACTGCTAAGCAACTTATCCAACACTATGGCTCACCTGACACAAATGAGCGTGGCTCATTTAGTGTAGCAAGACTAAGTCTGAAAGGGAGAAGACCTACTTGCTACAAGGATGCCAGACAGGGAGAAGAACTATTTAGGCTACAAGGACACAGAGCAAATGAGTACAAACTACACTCTTCACTTCTTTCATTCCTTGGAGATCTCAGACCAGCAGAGACTCCATGTGCCTGAAGAAGGGTGATTGCGCCCGAAAGCTTGCAAAGAACATTTTTTGCCAGCTACTCACTTGGACTAATAAGAGATATCACATCTACCCAAAGAACCTTGTCTGACTGCATTTATACAGGGAGTGAGAGAGCTCAGGGGCATTGCAAACTTCCAACAGCTCAGAGCTTGCTCTCGAATGTTATGGGTATCCTTCTCCTCTGGGAATCGCTCAGATCCCCTTTCCAGGTAGTATACGTGCTGATGGGGAACTCTTAAAAACGAGATCTTAATTTCCATATCAACCACTGCATCAATCAGCTTCCCCATTTAAATCGCACATCTTAGTTTGGGGTGGGAAGAGAGAGGCTGATATTGGGGTGGGGGGGAAGCACATGTTATACGCAAGAAAAGTTGGTAATAAATCCCTATTTAATCCCCCTGCATCATTTAATATTTTGTAAACCTGTATCCCTCCTCGAACATCTCTTTTCCTAACCCCCAAAGTCCTAGCCTATTAGTCCCTCCTCATATGGAAGCCCCTTCATGCCTCTGGATCGTCCTTGTTGACCTTCTATGAACCTTTTCTACTTCTGACATGTACTTTTTGAGATGAAAATGTACGTAGTTTTGCAGGTGTGTATGCACCATAATGCTATTTATTGCTTTATATATAAATTCCTTCTAAATCATTTCTAACATTGTTTTCCTTCTGTGACTGGTACTGGACACTGAAATAATGTTTTTAGCAAACTTTCCACATTGAGTCAAAGATATCTTTCTTGTGTGGTAGTAGTAAAGTTAGACATCATCATTGTGTGGGTATGTATTTTGACTCCCTTCCAATCTCTCTATGAATAAACCACCAAGGAACTAATGCACCATTTGACTTTACCATATGGTTATAGCAACATAATCTTTTTTTACAAAAAGAAAGTGTCACTAAAGAATCTAAAAAAGCATATATAACATGACAGATTCTCTAGGTAGATGTATTGAAAACTGAATCTAGGCTGGGTAAAACAATATGCATGCACTTCTGCAGTGATTTATTGCCTGAGAAAACCTGCTCATTTAATAAGATTTCATATTATTGGTGGATTAAATGAAAAGAAAAGCTGGAAACAATAATATCCTTTCACTTCAGGGTTTTATGGGGTTTTTTTGTTTTTAATCTTTCACTGCAAATAAACTTTGGCCACTGAAATGTTTTGCATTTTTCAAAAAAAAAATTAAAAAGTGAATGATGAATATCATGTTTATTCTTAAAAGTAATATGGATAGGTAAATATGTTTGTGCAAAACAGGATTTTAATGGATGGACGACAATGCAAAATTTAAGGGAAAAAAGCACTTAGAGCAAAAGATTTTTCTTTTAAGTCAGGATGAATGAATACATTTGTATTCCCTTCTGCACAATTCATTGAACTTCATTTTCAAAATGTCAAGGATAAATATCCTTCAAATGCTTCCATTAAAGAGATGATAACCATAGAAACTGTGTGTGGTTTGCTCTGCTTGTTTTTTGTACTTTCTGAGTTTCTCTGACTTGTAGTCTTTGCAACAATTCTGACTAACCAAAAAAAGCCATGGAAACATGCTCCATATCAAATTACAAATCAGAAACGGGGTTCAGAGGCTTAATATATTGCATTCATGTTCCAGCGCTTATAAAATGTAGCTGACCTTTTTGTTTGTTTAAACCGCTTAGCAATTGTTGCTGATGTGAAAACGTATTAAAATATACTACTTTAGGCTGAGCCTCTCATATTGAGTAAGATCATACCAGAATCCATTTTGCTCCCGTGAAAATAATTAAAGGTTGTTTTTTGGGAGGTTTGGGGCTGAAGAAGGAACACAAGCCTGCTAGCCAGCAGTCATCTGACTATATCAGAAACCCATAAAACTGACACTGTTCGGTAGCGTTGTGCTAAGTTTTTCAAAAGCACTGAAATCCTTTCAGAGACTAAGTCCCATTGATTTGGTGCTTTTGAAAGCATTGCCCTTTGCCACGTTTGTCTGAGAGATCTCAAGTCTAGAAAAGCAGAGTTATGTACAGGTCAGGACAGAGACCGACCGGCAGAACAACAGATCACGACCTCATGGTAACTGGAGATTTTGTCACTCGTTTCCATAAACACTATGTGCTTTTAATCATAATTGCTGTGATTCCACTGAAAGGAGAATGCTTCCCTCCCTGAGGCACCTTTGAAAATCCTATCCAGTCTGAAATCCCAATGTTACAAAGTACTTAAAAGCCCAAATGTCACTTTTACCTGTGTAGTTATATATAACTCCCTCAAACTTGGTAGCTACACTAAAAAATTAACTCTTTGTCCGGTATAGGGTGTTTCAACATGGGAGCTTTGCTGAGATAGCTATTGTGGCTAGGGTGCATTCCCTGCCGCCTCCAAATAATACAACTGTACCAGCAGAGCTTTGTACCGCAGTCCCAGAGGGATAACAGGGAAGCTCCAGGGCTCTGGGCAATGACCGCATATAGTGGCACACAATGCAGCCACCCCAAAAGGCAATGCCTGGGGTGTAGCCCTTAGTATGTAGGCCTGCATCAAATGAATACCATGTCCATAATGTACTGGTTCAGTTGCTCTGGCCAGATAGCAAATTACTCCATCTTACAGAATAAAGAGGCCAGGAGGCTTCTTACATCTTACCTCCCTACATAGGTGCCTGGACCAGACAAAATCTAACCCAAATGTAGTGAGATCAGCAACCAGCATACAGTAATACGTAAAACCTGTAGCAGGGACTTCACTTCAGGAAGTTCTTCAGTTCATAGAGTCATAGGGCCAGAAAGGACCTCAGGAGGTCATCTAGTCCAACCACAAACCGTCCTCAACTAGATCATCCCACCCCCAGCGTTGTCGTGCCAAGTCTTAAAAACCTCCGAGGATGGAGCTTCCACCACCTCTCTGGGTAACCTGGTCCAGCACTTCATCACTCTCTTAGTACAAAAGGTTTTTTCCTCATATCCAACCTCAACTTCCCTTGATGCAACTTGAGCCCATTGCTCCTTGTTGTGTCATCTGCCCCCACTGAGAAGAGTCTCTAGCTCCATCCTCGTTAGAACCGCCCTGTATAATTGTGCATCGGTCCTCAAAATACCAAAATCCCTGGTGCTGAAATTCTGATAATATGATTTCACTTGATACTTCTAAGTTCAAATAATCTTTTATTCATGTGATTTTGACTGAAGATCAGAAATGAAATCTCCCTAAGAAGTTTATTTGAAAAAACTAAATCTCTTAGTACATAATTCTTCAAAGCTTTCAGCTAAGTCACTCCCCCATCCTAGTCACTTAGGATATCATGTCCCTGAATAAACCTACTTCACTTCTTTGTTTACTCTAGTTAAAATTATATTCATAATTCATGTGGTCATAAATTTGCTTGACTATTTCTAAATTAATAACAGCTCCTTGAAGTGGGATAATCTCAGTAAAAATAACCTCTCTCCTTCCTCCTCTGAGAAAACAGAAAGCTATGTTGAACTGATTGCCCTTTGGTGCCATAATCTACCTATATGTACCCTCCATCCTTTTTGATGGAGCTTGTACAGTCAAAATAATTATGGCTGGATCTAAGGATGTTCTTTAAAGGACTCCTTTTACCATGCACCTCTCTCAACACAACACATGTATCACTATCCAATTGCTCTCGTGTGGCTTTGGTAAGTCTGCTTGCCAGTATAAATAAATATCTGGGCCAAGGTTGAAGCTGCTGCCCTATTTGGCTGGAAGTGCCACACAATGGCAGCTGCTGTCCAGGCACTGTGCCCAAGTGCACACACATGGCGCCTGCTTTCAGTGACCACCACAGGGTGCAGCATGTGTCCCACTCCCTAACCCTACTATCCCCTAGGCTTGTGTGCAGTGGGATGGCAGCCCAGGCTGTCTCTTTGCTCTGTTGGCAAAGCTAGCAGAGCTTCCAGTTCAAGGCCTCTCTGCTCCGTGCATGCCAGAAGTGCTGCAAAGTAAATTATGCACAACTGACTAGACAAGCAAAAGAAGTGCCTTGCCTCCCCTTGCAAGGCTAGCAGTTGCAAACTTGTTTAAACACCAGATTTCTTACCAATATTTGCTCCTTCTCCAGTGTCTTGCACCTGGTGAGGGCCTGTTCAGAAGGAAAAGGGTAGCACTCTGCTCTGATAGCATTTCACACCTGGGCTTTACTCATTCTCCGCAGGTGTAAATGATCACAAAAGAAAGCTCAGTACAGAGGATGCTGCTGCTTATTGTCAAGGCTATTTCCAAGGCATCAAACCCGGCTGTTATAGATAAATTATAACTCCACTGCAAGATTAAGAAAAGTCTAAGGGAAATTCAGAAGCAATTCTTCACCATAAGGTCAAGAGGCAATTTGACAACTCTTTGGAGAAAGAGGTTTCCAGGTTTGCTCTGAGCTGGGACACCGTCCTGAAGCACACGTTGATGCCTTACTCAGTTTCGTTGAGCAAGCAATGCAAATTCTCACAATGTGCATACTTTTTTTTAGGGAAGTGGTAAAATTAATCCATCTAAAAGCTCTTTTACTGCTGCACAACTAATTAGCATCATAGTGCTGGCACAGCCCCTGAAAATGATAGCCTTTCCTTCTCTCAGCACCCTGCACCCCTTCTCCACCTGCTCACAGGCAGCCTCATGGCTTATTTGCACCTTTAATCAGCATTCATTTTACTATTTTAATGGCTCATCAGGTCGCCTCTCCTTTTTTTTTTCTTTTCTTCATAAAATAATAAATAACCCGCCAACCACCTTTGTGTTGAAGTTGTGGTTTTTGAGCTGAGCTGCACGAACAAACAGGTTTTCATTGATTTAGTAAAACAAGAACATTTTGCAATTTTGCCTCAGTCCTATGAAACAAAGGAAGAGAGTTGTGCTCCTTTCCTGGAGGAAAGGACACCATTGCTTTTCCCCTCACCCATTGGCCCCAAAAGACAGAGGGTATTTTATTTTCACTATGGCTATGGCAAACTCCCTCCACAAAACAGGATGCTTTATGGAGCTGAACAAATTGATGGCATTTCAAAACCCAAGTTCCAAAATTTTACGGCCTGAAGAGACCTTCGTGACCATCTCATGTGATTTCCTGTACAACATAAACCACTGAATTTGATCCATGATCCTTGCCCTGAGCATAAGAACTTCAGGTTGAACTAATAAAAGCACTTGTTAGAAAGGGAACCCAAACTCGATGTAAAAATTCTCAGTAAGGGAGATTTTATAATATCCCTTGATAACCCATGCCGGTGGCAAATTAGCCTCACTTTAATATATGCATCTTGCTTCATTCTCGGATTTTTCTCACTTCAAGCTATTGGGTCTTTTTCTCCCATCATTTGCTAGGATAAAAGAGTCATTCTGCCTCAGATGTCTCCTCTCTTTGGATGTCCTTCGTTCTCCATATTCTAATAAGAACTCTCTGGTGCAAAAGTCTGTAGCCACATATCTCTGTTTAATGGGATTCCAAACAGCCTCATCAGTTTTACTTCTTTGCTAAATATAATTTCTCCTCTAGTCAGAATGCATTTAAGAAGGGGGAAAGAAAAAAAAAAAAAAAGAAAGAGACTAGCAAATGTTGTGTGAACCTTGTAAGGGTCTTTCTTCTGCCAATCCATCCCCTAAAGGGATTTTAGCAAATATCTGAATAAATCAAATCCCCTGTCTTGTATTTAATTCAGTTGAGCCAACCTAATTTTTCTTCAACCTGAGTTCTATTTTCCTAAAGGTGCCTGAACAGAATGGTACTTAAACACATGCCATTTTACACAGGAGCTTGAAAATTGCCTTCTAAGTCTAATTGCTGTTTTTATTTATTTATTTATTTTAAAGGTACGTGACGGGCATTGATGCCTCGATCCTGAAACTCACAAGTGAGAGAGGAAAGAGACTGTTCTTGTTGCTCCTTTTGGTTTCCTGAGTCACAGTTATGCTTCTCGTGTGCTGCGACACAGCAATAACCTCTCCAAAATCTTATGTTGTGATGATCCATGTACATGGTGCGAATCTTTATTGCCTTTAATGCTAAGTTCCTGAATTATAGGTTGCAGCCTGGCTCATGAAGATATTCCCTGTCTAGTCAGATCAAGTTTACTCCACTGCCCATTTCTGTGAGTCAGACTCAAGATGCTGAGTCTAATTCACAGAGAAAACTACCAGTAAATGTACAAACTGCATATTATATTACTGTGTAGGTGAATCAGATTAAAACCTGTCTATGCAGGAATCAAATATGGGGCATTGTGAAGTGCTTCTGTAAGAGGAATGGGCCTCTGTTCAACAGCTGAGTATTACGTGAATAGTCACACCTGGCTATTCCTCGCTTGACTGACTGGTGTTTCAGCATGTTCAAAAACCTGTATTGCAGATATCCTTGACACGTGCATCTGAATTTTCTTAATGTGAATATGAAAAAGGTTGCAATTCTATATGGATTGCTCTAGTGGGACTGTGGGACTACTGGGACTGTACTAGAAAACATTTCATGCTTATCTGCAGAACAGAGATAAAAATAAAAATACATTAAGAATGCTATAAAAAATTACTATAAGAGCACACAAAAGAATGGCCTCTTTGTACACAGGTGATACAAGTGAAGTCTAGTTAATGAAGGCATGCCATTTCTAGATACATTTCACTGCAGTTCCTATGCACAGGAAATAGGGTCCACTGTCTGAGCATGTTGTTTGGTTTTTAAATCTGCTCACTGATCTAGAAGAGCCTGACTTTTGTCCTGTATGGTACGCACGCCTAGCTGGAAAAACTCTTTTCAGCTATGAATACAAAAAAGAAGGAAGCATGAAAATTCAAAGAGATGTGGCATCTTTAACCTGTCTTTCATAACAACAAATACTTTACAGACCTGATTCTGAACTCACTGAAATCCATATCAGGACTCCTATAGGACTCCCAAGATTGATCCTCAGAATAGTTCATTGCTGCTTAGATATCTGTCCAGGGTGGCCATCATAGAGCACAGTCCAGTTGCCCTCTGTTGATACAAAACTGGATGCCTTTATGTCCTCCATTTTTCTCTTCAAGAGAAAAATGGAGGACATAAAGGCATTGGGTTTCGTACCAATAGAGGACAGAGCACAGAGTAGCAGAAAACCAGAATGTCCTCCATGATGGCCACCCTATATCTATCCTGGGTAAACTGCAAAAGTACAGCTAGTTAATAGTTACAAAATCCAGATTAACTAATATTTTCTCAGGCAGGCAACAGTTTTGGATCCATGCTGTGTACTGTAGTCATGTAATGTGTTATTTATCGGGATTCAGACTGCTGCTGGGTATTTATGGAAAAACAGTAGATGTAAAAATCTTGACAAATTTTGTCACAAATGAATACTCATCCAGATATTTCTTTTGGAAGTGCACTTATTCATTAGTTATTTCTAATTTATCTTTTTTTCCAAGATGACTGGCAAACAATTGAACTGAACAAGGTAGAGGGAGGACATCTTATCTAAAAATGTTGGTGGAATATTTATCACCAATAAAAAAGCAGGGCAAATACATTGCAAAACTGAGCTACGTCCATGAGAAAAAAACTAAAATGAACTGCTTGAGCTTCTGCATTAATCGTTGAAAATCCCCATATCTTTGTTTAAGCTCAGAATAAATTTTTTATGCACATCAGTGCTCTGTCAAGAAGTGATTGGTAAAATAGCTCCTGCAACTTTATGAGAAGCTTGGCAATTCAAACATGTCCATTACTGATGCTTCAAGGGTAAGATTCTGAATGATGAGTCACTGATACACAAAAGAGGTTGCTGGATTGATTGCTATGATATTCTCACAGAATTAGAAACTGAACTTCTAATTCTGGCCTCGTGAACAGTCTCATCAGAGAAACCGTACTTTTAAAGAGATAAAAGCTTAATTCCATAACACACGCACCTGAGCCTCTGCCAAACAGCTCTACAGAAAACCCTTTCTATCCATCTGTGAGTTGCACTGGGGTTCTTAACCACTCGGTATTATATTGCCAGTTGGTGACCTTGTTAAAATCCTCTAGCTGCCCAGGAGGGCTACGAACTTTGGCAGTGATGATCAATTGACAAATGCATTTTTCTTTCATGTGTAAGCAGAAGTTAGAGTATATCATTCCAGGAGCAACACAATTTGTTCTTGGTCTATTAAGACGATCAGTACTTTCAGCTTCTACATCCCCTGATTTCTAATTGTTCAACATAAGTGTAAGCCTGTTGATATATCCACTATGTAAGCATCATCATCATCATCACTTAGACAGGGCATAACCATTACAAAACTGGGAAAAAATTCTACCCCTATGCAATTAAAGGCAAATCTCCCTTGAATTGCACGGGGCCAATATTTCATTGCTTGAGTCCAAACACAAGGATATCATACAACATTGTGCCGGGAAATATCCAGCTGTCCACCAAGATGTTAATCTGCTTGACAGCTTTGAAACCAGCTCTACTTTTCCAGAATCGGGGCAGAGATTGACAGTCAACAAATTTCAAAAAGAACTAACAATTTTAATTTGCGCTCTCTGGAAATTGTTTGTATCCTTCTCCCAGGGTCTTTAACTACATTGTCTCTGTATAAAAAAGAGAGTTTTGAAAACCAGGGTGTGTTGACAGTTTTTGGATGTGAAATTGCTTTTCTTTGTCTACTTGAGAGGTCATTATAAATCATCTTTGCTGCAAAATTAACTTTCCATTCTCAGTTCATTATCTTATCCTGATTCACTTTTGGATTGTTCACTTTGATTATTTATTACCTAATCACTGTGCACAGCATGCGACTTGCATAGAACTCCTTCTGCTCAGTAGGTGGGTGAGCATTTAGCAAGAACAAGTGGTACATGATTGAACAGTGACAATTTCCAGCCAAATATTAGTGCCAAAATTCACAACATTTTCTGGTTTTGCGTATTTCTGTTAATGATTATGCTAGTCCAAATACTAGTCAGTTATGGAAAACATTGCCCATATGGATTAAGTACACTGAACCTGGCATGTTTATTCACAAAATCAGTGTGAATCTAGTTCTTGGTTTTGCCAGTTCAATCTACTTCATATATGAACCATAAGTAGGACAGGAATATTAGTGTTTAGGTATTTCTGTATCTATTACTTATGCCACCTTTATTTTAAATATTTGTCATGAAGCTATAGCTATCATGCAGAATCATGGTAACTTTTGTAAGAGCATCATGTTTAATGATGATGACCTCTGTGTATTCAGATGTTGCAATGGGCCTTTCTTCCTTCTATTCCCCGTTCCTAGCCATCCCTAAATTTTGACCAGATGTTTCTCCTATACTGTACTGTACTGAAATGGGCAGCCAGAACCATGCTAACAATTGCTCCAAGCTAAAAGAGGCAATACATTCAAGCATCTGTTTCACTTTAAGTTCATGAACAGTCCATGACTAAGAAAAGCCAGAAGGCAATAAGTAACTTGGGCTTGAGTATTAGTTGCTATCTTGTGCTACACATGTATCAGTACTGGTGTATGGGGTTTGTGTGGCCAGTATCATAGTTTCATCTGCTGCCCATTTCCCAATCAATTGTGCTCACTCTTGTAATGGATCTTGAACTACTCCAATCCCTGACCTTGGAGTAGATAAAAGTGCTTATATTGGCATGCGGGGCCAAATGCTCTGTCCTGTTTACTGCACTGTATTAAGTTTTTGATCTCACTTGTTTCCTTCACTTAGTTTTTTAAACCTCAACCAACCAGTTCCCTTGGGCTTATTTTTTCTTCAATTTCAAACTCTCCTTAGTGTCTCTTATTCGTGACATTTCAACACAACTCACTTCCTAACCAATATTTTAAATTCCCTCTGGTGTTTTGACTGATCACATGAACGGTCAATGTTTGCTCCCTCAGCTCTCTCCTATTTGATTAATGCCAGATCCACTTCACCATGAAAACTCCTCCTCCTAACGATCCTAATGCCCTCCAACCACCAATTCTACCATTTTTTAATTCATTTTCCTGGACTGTTTTGTCAAAGTACCCCACACCTCCCTGCACCTCCCAGGTCATCAGTACTTTTATTTATATTGCAGCTAATCACACTGATGGGTAACCTAACCATGGTGTTTTAAAGAATAAACAGCTTCCTTGTCTGAGATACTTAAAATACGTTTCTTTTCCAGGTTCCCTACCATATAACATGCTGCTTTTTTGGAAAAAATCTCCTCCTCTTCTCATTAATCCCACCCTGTCTCCTCAGCATTTCTGCAAGACCTGGGAACTATTTTATAGGCTTATCACTTGGTACTGCAGGCTGTCTGCACCATTAGTTCTGCTAAATGTGCACACCGGTATACTATAGGGGATAACTTGAAGTTGGGCTGGCTTGTAGTTCAAGCGTATCATACATCTTTAAAGAACTGGAATCATGTCACATATTTGCTACTGATCTGGGACCATTTAAAAGAGGGTATGCAATATACTGTATCTCTAATCTAATCCTAGACAGCCAAGTGGACTCCAGAAGGGATGCATGAAACTGTTTGGGGTTTCGTTCCTTATTAACCACTATGCTGTACCTACTCCATGCTTACAAATAACACCTGCCAAGAGCTGTTCCATATGATAAATGATAGCACCGAGTTGTCATGTCCTGAGGCTTCGGCCTTCTGTGGCAGCTCGAATTCTGAAATGACTAGCCTCTAGCAACTAGGCTCTCCTCCTTTACTGTTGTTTTCGCATGGTTACGTGCAGTGTTTACATGCCGTTACAGTGACTGCACGCTTAGCAAGTTAATACCAGAGAGACCTGATGTATTAAAGCCATCCATACACAAGCGCACAGCAACAATGAGATCCAGGTAGCTCTCTCATGCTAACTGGATATTTGGATTGGCAATCTTCATGGGATTTAAGACAATCTCTCTTCGGTGATTCCTAATTTTTTTTGTGCATCTTGTGTAGCCAAAGAAATAGCATCCACATGTGGTAGAAGAGTTTGTATGGATGACAAAACAATGCAAGGTTTTTTTTCAGTCCAGCACCCCATATAACGTGAATTATTTTGAAAAGCCACGGAGGAGCACATGCAGTTTGCATGTTTAGGGAAGTTGGAAGCAAAGGGACATTAGTCTCATACTCCATAATACCTATTACTAAAGCCCAATGCAAACCTTACCAAGGATAAGTTTTAAATGGTTTCAGTGGGTTTTGGATCCAGCTAGCCCAAAAACCAGTGGAACTTCATGGAGATGCAGCTGGAATTGGGGAGAGAAACTATAGAGACTGCAATCTGAGGTTTAAGAGTTCAGCTTCCTGTACCTTGGTGGTTGAAGGCTTCCCAATTATATTTTCCAGATTTCAGCCTGATCACAATCCTGTAGGCCCTTAATGAAACAAACCTTTAGTAACCAACCACTTGGAAGGTACAATACAGCTTTGGCTTCCAACTCTTCTGTGTAATGCTCTGAACAAATAAAGGCAGATTAGGTTAAGGATCAACACGAAAAAAGTCCTTCGTGAAGTGTTATTTGCATAGAGCAGATTTCTAATTCATCTATTTCAAACACCTAACATGCAGATTTATTAAATTAAATGTCTCTCGTGTTTTGTTCACCTGTTTTCTCATTTTTGTGGCGTTGCCTGCTAAGGATCAGAAACACAGCAACAGCTTGATGTCAGATCCACTATAAATAGTTAGCTAATCTTGATCGGGATTATTTTCCTTTGTAGACTGACCTAGGACAAAAATGAACACACCAGATCATCTCTCCTGTGTCTGCATTCATGCTCAATCACTTAAAATGACCCATAAGACAGACACAAGTTCTCTTTTTCTGTTCCTATTTCTCATTTTATCTCAGATAACATGCATCTGGCTCTAGAATATTAAGCCCTTCCCTATGCTTTTTTTTCCTTCTCATTTACATTTTTCACTATTCTATCTCAGTTCTCAAAAGTTTCAGGAACCATTCTAATAGAGAAGTGAACTTTTATTCCATTGCCATGAATATCTGAAAACTTGCCATAATAATGGGAGCAAAAGAAAGGATGAGACTATAGCAACTTCGAAACCTCACGATTCCACGCACAGGCCCTCTGAAGTGAAAAGCTTCTCCAGGGCAACATGACCTGTCAGACTCAAAGATGTGAATGGGAAGTAGCTTTTTCGCTATTACCTGAACTGTTGTGTTAAATTGCCACTTTCTGCCTTTATTTTTTTTTCCCCTGTCTGCCTTCCCAAGTAGCTATTAGTACAGCAGGGTGAAAGAAGTTATGACAAATTTAGCCCATTTTCCCTGGGCTTGTTACTAGCTTGTTGACTGTAGAGGCCACATGCTGTTTGAGAAATGGGTTTTTTTCATTGTTATCATCATCATGCGGTTGGTCACCTTAATCTCATGATGTGACACCGATCACTGATGAAGTGAGTGTAACTATCAAAGTTGAGATGAACTCATATAAATGAGATGAGCTACACAAGTTCCTGGGCTTTTCATCCTTTTAAGGAAGAATGCAAGTGTGGTGAGAAGTTAGGATGCTGAGCTAACCTGGCAGGAATACAACAGTTTCAGGTCATCTTAAGTGTTCTCTCTTCTTTGTCCCTAAAACCCCACTTTTTTCCCCTCGACTCTCAACCTCAATATTCAGAGTCCTCCTATTAAGCAATGCCTCCAACATACTCCAGAGTTAAAGTGGCTACCAGACCAGCACCAAGAGCAGGGAAGAGAAAAAGCACCTTTGCCTCCTCTGATCCTTGGGTCCTGGATCTTAGCCAGACAGCAGGAGCACAGCCAAGCAGCTAGAACTTATATGTTCACCAGACATAAACTTTATTTAGTCACAGATGAAAGTTAAACTTCTACTTCATAGAAGCTTTTAAAAATCATTTCCCTCACGATTCATCCAGTTCTGCCCACTGGTATCTTTCTACTTCCCTGCAATTCCTGTCTTCATATATGTCCACTTTTTCATTCATGGCCAACGACCTTTTTCCATCCCTGTGATCATGAAGCGAGTGTTGCAACACTCATATGTTGGAAGCGTGAGGCCCAGCAATGGGTAGCATGATCAATGTCAATAATACCTTGGGCACCCGAAGGAGGGCCGTATGCACCTTCATAGATGATGTGGTCAGCTGTCTGAGCTTGAGCACCCCAGCTGCCGCCATCGTCATTGGAGTGGCCCCATAAGTGCATGCTTGCCTTAAACCATCCAAAGCCCATTCTGAGATGGTTAAGAGCAGTCCATCCCTGTAAGACTGCCAGATGGAAACTATTAAAAAAACAAAAACAAAAAAGCTCACTACTGAAATCACCAGTCAGAAAGTAAAAATAAAACAGTAACTTCTGTGCAGCATACCTTTATTTCTCTTCAGATCTTTCATCACTTATTTCTCAAGGGGTATGAAGAAACCCCATGAGACTTGCTTGTTAGGGCTGTGCGAAGCTTCAGTCCCTGGTTTGATTCAGCAGAGATTCAGCCTGATTCGGGGGCCAAATCTCCAAATCTGAATCAGAACCCTCCGAATCAATTCAGAGAGGTTCAGAAAGATTCAGCGATTTAGCATTTCAGCCATAGACACAGCTTTAAATGTTTTTTTCTACATACCTCAAAATACCAGGTAGCTCATGAATGCTGCGATGGTGGGGCAGATGGAGCACCCCACAAGAGCGCAGGGGTTATCCCCAGCATGCTCAGCAGTAGACCCAGAAGTGGACCAGAAGCACTTTCAGCCTACTTCCAGGTTCACTGCCAAGCATACGAGGTCCCCCATGCTCCTGTGGGATGCTCCATCCTCCCCAGCTTTGCAACATTCACAAGCTGTGCCTGGTACCTTGAGGTATTTAGAGAAAACATTTAAAGCTGTGTCTATGGCTGAATCACTGATTCTCTGAATCAGCATCAAATCTTCAGATTTGGATTTGGCCAAATCGAATTGGGGACAGTGATCTGAATCAACAAATCAAATCACTGTCCCCAATTTGGGCCGAATCCGAAATGAATACAGCCCGTTTTGCACAGCCTTATTGCTCATTCTCTTCCAGTGGAATTCCAGTTTAAAAATTCCAGTTTGCATTGGTTTTATACAAGGAGGAAATTAGCTATTTCTCTTAAACGGATTCATCCCACTATTCAAGTACCACAGTGTATTTCCAGTGCTACTCAAAAGGATTTGCATGTCTATGCATCATCGGGGTTCTCCTCTTCTGTTGGCTCAAAAACTGTTTTACACATAAAAGGATCCTGCTATTAAACACATTCCATCCTCTATAAGCTTATGAACACCATCAGCCCTGTGATTTAAGAAACTACCATCTACCCAATAATTCCAAATAACTGTACAGACATGCTTCCCTCTCTCTGGACCTTCGTCGTGCATGCAAAGTTTAACCTTCTACAAAACAGATGAGACACCTAAATGAACAATTCTTGTTTCCTGAAACGTATTGAAATGTTCTAGGCATTGAACCAGTTCTCTTCTAGTGCTTCCTCCCTTTGTGTCTCTCAAATCAAAACTTGGGGGGACCGGTTTGGGGGGGTGGGGTAGGGAGGGTGTATTTGTCTGATTTTTTGTATTTGTCTGATTTTACTACTCGCTCAAAGGCAGGGGTGGGCAAAACGCGGCCCGGGGGCCAGATGTGGCCCACCAGGCCATTCTATCTTGCCCGCGGGGCCCCTAAAAAATTTAGAAAATTAATATTTATCTGCCCCTGGTTGCCTGTCATGCGGCCCTCAATGGCTTGCCAAAACTCAGTAAGC
>NW_017729029.1:36390577-36413426 GCF_001723915.1 Gavialis gangeticus
CTTGATGGCTTGCCAAAACTCAGTAAGTGGCCCTCTGCACAAAATAATTGCCCGCCCCTGCTCTAAGGACACAATGTTATAGGATGTTGACTATCCTAAACTCCCAGTATCAAAGCCAGAGTGCTGAACAGCTCAGCAAAGTTACTCCAGCTCTTGTGGAATGGGCCTTTTTTAACTGCAAAAAGATTTAAAATATAATTAAAAAATCATTTCTAACAAGAGTGTTTCTTAGAGCCCAGGACCTGGTGCTTCACCTGCCCTGATGATTCGACAACCCTAAACACTTCCATTCTAGGGCTTCCTCCCAGCTCCCTGTATTTTCCTAATGTTTAGCCTAGTGATTCTCAACCTGGGTGCCTTGAGGTCATGTAGGAGTCCCGTGGGGTCTCACACAATGTTGGCGTCCTTGGATTTACAAACATGATTCACAAGGTAAACCCAAAGATTTCAAATAGAAATCCAGAATTGCATCTTGCAGAGTTCTGTGAGACAGAAAAACTGCTCTGTTATTTTTTCTTTGGTCAAAAAGAAGAGTGAAAATTAAGAGTTGGCCATTTCCAAGGAGTGCCTTGAGTCTACCCATGGGTGCCTCATATCTAACCAGGGGTGCCTTGAGTCTAAAAAAATTGAGAACCACTGGCTTAGCCATATGGTAGCATAATGTCCTCAGAATTTAGGTAGTGGAAAACAAGAAGAATAGCATCCATGTCATCTCAAAACTAACCCTGCATGCATTGTCATACTTCCCCCCCCACACTTCATTTCTCACTTGCATCTCAGTTTGTATTTTTTCTCTCCTCCTCACCCAATTAACCTCAAGATGTTCGCATTCTCTTCTAGTTACATTTCTCAACCACTAGCAGATCTCAAGGACTCTCTTATTTCACAGATTTTTTTTCCCCCAGATGTTATTGCTTTCCTTTATTTTCTTTACCTGGGAAACCAGTGAAAAGTTACACTCTGTCCTGAGATTGAATCCCTTGTTACTTATCTGCACAGTAAAGATGAGAATTTTGCTTTGAACAATCACAAATGACATTTTGGCCATAAATTCATTGAAACCAGAAGTGGGCATTGTGAAAGGCCTTTTGTTATAATGTGACTATTGTGTACATAAAACACTTTGTCAGAACGTTAAATTAAATTGAAAGGTGATTTACTCATCTCGGCTTTTAGTCTAATAGTTCACTATGGCTAAATAATGGTAACTGGCAACTGCTTGAACTTGAATTCAAAACTCTCAAATGGCTTATTATGTATTCCTCTAACACCTTCGTGTCTGCTGATAACCTGTTATATAACAGCCATTTTTTTAAAAAAACCTTCCTGTTCAGAAGCAGTTACCTTTAGTGTTATAACACAAAACAGTGAATGCAAGTGTCATTACCATCCTCTCTAAAGCATTTTGTTTGTTCTATATGAAAGGCATTAAGTGTGTAAAAAAAAAAAAACCCAAAAAACTACCAGCACAAAACAATGCTTATGTCTAGTGCGGATCCAGGAGCCAGGGTGCTGTGGTGCAGTCACACCACGCTCCTGCTCCCTCTCCACTCCTGTCATGTATGGGAGCCAAGGGTCTGACCCTGACCGTACCCCACTAGATTCCCTGGTAATTAGAAAAGCCATTTCTTACTGAAAGTCATGAGCCCAACTCAAAACTCAGAAGTAAATACTTTATTTATGAATGATTGGGTGCACCCAGATTTCACACTTTCCCCTAATGTCCCTGAAGAAAAGAAGAGACGTTCTAAATCCTTAAACTATGGAGCATTTGAAAACCAAATCCAAATGGGCAACTCAGACCCTAACTGAGGTCAGCTTTGCAGATCAGACTGTGATAGTGGTCGATATGGAAAGAAACATTCTTGACTTGGGAATTGGCAGTGGTGTATGGGACATTTATTTTTTAAATGGGATGAAGTCTATAGTCCTTGTAAAAGCTGGACACCAAAGAGTTGAAAGAAAGGTGAAAAATGATTTTCCTAAAGCAAAGCTGGTGGCTTTTTTTCCTGTGTACTTGAGGGAAGTGAGAGAAGACATCAATGGAAACAAATCCGGCCCATTGAAGTTCTGAGCACAATGGGGAGAAGTAAAGAGTAAAAAATCCATTGGTGTCTATAAAGAGTTTCAGTGGTCATCAGAGCAGACAAAATGTGAGGACTGGGTGCTTAGTTTTAAATAAGTGAAAAGAGTTAATACAGGAGGAGAGAATGAGCTCTACTGGGTGCAAAGTTAGTGGTGGACATGAAAAAGGAATATGTAGACAGTGAGGTAAAGCTGAAGAGTGGGATGAAGCTCAAAACCTCTGTAGCCATTCTAGCATCCGAGGAGCTAAAAGCAATGTATCTGAAAGGCAGTTAGCTCAGGTGTGTGGGCAAAAACAAAGGAAGAATAAGCATCACCTGCTTAGATAGAAGAGATATTTGAAAATCCCCATGTCTCACATGGTGCTAGCCCACGCCTAGCTAGCACTTCTAACAGTCACTAGGGCTGTGCAAATAACAATCAGCAGTGATTACCCCCAACATGTGAATCCATTACAATCCTGCCTTTCCTTGCACACGCACATGCGGACACACACACAGAGAATGAAGTACAAGCTACATTAGGTTACACGCAACTTCCAGGTAACAAATGAGGAAAAGAGACCGTGATCTCAGCCCTGATCCTAAACCTACTGACATCGGAGCAAAACTTTCCACTGACTTTTGTCAGCTTTCAATCAATATCCATGTGAAGAATGTGTACAAAATGTGACAATAAGTTGTGATTTTTGGTTTGGTTGGGTTTTTTTTCCCCAAGACAACAAGACTGTAGACCAATAAAATAAGGACCTGACCCAAAGCCCCCTTCAGTTAAAGGCCAGGCTTTCTATTTGTTTCAAAGGTTTTAGGACTGAACCCTAAAATAGACAGGGATTAGGGTTATATTAAGAGTAGAGTAGTAAAATAAATTATTCATATTGCATCAATCTTTACTGCAGAGGGCAACAAAACAATCTTGATTCCAAGGGAGCCTCCCATGAGAAACCAAAATGTGTTTTTTGACAGTTTAGGAACGTATGGCCATGAATCAGTAAAGAATTTAGTCATGTGTTTAACGTCAAGCTTTTGAGTAGTTCAAGTCAAGGAGACACCCCCCTGCAGTATGGAAGCTCTCCTGTGCTACTGAACTCATTCCTTGATTTCCAAGGGAGCAGAATCATGCCCCCAAAATCACTAGGGCAGAGCAGCATTGAGCAGAAGGCACTGAAGAGCATAATATGGAAGACAAGCAATAAAGATTGCAAATGTGATCAAAAAGTCAACAGGATTCATTCCAATGACTTGAATGGACTTGGGGTCAAGCCATCTTTAAGACCTTCTAATCTCAAAAGCCCGGTTAAGCGCAATAGCGAAACATTTGGATGGAATGTAACACGAACGGGTCAAACTAAAATTTCTTTTGGAAAGGAAAAGCATTTGTTGAAGCTCTGGAAAAAAAAAAAATAATCAAACAGTAATTAGAGGTGACCCTGTAGACTTAATGTGCTTGAATCTCAGAATGCTTTTGATTAGCATTTTGATTGCATTGTTCATAAAAGATTTAAGGAAAATAAATATCCCTGGGTTAAAGGGCACACTCCTGTTGTGAATTAAAAAATGGTTGAATGATAAGAATCAAACATTTCTCATGAACAGGTGCTCTGCACAGTGGGGAGAGGTTAATGGTAGAGTGACCTAAGGTTCACGTTGGGAGAGTGTGAATGACAGGGAGAGTGAAGTGGACAGTGAGCTGCTGACATCTGCTCATGAAATTATGTTGTTCTCGATGACTATGGCACTTTATCCAATGGTGTTGATTTTGACTCGAGTGCATTAACATGATTTCCTCTGAACTATGAGACACTGATTACATGAAGCATTAAGTTACTAGGGTCTTGATCCAATCCAGTAAAGTTGTGTTCTCAAAGGAAAAGCTGAAAATCAAGTGTTAAAAATGCTCTGATTCTAAACTGTAGATATGTCAAGCTCTGCAAAGTGCTGAACACCTCTGGCTCGCTGTTCTCAACTCCCATTGCACTCCAGATAAGTGTGTTCAGTCGGATGCTTACTGAAGTCAGTATAGGTTAGTCTTAGCTAAGCTTGTCAGTTGAGCCAGCTTAGAAAGGAATATGACAAGTTATATTAAAGAAAGGTGCTCTACAGCACATAAGCCCGTGTCAGAGGTTACAAAGACAATTTTACTACATTTTCCAAGCTTTGATGCAAAAGGGCCCAATCCTCAAATTTAACACGAGGCAAGGAAGAATGATGCATCCGTCCTTCCGTTACCTTGCTTAATTTTTTTCTGTACAACCTGAAAAGCATGACTGACCCTAGCTCCTACCCTCTTTAGTATGCATCAGAATGAGTATTTCTAGGATAGAAAGGCAGATGTGCACCAAGCAACTCAATACTTCTACTTATCTCACATTTTTTTATATTCTGTCTTCAAAAATCAGACTCTGGAAGATCAATGCATCTGACTTGCGCAAAAGTTACCAACCATTTCAACTATTGCAATTCAAAGCCTTACTAATAAAACTGAAAGGCGATTAGTCAGTGGTCAAAAATGATCTAATTTTTTTTCAAAGTTACTGAACAGGGGAAAATTTGGAAATCAAACATAGTTGAAGACTTTGCTTTTGAACTGTACTCGCAGGGGTTTTGAATGGAAAGGCATATAAAGACTTCTCTGAATGTCCTTCTGACATTAAAGTCAAATCTTTCACAAAACCGTCTTTTATGCATTTTTTTTCCCTTCAACAAACAGATACGAATATCTTAGAGGGGTTATTGCTTTGAATTGGTAAATGTCCAAGCATGTAAAACCTCAACAATTAAAACGTCCTCTTAAATTAAATTATTTCAAATAGGAAATTAAACCATATTACCTATGAGGGGTTTTTTTTAATAGTATAATCTATAACCTAAAGAATTTCAAGAACACCATATAAGATCACACATCATTCCTACAGAGACTCTTCTTTTCGTGGCATTACCCCAAGAAAGTTTACTGGCATATACCAAAGCCTACATTATTGGTCTGTCTTTGGACCAACCACCTATAGTGGGTCTGTCTCCAAACTAAACCACCCCCAGCTTCATCACAGACTATTTAATTTATCCAACAGTACAATGAGCTTACTCCCATAGTTGAAGGTGAGTGCGTGCTTATGTGCACTGTGTTCAGAGCTTTCCATGAGAGCCACTTGTCCAAGTTATACGGTTTCCATAGAACTACTAAAGGGAAGCCAAGAAGAAATATTTTGGGATATTTCAGCCTACAGGTGACAGTGGCATGGTAGAGACCGTATCAAAGTCCATGGTGGTGTACAATTATACATATACATTAGGAGAGAAGAGTGTCATTATTAAAACACTGACAATACGGTATTTTTTGTAACCCACCTCTCAATTGGAGCCAAGTTAACATTTTTTAACATTAGCTGACAGGTGCCTTTAAGCTGCCCCTGTCACTGCATAAAAGTGCCCTCCCTCCCAACGCACTAGTTACCATTGTACATGTACATTTTTTATCCCAGGTATGAATTATGTTCAATAGTATGCCAGAGGTTAAAACATTCCTCTGTGTAGTGCAGCAGCTTGAAAAGCTACAGCTTCATACTACAATCTGATCAGCTAGAAATCCATCATAGTGACAATATCTGGGCATATTTCAATGACTTTACCATAAGAACTGAATTTCCCTTTGGTAATTTACTTGTGGAACAGACAGATACCTGTGCCCTCCTTTCCCCTTGAATCTTTTATCCTCTTTCCTAATCAATATATATGCATGAATCCACTAAAAAAAGTATTAAAAGTGGCAGCCTAAGTAAATCAACCATCCCTATCTCTAATCTCACACACCTTTAAGCAAAATGGAAATGTGCTGTAGAGTACCGATTCCTTCTTTGCCTGCAAAATCCCATTTCACAACATAATAAATTGATCATGGGCATAAATAGGGTATTTTTTAAAACATATCGTACTGCATTTTCAGACCTTAGACTATTCAACTTATTTTGCCCGTGTAAGCTCCAGAAACAGATAAAGAAAACAACCAGAAAAGGCAATTGTCAGGACAGGAAAAGATATACATATATCTAAAGCAAAAGACACAATGCACTGAAATGCTGTGTGATCAGTCTAAATGTTGCAATAACAGCCCTGTCATTTCCACCTTGCATTGCATGAAATGTTATATCAAGGTTGATTTAGGCACTTATAATATACAAAAGAACACCTTTATTCTTATAGTAATGGCCTTATTAGTTCAGCATCCGGCCAGCCAGTAGAAGGATCCCCAGACCCTCCACAACACTAAAAATAAGTATCCTCCTGAACTCACAGGAAAGCTGTTTTGGGAGAGGGTCAGGCAAGAAGACAACCAGCTGGAAAGAAGCTGGGAAGTGAAACACAGGCAACAAGTAACTTGTAATCTGAGCAAAGACACAGTACTCTGGTGGGCAGAAAGCTGTAGATGCAGGAGGAGGATGTAGACTGTGACCCTAAAAATAATAAGCAGTGTCAAGGCTCTGTTATCTCTCCCCAGTGCTCCCCCTACCATAATTCAATTAAAACTCATGTTGTAACCATTCAGAAGGAATCAGAACTCGGGGTAGAGGTGATATCTTTTATTAGACCAACTGGATTTTTGCAAACAAATTCCTTTAATTACAAAAATCTAGTTGGTTTAATAAAAGATATAACACCTCTGCCGTGAGTTCTGATTCCTTTTGCCTCTAGACAAATACAGCTACAACCTGGATACCTGTCACCATTCGAGGCAGCGACGCCTAAGGTGTCTGCACTTTATATTTGTGTCACCCTCAGTAAAGAAATGATATATGAATTTTTTGGCTTCCATGAGCACTGATGGCAACCCAACTAGGGCAAGAGCTTAGTGTTTGACACAGCTACCACACTTACTTTTTTGATCTTATGTTATGCTAAACATCCTACCAGATCTCTGAAAGGGATGGAGTACTGCAGTACTTCAAGCTGGGTTTAGTGATCTTGGTTGCAGTCCTGATCTCTTGTTATACTTGTATCAGACAAACCTAAATCCCTTTCTGATCTGTCGTGTCATGATGATCTTGAATTTAGCAGTGCTTGACACCATGTTTGGGTCTACCAATAGATGCTTGTGCCACTTTAAAGCACAAGCATCTATTAGTAGACTTTACTTCCCATATGCTCATCATGCAACATTAAAGCATTTTCACAACACTTCACGCCAGAAGACACACCACCTTACCATGATGTCCTTCAGAGACGGGTGTATTGGACAAGTGAATGAGAATTTCCATTGTGCTGTGTAAACCTATAGCTTAAATTAAAAAGAAAAACAAAATCGTTGTCCCTAACTTTAATGAGACAGTTTCATCATTGACTTCCTGAATGATTCATTATAGCAACAACTGCATGCCAGGCATTATGCAAGTATGAAGACAGCCTCCCTGCCCAAAAGAGTATACAGTTTGATTAGACAGGATGGATAAGGATAACGAGGCAACAACTCTTATTATGCTACTGCTTAGATCTCTTCTTTCTGCCCCTCTGCTCACAGCCAGTTTCATACAACAAACATGGCCACATTAGTATAAATCTCGTATATACATTTTATGTAAGTATCTCATAGAAATCTCTCCACAGTGGGATCAGGAGCATTTTGGCAGTGAGAATGGGACACCAAAACCATGTAGATGAGTTCAGAGCCGCCTACAACTTTTACAGGTTTTACACTACTTTTTCTGATGCAGACTTGGAAAAACAGCTCCTTGCAGAAGTAATGGGTTCATGTGGTCAGGAAGGTTTTAATTCTGCATCTTTATTTTTGGATTTATTTTCATTGAAACAAAGGGTGTTTTGGAGGAAATGCTTTTAAAAAAGGTTTAAAAGTTTGATTAAAATTGTCTCTTACTAGTTCTGCTTAAAGTTGAAGCATAGGTGGTTTCTCAGAACATCTGCAAACCAGTAGAAACACTAACAGAAATCTTAAAACCAGCTCTTCTAATATTAGTCATTTTATCCACCGTCTGTTGGGACCTGAGGCTGCCATTTCATTTAATTTTCTACAAGCTGACCCTAAAATAACTCCTTATAAAAAACTAAGTCTCATCACATCTGCTGTGAGGAACAGGAATCCTAACTGACCTAGGACATGGTGTGGCCTGTACAATACCAAATGTGCCTTCACCAAAGATGTAGAATCTAATTCAAATGATAGCCCATGAAGATGAAGAAACCTTTAACATTTCACTAATTTCACTGTAAAAAAACTATTCTCTGGGTAGAATTACATTTCCAACCCAGGAGGAAATCTTTGTGTTCATAATCTCTTTCATCAAAAACAGACAGAAGCATGACAAGAAGCTATACAACTTGCTGCTAGTAGGATCCATTCATTTGACATTATATACAGAGCCATGCAAGCCACAAATAGATAGATAGATCTATAGCTAGATAGATACATTGATATCTATAGATATACAGATACAGATATCATAGATCTATCTATCTATATAGATGTATTTATCTATTGATCTATACATAGAGCGATAGCTCTATCAATCAGATAGATAGATAGATAGATATAGATTATACCTGACCCTCTAGGGCATTATATTAGAGTGCCCTAGTAAATAAGTGCCCTAGTAAATGCCATAATAAATAAGTATACCAACAGCAGGAGGAATTGCAGTGTTACCAAACTAGGAGGAATGGAGAAAGTTGTGAAAAGAAAAACACTCTTAGACAAACTTTAAAGAGAAAACCATTGAAAAAAGGATATTTCATACTAATATCCCTAGATAGAGGTTAAATCAGTAAAAAATATTTTTCGCTGTGCCTATTAGGAACACAAGTGCTTCCCATGTAGGGCCCCATTTTTAACCCCAGAAACATAAATGAAATTGAGTGCCATCTAGTGACTAAGGGAAAGGAAGATAAGATTCCTAGAGCAAAATCCTGGCTTTACCAGCTTCATTTCCTATTAACTACGATGGATTCAGGGTTATAATCTTGGTTTCTAATCATAGTAATGCCACTGAGTTTGTGTGACAATTGGCAAAGGGGCTCCCCACACATCCCTTCAACCTCCATTCAGCCCCCAAGAAAGAATCATGATTTAACATCCTCTGTTTCTCAAACCACTGAAAAAACTTAGAAACATGGAAGATGAAGGGAGTTCTTGGCTACTATGTGCAGCCACACCATATAAATTTATGAACAAGATTATTAAGGTCAAACATAACACCTTTTAGGTCTTTGGCCCATACTGCTCCTACTTGAAGGTCATTTCTGAGCCTTATGCTTTTCATGATTATAACACCCAATTTACAGCATAAATTAACGTATGGCCAATTTGTTCTTGTGCCAATGTTATCCTTTGCATTGTAAGTGCTTTGCAGCAAGAACTATCTTTTTATTGTGTGTATTTGCAGTGTCTCAGCTGGATTCAAATGCTCGGTACCTACTGCCATGTCATTACTTGTAGCTATGATAAAAAAAATGCCAGTTTGCCCTCAACTTTATCTTAGCCAAATTTTTGGGAACACTCTTTCAGTGTAGCATAAGAAATGCTAGCATCGTTACATTACCTTACTGAAATGAGTTTTTGCTATCTTTTGAATGATACTCTCAAGGTACTGTGTTAAGAAAAAAAAAGTTATACATGTACCTGCAACTATTTGAGGTAATCACAGTAATATGATGATTATGGTAATAATTATTCACCTTCCTGTCACATTTCCAGAGCAGGCAATCAAATCCAAAAACAAAACAAAACCTTCCTTCCTTGTCTAATAGGCAACATGAACATACAATTCTGAAAGGAAGTCATTTCTGAGTCTTGCTTCCATGTAGCAGATTAACATCCTACATCTCCTTCAGGTGAGTAGTCTTTAGTGTCAGTGCTCTTCTGCAAAGCCTATAAATGAGGCTGCTGAGTAATTAGCATGGAAAAAACAAAGTCTTCATCTTCATTACTAAAAGGATGTCACTTGTAATCTGGGTATATTTTTCAAGTCAAGCACAGTCCTAAATTGTAGCTCATCTTTTGCGAAGCCACCTAAGTGCCCATGACCAATCTATTGGAATATTCTATCCTTCAAGCCTGAAGGAAACAATCTCTAGAGAAGCAGTGCTGGAAACCACCTGCAACTCCTTCTACCATTGCCACCATGATTATTCTTAAAAGGGAGGTCTACAATGCTGACTATCCATGACCACAAAGTATGGCTTCATCACAGGCATCAGGGAGCTCTACAAGTTTGTGACTTATCTGGTGTAACCAGGTTAACTGAGCATGAACTCATGCTGATCGTCTCTTCGGGTCAGCGTCTTCCTGATCTTAGTTGTTATCTTCAATGCCCAATTGGCAAGAACTCTTTCAGAGGCAGAGAACATGATTAACTAATGCTTGGCAACAGTGATTTATGGCTTCAACCCTTTGAAATTTGAGTCTTATTGCTCTATCAGTATTGTGGATTAAATCAAACCAATTTAGCTCTAAGTAGGGGGGCTGGGGTGGTGCGGTTGCTAATTTGCATGATTGACAGCCCAGAGGTCACAAATGTGATGCCATAACAGAAGCACTCATGGCGCAGCCCTATCAGAGTCTAACGAATCTGTGATTTCTCTGAAATACCTTGTCACCAGGACACGAGAAGGAAGGAAGTTGCAATCACCTGGTTTTGCCAGCAAATCTGGAATGCTTCCATTTCCTTGATATTGTCACAGAGTGGGGCCTAGGAGCGGCCGTGATCCCGCTAGCGCCCCCTACCGTGCCAAGTTAGTGATCCAGCACGCTCTATTCTCGCCTGCCACGTCTTGTTGGTATAGTAGTTTTATATGGGGGGCTGCCTTATGATGCCCTTGGACACAGTGCTCTGCTCATACTGCCCCCTGTACCAGATGGGGTGACTTGGTGCAACCCCAGCCTTATGGGCTATGCGTGCCTCCTACCTCCCCTTTAGCACACCCCAAGCCTCGCAGTTCTTCTGGACGTTATCTGGTCCCTTTTCCTTTCTGCACCCTGCCCAGCGCCCTTGGGCTTGTCACACAACCGGCACCTCTCTCTAGCGCCCCTGGGCTTGTCATGCAACTGGCGCCCCTTTTCTAGCGCCTCTGGTCTTGTCACACAACCGGCGCCCCTCTAGTCGGTAGCCCTCTTGGACTCCCGAACAATATTCTTTCCAGTAGGGCTCAGGCGGCCTGAGCCTTACCTGGTCCCTGTGACCCTTTGGGGTCCCACCCCTGTAGAGCCCTCTGGGACTCTGCCCAGTCTGCACCCCAACTGGGGTTTCTATCAATCAGATGTGCCCCTCCTGGGGCTTCTTTCCAATACACGCCCATGCCTGGGGCGTCTCAATGGGGTTAACCCCTGTTGGGGCTTCACCCCGCCAGGCAGTACCCCACTGGGTCTGCCTCCATGCTTTCCACGGTCGGGGCTCAGGTGGCCATAGCCATGCCTGGCCCCTTGACCCACCGTTAGGGTCTTCTGCCCTACTCGGGCTCCTCCAGTTTTCGCCCTCACAGGCTGGGGTCTCAACCCCCACACACTGCACCACACCAGCGCCAAACAGCTGTGCCTCCCTGGCACTGCTTTGTGCCTGTACAGGGCACCCAGGAACCCCCAGACTACGGGGGAGCTCCCGTGAGGCCTCCTCACACCCCTACAGCCTCACCCGGTCCTCTGGTATAACAATCACAAACCCGAAACGTAAAGCCATGAGCCAACCGGCTATAACAGAAAATAAGCCTCCTGGCTATACCGTATGATCTAGGCCCACCTGGCTCTCTCACAAGGCCTCCCGGTTAAGGTTCCCTTCGCCCCGTACCATGTTGCACTAGCGCGGGCGAACAGGCCACTCTACTCTGCTAAGCTAGGCTCCGGTCTGGGCTGTTTATAAAGGCCAGGCCCTGCCCCTTTCGGGCCATGTGACCTGCTCCGGTTGCCCTGGCAACCAGCACCTGAGCTGCCCTGGCAATTAGCAGATGCCCTGATTCCTACTTAGGAACGGGGCACCTGAGTGCCCCCGTGACAGATATGATGTCCAATACAGAAGCATTGCAAGGATGGAGGTCCAACAGTTTCATGCTTTTAAGGAGGTTTACCTTCTTTAATTTCCAGATTCTGCAAATTCTGGCTATGAACTGCAGCAATATCCTCACAGTCCAGGTCAGAGAAAGAGGTCTGGCTAATGGCTACATAAGTATAAGCCAAGTTGCATTTTGGGATCCAATCCAGACCAGGGCTGGAGCCAGGTTATTTCCCTGACTGAGTCTTGAGCTAGTATGGAAACTCGCAGATTTAGAGTAGCCAAATCAGATCCCTGCTCCTAAGTCATTATATGACACTTGAATTGATATTAGGAAGGAGAAGTTAGGAATGCCAAAGTCCATCAGACAATGCTGTTGAGAGAAACAAAGGTGGCCTTGAAATCTTCCTCTTTTACAATCAATAGGAAGAGGAATTTGCAGCAAATTCCAGATGAAAGATGAAGGACAAGTATGAAGTCCATTGTAAGATGTCGCAGTTGCTCAGGAAACTGGTGGTTTGGTAGGAGTAGCTGAAGCCAAGCAAGGACAGCGTGCAAGAAGACTTTTCCAGGAACAGAAAGGAGTGTTAGTTGAATTGGTGTATCGAGTCCATGAGCCTTTTCCTTGGTAGAGTGAGATGAGCCCTTCTACTCTCCTAGGGCCTTCATCAGTTGTAGAGCTAATGGCACACACATTATTTTCATGTTGATTTTAAGTCAGAGAGAATTTTCTGTTGCCCACTAGGACTTTTCTTTTATGATTTAACATCCTTATTCTTTCCATAGAGAGATTTTTTTTTTCTAGCAAAATATGTCAATACATTTCTGATTATCCTCCACCATTTTTTTTCTGTTGCTAAGAGAGAGTTTAGTGAACTCTCAACCAATATTTCCACATATAACATCTTTAATTTTCAATTGTGTTCTATGGGCACAGGCATGTTTATTGTGAGGCTAATGAGGGTGGAGATTTGTACTTCCTCGTTAAGCTACTCCATAATTCATGCTCTTAATGTCATGGGAAATGAAAGCTGAGCTTCAGTGAAAGAGGGAAAGCTACTTCAGAATAGCTTATGTCTTCATTTGTCTCATGATTTTGCATCTTCCTTTCTTCTCCCCCAGCCTGGGTTGTATTTTCTGTTTCATCCCTCAGTCAGCATTTGGGGTAGGCAGCAGGATAATGGAAGTTCTTTTCCAAGGATGCTCCTCCCTTTGAAACTGAATCAGCATGCACAAATTCATATGTTTTTACTCCTTAGGAGCAGATGTTAAGGGAATGTAGGTTAAGCTTTAGATCCAAACTAGTCTCTGCAGGACTATAATATGCTATGATGAACAGAGAGATGGAAATGCAAACCAACAAGGGCATCCCAGATTCAACATGCCTTCTGTTCTGGCAGGAAAACACTTGACTACACTCACTACAGTAGTCCAAATTAATAGATGGAAATCAATTAAAGATTATGAGAAACTATTAGTCTTTAGACAAAAAGTATTAACCTGCTGCCTGCAAACACTTTGACCTACAGGCATTGTGTTAACTGAGGCCAAATGAGTAAACTGTGAAGTTAAAATACTCTCCGATATTGCTTTAGTGAAAATTTGTTACCAGCAAAAATATTATTTGTTTTATGTATTTGGGGTAAATGCAAAAGCTAAAACAATCCAGAATTGGTTAAAAATAACCTGGCAAAAAATTGATGATGATTTAGAATTTTTTTGCTATACGGTATTAATATTTCATTATATTTATTCTTGAAATTGCAGTTACACATTTTTTGTTTTTTGTTTTCTTTTGCAATATATCTCCTGTAATTGGTTAATTTGGCTTAGAGCCTTGCAGGAGATTCTTAAAGTACTGCCACTGAGGTACCTATACAAAAACAGAATAAATGGTGGTGGCAACAGATCGGGTAGAGGGGAGCGGGGAGCAGTAAAACATTTTCACAAATGTGTTGATCATAAAACAAGCTACGGGGAAAGACTGTGACCTCCCCACACTAAACACTAGTTGCAAGTTATCCCTACCCTTGGCCCACTTCAGCAAGATACTTAGGTGTGTGCCCATCTACAAGGATCTGATTCCACTGAAGTCAGTTATTCAGTCTCTTAATAGTAGGCACATATTAAATGAGTTGCTGAATCGGGGACCCAGGCAACTAATGTTAAGAGCAGGGGTGGAAGAGTGTGGGCTTGAGGTATTTTGATTATAGGATCATAGAAAAGTAGGGCTGGAAAAGATGTCACAAGGTCATCTACTCCAGCCCCCTGCTCAGGGCAGGGCCATCCCTGACCATCCCTTAGATCACCTAAGCCAAGTGTCTGTCTAACCTGCTCCTGAAAATGTCCAAGGATGGAGAGTCCACAACTTCTGTGAGCAGCCTGTTCCAGTGCTTGACCACCCTCATAGTCAAAAAGTTCCTCCTAATCTCCAACCCGAAGCTCCTCTGTTGTAACTTGAGCCCAATTTTTCCTAATCCTGTTTCCTACATAGCCACAAAAATGGCCATCTCCATCCTCTCTACAGTGTCCCTTTGGGTATTAGAAGCCTATTATCAAATCCCAACTCAGTGTTGTCTTCTCCAAAATGGAATATTATTCAGAAATTGTTTCGCAGGACATTTTGCAAATATTCATTTGTCCTGATTTGAAAAGGAAAATCAAATTCCAAAGCACTGATACACCCATTGAGTGAAACTTCACTATTGAAACCAGCTCTACTATGCAGAGATTTTGTCTGTGCCCTTGACAAGCATGGTGATGCAGAAGCTCCCACAGCCAAAGCAGGAGGAAGGATTTTGCTGTCATTTCCAGCTCCAAGAAGATCATATGCATTAGATTTACCTATATAGGCTCTTTTGGCATTCATTCAAAGCTTGGCCCCAAAATGATATTTGTGAGCTTTTTTATACTGCACAAAATGACAAAGTGCAATACAGAACCTTTACCCCTTTCCTTCCAGTATTATCTCCACTGTTTGTTCAAAAGGAGAGAAATCAAAGCAATAGATACTTTATATGGGCTTTGCGTGTTTTTTCAAATTATGTTTAAAAAAGGCCTTTTGTAGTGCTGACAAAAGAGTATTTTTATAAATAAAAGAACATGATGGTTCGTTTTAATAACATATTGCTATGTCTGAATACAGATGTTTTTCACTCAGCCTGATTCTTTTTGGAGTAAAGTGCAATGTGAATGTGTCTTGATCGAAATTCATGTAGCACCTTACTTAATCCAGGGCATACATTACCCACTAATTGCTTTGTAAATTTATGGCAATTATTTCTTTGCAACTTCTTTAGCATTTCCAAGTTTTCCATGGCACATGCAAAATAAATGCCATGTACTTTCTGCAAAGCATAAACAACCTTGGAATTACACTGCAAAAAGACTGCAATTATCATTTAATCACACTTAATTATATGGGTAATGTACCTTGAGCAAGTGTTACTGAAACTGGAAAACAGATACTTCATTACAGTTACAAATATTCTATTAAACTCCACAGAAAATTGTCTATCACTTGGTATCCCACATACCATTGTACTCTCTTAATGTTGTGAGTCATATTCATAAGCAAGCAGGGATATCCCCCATCATTTACAAGTGTTTGCTAAAAATTGAGAATGATTCATATTGTAAAACTAGGATAAACCCAACCTTGCATGGCCAATGGCTCTTCGGATCCAAGAATTTTGTTCCAACTTATCGCTTGTAAAAAGTTTACTTTTTATTCACCTTGGACCAAGGTTTGAGTTTGCCTCTTAAAAAGAGGGACTACCACATTTAGTCTAACAGCAATGCCCAGCATGCTGTACAGTGCACAGATAGTGTTCATAGAGGAAGATGATGTTTTTTGCCCTAGGGATCTTTCAACCCATGAATTCAGTCCTTCACCTTATGCATGCCAACTCTGAAGGGCTGCGCAACTTGTAGAATTAGGCTCTACATTTCACAGCAGCATGACTATGCACAAGAGCCGATCTGTGTAGGGGAATATAAAAACTCTTTCCAAGTAAAGCTATGTCAGGCAACATGGTGGGTGCATTTCCAGAGGCTCTTTGAAACTGGAGTTCACAATGACTTACAGAATTATATGTCTTAATCGCTGAAGAGTATATTTGGCATCTCAACAAACCCCAGTGCCTTTACTTTCCCACTTATAACATGACAGCTAAGCCCTTAAGCTAAATAGTAACTCTTACTTGCAAACAATAATTTACCTCAAAAGACCAGCAAACCTTAAAAATGCTATGTGAAGCATCCACATGAATGATTTCATTGCATATACAAAAGGAGATGCCCTTAAATAAGGGATGACAAATATTCAGCTGATTTAATACGGACAGAGGGCAATGGCAAATTCAGTGTCTGGAGTCCATCACACTGTGCTGGTTACAAGACTGGAGGCTAAATATTATGTAGTGGAAAACTGTTTTAAAATGTATCTTCAAAACAATCCCAGAATTGGTCATCACAAAAGCAAGCAAAATCCACCAAATTCGTGACTGGTCTGGAATTATTTGTCCAGGTGGCAATTAAATAATGTAGTTTCAACTCAAAGGGAGAAACCCTGGCCCAAATAAACTCAACAATAAAATTTACCACAGGCCAGGATTTCACCCTGTTGATTCCTAAAGATGATGGGCTGGATTGTGCCTGTCCTTGGACAGACTCACTAACATAGATGAAAGATCCAGAAGCCTTTCAATACTGGCATTTGAGTGCCAGCAATGCCCATAGTGAGAGAGCCAGGGTAAGCTGGATAAAGTGGCAAGTGTCACAGAAATGGAAATTTTCCTTTCAACTGTAGGCAAAGATCCTGGTTCTGCTGAACATGATGGAAATGTTGCCATGGACCTCAAGAGGACACAAGCTATTTAAACCAAGCATAGTCAAGGACACTTGACCTCAGAACCACCACGATAAATAGAAAAATCCTACAAAAGCAGACACTGCTCACAAGGAGAACAGCCATGCACTTCTAATTAAGTGTTGTTTAGTACCCTCTGGTTCAGGATACAGGTTTTCCCCACTAATTATTTAATTGACATTTTAATGATATTATGCATCCTTTTATTTTTATTTTATTTTTATTTTTTTATCTTAGAACATTATTTATCTTGCAAACATTCAATGCCTGCTTAGCATTCTGCACAGCTGTGCATTGTACTCCTCTACCCTCCTCAGAGCCATTTGTGCCTTCTCTCTTATTGATGTTCTACCTCCTCAAGGTACCTGATCTTTGTCCCTTTATTGATGCCTCATTGCATGCCTTTTTCCCCCTGGTCAAGCAGGCTTCCTGAAGGCAGTGCAATGCCAAGTCAAAGCTAGAGATCTAAGGAATTCTGAGAAAGACATGGGGCAGAGGTTATGGAGTACAGCTGAAAGCATGTTGGCTCTGGGGAGAAGGGGAATGGACGGACAGACTGATTAACATGTTACGGCGGGGAGGGGGGCATTGGAAGTTGAAAGGATCATTTCTGACATTAAGTTTAAAGGAACAAGAAAAAGAAAGGAATCCACTGAAAGCAACTGTGCGTAATTAATAAAGATGTGACGACACCTCAATTCAACTTGTGTCAGCAAGTAGGTGTAGGCAATGGGAACCTGACCCTGGGGTTCACTGATATCAACCCATTAGAGCCTGGAGACTGACCTAAAAGGGAACTGAGAGGTCAGTGAAGACAGGAGCCGTGGACATTGATGGTACCTCCCGTTCCATGCAGGCTCCATCCTTCCCTCGGCCTGGCAGGCCAGAGGACACGTACCAGGCTATTGTTTAGCTATGTTGTTCTAGGACTATTAAGTAATACCAAGGAGGTGACCGTCAAAGAGTTAGTAACTCTGAGCTCTAAACTGCTGTGGAATACTAAGTTATCAGCACTGTCTTTACCCCGTTTCAAGTCCTACTTTCAAAGCTGCCCTGAGCCCTGCAAAGGTAACATAGAGTCTCTTTGATGTACCATCCTCCCACAGCAGAAATGCTGTTCTAGACTGAAGACCAAGGAATAATGATATAAATAAGCTGGTATAGTGGTGGGCAAGTAGGGGGAAGCTTCCCAGTAGGGATATATAGCCTGAAACCATACATCAGTTAGCTAGTGAGATTGCTTCTGCTAGCTAAAATAAGCTTTGGATCTGGTCCTGTAAGACCCACCTGAAAGACCATGAAGATAGCGCCCACAGCCACTTACAATGACTAGTAGGGGTATGTGAAACGGGCCCTATTCGATTCAGATCGAATTCGGGTTCAGCCCGAATCGGGGATGGTGATTCGATTTGTTGATTGGATCACTGTCCCTGATTCGATTCGGCTGAATCCAAATCTGAGAATTTGATGCTGATTTGGAGAATCAGTGATTCAGCCATAGACACTACTTTAAATGTTTTTTTCTACATACCAGGCACATTTAATGAATGCTGCGATGCTGGGGCAGATGGAGCATCCCACAGGAGTGTAAGGGTGTAGTGGGGGGAGGCCCTGCATGCTTGGCAGTGAACCTGGAAGTGGACTGGAAGTATTTCTGGTCCACTTCTGGGTTTGCTGGGGAATGCATCAGGGGACTCCCCCTCCCCCCATGCCCCTTCAGCTCAGTAATCAGCCATAGGGAGGACCCCGGGTGCTCCCCCCAGACCCAGGAGGCACCTTTAACATTTAAAGCAGTGTCTATGTATTAATCACTGAATCTTCTGGAATCTCTCTGAATTGATTTGGAGAGATTAAAGGGTCTCCTGATTCAATTCAGAGATTTGGCCACCGAATCAAAGCAAATCTCCACCAAATCAAATCAGCAACCTAAGCTTTGCACAGCCCTTATGACCAGGCTTCCTATCCCATGCAATAGGGCTGCTAAACTAAGCTTTTTGCTTATCAATTGCAGTGATGTCTTAAAAGAGGCACATTTTCCCCACTGAGGCATCATGATTATAGGAGCAAAATCAGGCTCATTAAATCGCTTTTGAATGCAGCTGGGTACTTAGAGTCTCCTAGAGAGACAATCTATTTTGCTATATGAGATTGCCTAACTGGTTTTAGTGCCACTGAAATTCTCTCTTAACGTGCATGTGGTGAACAGTATCATGTCCCAATGCCTGATTTATAAAATTTTCACTCCTTGAAAAGATAGGAACAAATATAATTATTTTAAAATAAATGGCTATTGGAACAGATTAATTTGTGTTCTCATGCTGTATATGTGGTGTCAATCATTTTCAAAAGATAGCTTGATAGTATCAAATAAGAAAGTAGTATCATTTGAACAACAGATGAGATGTTTCTACTTGATAAATACTTACCTACCTGCTTTATAGTAAGGATTCCACAGTAAATTTATATTTGTGAAAGTTAAGTTACCAGCTGTTACAGATTCAGAACTGAAGACCACATAATATGGATTTAGGCGAGTACCCATCTATGCAAAGTGTAAAACTGCAGGTCCTCGTTCTCATCCCACAACACCTTCACCTCTGGCTTAACAAGTTGTTTTGCTTTCACTACCGTGACCTTTGTAGAGAGCATTTGACTTACTGCAGAGCATGCAGGTTCAAAATTAGACTGAGGCTAACTTGCTTGTATGATCACTGATGGGCCAGTTGAACAAATAATCAGGTCGGCTATTATTTAATGCGAATCCTGGCAGAATACATTCTGAGGCACTTATGTGGACTTGCAGATAGCTGAAGAGAACTGGAGGTTGGAGCAACGGGGAGGTGGGGACTCTAATCAGCTTCCACTTCTTCATGTAAAACTGAATGCACAACCAAGTAGAACAGCGGGGTACTAAAAACCCCTGCAATGGCAAGAATAAGGTTACCATTGCAGGGTGCAGAACATACCATTGTTCTTGCTGGGGATTAAAAATAGGATAAGGATTACATTGTCAATGCGTTATTCATATTGAGAAACTTGTTGACAGACTTTACTCTGTAGCAGCACTGACTAACTACTCTGCTTCTTTTTCAGGGATATACTCATTATAAATGAAAAATTAAAAAAAAAAAGAGACAAAAAAACTCAGAGTAAGAGAAAAAAATCCAATCTATCTAGCTCAGGGGTGGACAAAATGTGGCCCGTGGGCTGGATGTGGCCCACCAGGCCATTCTATCCTGTCCATGGGGCCCCTCAAAATTTTAGAAAATTAATATTTATCTGCCCCTGGCTGCCTGTCATGAGGCAAAGCTGGAAAAAATTGCCCGCCCCTGATCTAGCTAGTGCAGGTCTTCAGCTCCTGCTCATTTACTGAATTACTCTCACCATAGGGAAAAGAACAACCAAAAAATTGTATCATTCAGACCCTCCTAAATAGCCAGTCCTAAAAATGATCTGTGCAGTGCACTGAATGCTAATCACATCTGGGCACCCCTCAGTTGCTCCTTCTCAAACACCCTCCCTGTGTTCTCATAACTAACTGCCCCGTTACCTTTATTTGTCAAGACAGGAGGGTTGGGGTCCTACTATACCAGTCAAATTATTTACATTTATAATATTTCTTCAGCAAAGCTTTGCTTGTCCAAAGATTTCAGATTTTTCACTGAAGATTTTAGAAAACTGAGATGTATTCCAAGTGAAGCAGGAAATAATTACCTAAATGTTTGAACCCTATTTCCTTCCTTTAAAGCATTTATTCAGTCCCACAATATCCACTTCTGGGCAACATCTACACTACCATTATTTACGCTGATCTAATGGAGTTTCAAATCTGGCTTCCTTCCACCTTTTCACAGGTCAGTTTTCAGGGAAGACAGGCAACTTCCCAGTATGTTCATTGGCAAAGCAGTATCAGCAGGTTTAGAGACGCAACATTTTGTGCAGCGGCTTAAATCGCACGCTTGCAGTAAGATAATGTACAGAGCTATCTGCCAAAAAAAAAAAAACCCCCTGAAAAATGTGTTCAAATAGGAAAACAGTGCTGTAGTGACACATGTTTTGTTCCGTGTTACTGATCACATTCCCCTGGGTTTGAATGAGTTTCCATTTTTGGTGCATAACTTTGCATATCCAGGAAAAGAAACTAGAACTACATTTCCCCCTTTATCAGTGCTAAACATTTTTCCTTTGGACTGTAAAGTAAATGTATGTGCCAGTCTGAGTGCTCATGATGACAAAGTAACAGAATTTCCTGTCCCAGTCCTATGCAGATAATACTTGTTGGATGATATGTCTCATCCAGTCTCTACATATCCAGTGCAACAATGAGGATGGTTCTGTGTCTGTTTGGGTAAGGGAGGCTGTCAGGATACCTGCTCAGCGGCACCGGGGCCTACCCAAGTGTCACACTGGAGGCAAGTTACAGAACAACAGTACATGACTGTGGCTGTTAAAGTGTTCACAAGACTTATGAATCTGACAGCAGAAAAGCTAAAAGATCTCCCTTGTTAAAAGCCAGTGCAATTGATTTGCCAAAGGAAAGATTTGTTTCATCAAACACTTATGGATAAACTGCTCTTGATTTCCCAAGAAAACCATCAATTTGACGGAAAGCAAAAAAGACATTAAAGGGAAAGGGTAACTTTTATAATGGTTATTACAGTTGTGATTTAAGCTGCTTTGGTAGGGGGGAGGGGGGGACTTTCATCTCCTACTAAATATGTTGGTACCAATATAAAAACCCTGTATTCATCATCACCTTCTCATGTTTCTCATCCATCTGTGCCTCTGCTAGGTGGCAGCACATCAACACATTTAACTGCAAACTCTCTTTAAAACTCAACCACTTGAATACTTTCAGTTGCGTTCTTTTCCTCCAGGTCTCTCTAAACCCTCCTCTCAACCTTGTACCTTGTCAAACTCCACCCAGACGATATTTCTGCCTGTTCCAACCCACACACACCCAGACTCTATCTCTCTGAAAAAGAAAATCTGGGAATAGTGAGTTTCTGACAAAATAGACCAGTATGGCTGGGCAAAGGAGCTGTGGGTTTGTGGAAGAGCTTGAGGTGAGGAAGTGTGGGTGCCCATGCCCTCATTCTCTTGGATCAGCGATGGTTCCCAGGACTTTTGAGTCCTGATTTGAAAGCAAAGAGTCAGAAAGACAGAGCTGAGCTTTGTAGCTAGGTACTCCAACCTCCTGATCCAGAGCTGGGGCCCTCCAGAGACCAATAATGCTGAGCCCTAGGTTTAGCTCATGTTCTTCCTACTCCCAACTAGTCATTTATGACTAGGGATTCCCCACTACGGGACAATCAAGTAGGGTAACCCTGAAACCACAGACCATAAGAGACAACTCTCCTTAGCAGACCAGCAGGTGATCTGGCAAAAACCACCTTGACCGAGAGGTTCCCATGGAAAATTTGTTGTGTTATATCAGAAGGAAATACAAACTGACTCATTTTATGGAGTCATTGGGTTTTAACAGTTTAGCATTTGTCAGGGAAGAGCTGGTCTAAGCTAGGCCAGTGGGCTTCATTCCCATGTACAGTAGCCTAGTCCTTAGAGGAGGTGGGGTGGAAGGAGGAGGAGAAAGAAGAGGTCAAACGCTACCTAGAAACAGTATGTATCCGGAGCAGTGGCATAGCAATGAAGTTTAGCACCAGGGGCAAAGCTGCAGTGACAGCACCCCACAGATCTGGGGTGCACACCCTTCCCCCCATGCTTGCCCAGGACTGTACCCAGAGGCAGGAGCCACCCTTCTCCCATTCCTGTGCCACCAAAATGAGCCCCTCACTGACAAACCACATCCTCCCCAGCTCTGCTGCTGCCCTTCACTCCAGACCCACTGACCCCAGGCCCCCAGCCCTGCTGCCAATGCATCTCTCACATTGCACATGCTCCCACTCTCT
>NW_017729029.1:36418426-36433325 GCF_001723915.1 Gavialis gangeticus
CACTCACGGCTCCATCCTGCATCCTCCCCTGGCTGAGCAGTGCCCCTTTGCTTCGGTACCCCGGGTGGTCACCCCGCTCACCCCCCCATCCCATTGCTACATCACTGATCTGGAGCACTGCCAGGATAGCCAGGAGACCTGGGGTTAATAAAGTAGCACCAGTAACAACTTGCTAAGACACTGTGTAGGTCACCTCGCCTCCCTTTTATTTCTAACCCTTTAGCTGCCCAGGGCAATGACCAACTTGTTGTGTTTGCATGGCGTATAGCAGCCCCCGTCTCAGTCAGGGCATCTAGGTACAATTATAGTGCTGATAACAATGATTGAAAATATTACCATAGAAAAAATGGAAGGCAAGTTCTTCCTTCCTATAACTCTTAAAGGGACCAGAGCAGACGAAAGCCATAACATGCTGCACATTTTAGCCCTTGGAATATATTTCCCAACAATGGAAATATCAAAAAAAAGTTAAGAAGAAAGAACCAGAGCTAAAGTCAGTACTACAGAAGCCACTGTACTGAGGCAAAGCGGTATAGCTGTATAGCTAGGATTACTTTGCAACCAAAAAGGCTTTTGTACCCTGATCATTCGATCAAATCAAAGTTATGTTACCACTACAGGCACGTAGGGAATACATATAATGAAAAGTGTTTATTACTGCTGTGTCGGTATTGTTAGTTATTAAGCTAGTGTTTCTATAGTAATGGAAAGCAACTGGATTATTTTGATTCTCTAACTTGTGGAAAATTAGGTTTCATAGTCGTGTTTATCTATTAGGCCTTGAACAAATGCTGCATTCTCTTGTATACAGCTTGGTGGTATTTTGGAATTAAGCTTTTTTTTATTAAGTTCCTTACTGAAATATGAGGCATTAAGCAGACTCTCCCTGTAGTAAATTATGTAGGTTTCCTGGTAATATTTACTGCATTACTCTGCTCAGAATCATCTTAGGCGCCTCATTAGCAAACCATGAATGGTATTGGGAGGGTTATATACTTTCACATGCATGTCTTTCTCTCTCTATAACTTTTCATTACTGCAGGATAGGAGCAAGGCTGCTCGCCATATATTGTAAGAATCACTCCAAAATGAACTGGTATAAGAATTTACAGGTATTAGATCTGAAAGAGTCTCATTACCAAGGACAGCAAAAACGGGCACTTGAAGAAGAGTCTAGGGCATAAAATTTATCACGGTTGGCTGCTCCACCTATCCAGTGAGAAAGGAAATCAGATGATATTTTGCCCCAGGACCTTGTAAGAGAACAGCAGTCAGTGGCACCCAGGTGCTTTATCAGTGCACCCTTTCCTTGGTACTGTACAGAAAACCATGCTGCTTCATATCTCCTGCTCCTGGTTTAGCTGGACAAGCATGCTAATTATGAGACTGGATCTGTTTCCTCTGGCTCTTCAAAGAACTTGAAAGACCAAAGAGACAGAGAAATACAAACAGGCTTTTTTTAAGCAGCTGACTGATGAACTTGACCATTTCACTTGTATGTTGTGTTCGCTTTTGCTTTCCTCTGTAGTGGGGGGTGCAAGCCTCTTTCGGGGACCCCCTGAGCAGTTCATATTGACAGCATTTCACAGAAGCAGGACGCTGGCTGCCGTGGTTCCCATGCTTTATTTGTGGCAAGTTAAGGTGTTAGATCTACGTCGTGTCAGGGTTGACGGTAGCCTTATGTAGTGTCTAGATTATGGAGGGCTTGAATATGGTCACTACATGACCTCTGGAGGTCCCTTCCAGCCTGGCTTTTCTATGATTCCCTGTCCCTTTGCTCTGCTTGTCTTTTAGGGCCAAGGTTATTATTTTTTTCTCATTAAAAATGTTCTAAAGTGAAAAAATTCAAGCATCCCTTTTAAGAGTATTGACTAGATGGATGGTTCATATCCCTGCCTCTCTGGACTTCTGAAGTACTGAGCTGGGAGAGAGGGGAGAGCATGGTATTTGCTAACTTGGTCGTTTCAAAGGTGAATCCCATTCTAAAATGACTGAGGCTTTTATAGATGTGATTGATTTTTTTCCTAACCTGCTTTTTATCTGCACAGTCATTTGGATCAGATTAGACATGCCGCATCCATTTAGAATGTGATATAAAGTCCATACATGCAGATTTATCTTTTAGGCCTTAAGGGCCCCTAAGGCATCACTAAGATCTTCCAGGTACATAACCAGTAGTTCTTAAAGTTTCTGTTGTGTGTTCATACAATAGGCTTTAATGGCCCTATAAGAGCTGTTAGTCTCCAGCAGAAAAATACTCTGAAATTAAAAAAAAGAGAATTCCTAATGACATACTTCTCTACAAGTGGCTGGAATGGCTCCATAGGGGCTGGTAATATTTTGTGGACAGACACATGCACTTTTCTAATTTGAAGAAAATGATAAAATGATACTGGGATTTTTTAAAACTTCAAATAAGACAAGAGATTGTGCATCAAAAGCTAAAGAAGCCTTCTTGGGACAGCAGATGCCAGACTCCCACTTGCAAGTGCTGGATGAAAAATATGTGTTCGAGTGCTGCACATGCTGGAATCGATTAGACGATGGATCACTGCAAGATGCTGAACTTCAATTGTTCTGTATTGTCTCATCTTAAAGGCAAATAACTGTGGTGGGCAATCATAACGAGCTAAACCTACAGAGCTTTTGAGGGTATTTTGCACCAGACTGTAGCACTTACCCATTGCTCTAAGTAGACAGCAGTGCGGAACTGTGTCCCAGCATGATTTTGGGGAAACAAATTCTCTGGTACACCAGGACAGCATGCCGGCTGCACCATGCTGCAAGCATCTGCTTCCTACAATGCACCAAAGTTGCTCCTAAGCACAGTTCTTCCTCCCCCAATGCCCTTCACAGCCATTTGTGACTCTCGGGCTAAGTAAAGGCAGTCAAAAAGCCCAAGGCTGAATCAATTCAATCTTCTCAGGTTAGTCTAAACTGTGTACATTAAACCGATAAGCAAGCGAATAGACCTCACTTTTGATCCCAGAAACACAGCCACGTGCCTGTAGTGGCTCAGGCCAGAAGCTGAGAGGTGCCAGAGCATGCCTCCCTGCTCAGCTAGAGCAGGCAGCTTGGGCCAAGGGGGTTTGCAGGGGAGATGCAAAACATCCTGGGATGCTGGGATCTGTGAGTTAACTTGAATCTGGAGGGGACCTGGGACAGAAGTTCAATAAATCAGTTTAACCTAAATCAGTTAAGTCGAATACTACATCCATCCAGGTTTATCTTAAACCAGTTTGGGTCATTTTGAAAGTGGTTTACATGAACTGAACTTCTGTTGTGTTACAGACTTGAACTGGTTTTTGATCACTTATATTGGTTTGTGTGTAATTTCTGTACCTAGCCTTGAGGAGCAGCCTGTGCTTGAGAGGCTCTTTTAAATTCTTCTTTACCACCTGCAGACATTTTGGTCCTTCCATGTGCAGTAAAAGGACACTGTCTTCTGGTTTCATTGGCATTATATGAAACCTTCTTAAGGATATGAAACCTTCCTAAGGATATATTGACCCCACTGATATCAATGGCAAAACTTCAAACAACTTGAATGATATCAGGATTCTACCCCTTGTGTGAAATGGATGCAAGATTGCTCTTTAGTTCAATCTTTATTGAGGCTTTAAGAGGGAGCTAGTCATTGAGGATTTACTTGTAAAACTACAAAATATTTCCACAGTGTACTTTCCTATCAGAGGGAGCACTGCTACTGTAGAACACCATGCAAGGAAAAATGCTATGAACTGGGACCACTCCTGCTCTGATGCGTGGCAGGACCAGAAGCTCTAACAGGGCTTTTCTTCATCTCCAACATATGTGATTCTGAGTCTCTGATCTTCTTACTAATGCCTGTTGAGAATGCACCCAACCGTTTAGCAGAAAGCAACATTAGAGAGAGAACGTCCTTTTTATGCCCTCCTTCCCCTGATTCTTGTTATTCAACTTGCTTTGAACTGGCTGTTAGGCCAAGTAATAGTTAAGTCTTTTTGCTTTAGCTAACGGATTGCTAATTACAGAGCAGAACTGCCATATATGCTTCTTGCATATCCTATATACATACAGTTCATCGCCACCCTGAAAAAAACTTATCACTGATATTAAAGAAAACCCATAAGACCAACACTATTGAGGTGGCAAGAGTCTGTCTTTCTCAGCAGGGCCTCAGAACAGAAATGGGATGAGGGCTGGGGTGCTTCTCCTGCGCGCACATCATGCCAAAAAAGGCAGGAAGGAACAGGATCATGTCCATTGTGTAATATACACATTTTCACCAAGGAGCTTGGAAGAAGCTTCCATTCTGGGGCACAAACCCTCCCTGTATTCCCTTTGTGGGCTTGCATCTGCCCACGCTGAACTACAGTGGACCTGATCACACTCGTATAGATTCATCGATGCTCGGGTTGGAAGGGACCTCAACAGATCATCGAGTCCGACCCCCTGCCTAGGCAGGAAAGAGTGCTGGGGTCACATGACCTCAGCCAGATGCCCACCCAAGGTAAAGTGTCTTACTACTACGCATCTTGGAAGAAGTATAATTGCATAAGTTTCAGTGATTCACTGATTCTTGGTGAATTATACTGGGGTCAATGAAAGGAGCTTCAGACCGTTAAAGCATAACTTAGCTCTGTGTGTTTGTTACCCAATATTGGAAAAAAAGAGAAGACTGAACTGGACACCTGTCCATGCCACCCAGACATTTGGAGTAGGTCTGCACCAAGTCCTTGGTACTTCCCAGCAAAGACGAGCCCCGAGAACACCCTACCCCCTGTTCTTGCTCCATACCTAGAAATGCACCAATAAAACCACTCTAGAGCCATTTTTATGCACACCAGATGCCAAGGTCTCGAGTGGGGGGCTGTGGGGAGACTTCATCAGCATATTTTCAAGACTGAGTGTGAGAGCAGGGTGAGCAGCCTATGCCTGAGGGCATCCTTGCCAGGTATGGTGTACAGATGGCTCCTGGGGAGGAAGATGCAAACCCACATAAGAATCATGACCCACATCACCTAGGCAGGGATTCGCTCTGGTTCAGCAGTCCATTTCTTGTTCCTAAGGGTCCCATCACCCAACAAGAAATAACAGTGGCCTGATCATATCATGCCAGTGAGCTTTAACATGCCATTTTTCTCTGCTACCTCTGATTAAAATACATATGACCCTCTTAACCTAATTTAATTTGTTTCTAATCCTGCAAAGAGGAAGTCTACATTAGAGAAACGCAGGACTGGGTTCATAAAACTACAACATCCTCAGAAGTCATGGGCTCTACACAAAATGAATAGCTCGAGGAGTTTTCTCAAGAATCTGGTTTGAAGCAATTGCTTTTATCCACAATCCTGATTATACTGGAACTGTGCAGGCTTTGCGAGCTTTGTGTCATGCCATTGTGCTGTTCCAATTTATAGCACAAGACAGTGGGTCTCATTGGGGTAATAATGCTTTCTGGTAGCAGGAGGCTATAAATGTTTATATTTGTCTAAATTCTAGTTCTGGAAAGGGAGCTGAACCTGCACAGCATTCTCTCCTATAGCCCCTCTGCGCCACTAGTCTGTTGTCTTATGGTAAATCATTAGTCCACGTATATGAGCTCAGTTATACTGGGACTTCTGCCTGCTAATGCAATACTTTAAGAGCAGTGTATTCTATGCAATTCTTGGCACTTGCTTTTCAGGCTAAATTAAAAGTTTTAATAAATAAAGTATGATATAAATACATAAAGCAACGTGAAACTGAGCCCCAACCTCTCCAAAGTGCACAGATGAAGTCATGTGAAAGGACAGTCCAGGTAGTATCACAACAAGGTCACTAAAATGCAATAGCATGTGCTATGCAAAGGGGACGGTTTAGTATTTATTATGGATGTTGGTAGGTATCTATGGTTGTCTCTCCAGGCCTCAGTTCTCCCTTGGAGAGTACATAGCTTTTTAGTTCTCTGATTTGTGGTAATCATAGGGTGGAAGCTTGCCTCCACTAAAGATCAATGGGAACTTTGCCATCCACTTCGTTAAGCCCAGATCTCACTGCTCCCCTCCCAGGTTCCCCCTGTACAGCCATTTAAGTACATGAGAAAGGAGAGAAATCACAGGTATGAAATCTTGCTGCTACTGAAGTGAATAGGAGCTGTATCAATATCTCACCCCAGAGATATGGAGCCTATTTCAGATCTCTTGCTTGCAGCAGCAGTTTTACAGTGGTAAAACCCCAGTGATACCCACAGCGTTTTGCTGCCTGGCTATGGCATCAGATTAGATTCACATCCACCAGATCAAGTCTGGCTGCCATTTAAACTGACTTCAACAGTGCTCACTGTCACCATGGCTGAATATAGTCCAACATGACTAAATCTAAGTAGATGCACTTTCACTTCAAAATATGCAGTTAAAAAAATGCATGTTTTATTTGATGACATTAGGATGCCTCACTAGCAGGAACTATGTAAAATATATAACCTTGATTAAACAACATGTTTAATTACAGCCAATGTTACAGGATTTCAGAGAGGGGGGAAAAAGCAAACAGATCCATGCTGTAGGATTTCAGAAAGAAAAAAAAAAGTAGAAGCTGGTAAAATAATAACTGGAGATATTCAGGGAAGCAGGCAGAACTGTTATTCATCTAGTCAGTGACATGTGAACAGTTGCTGGATGACTTGGCTCACTGACATGCAGCTCAGCAGACATTAGGTTATATGGACATCCCTGGTGTTCATCCACTATAAGCACTTGCAAAGCATCACTGCAAAATGTCACTTGCAATGTTCAAAAGTATTTGGAAAAACTCAGGGAGTATATTAAGTCTCTCTAAACCAAGAAACAGACAAGCATGAGGCCATACAGCATACCGGAGCAGGGGGGGAATGGACTGGAAGCAAAATGTGTGAGATTTTGCTATTTAATATGCACTTGCTTATTTCCAAATGTGTATGAAGCACATGGCAGCACTTACTCCTATGTTGCTCGGTACAGTCAGAGATGACCCTGCTTTGATCAGGGGGCTGGACTAGATGACCTTGTGAGGTCCTTTCAAGCCCTACTTCCCCATGATCCTACGCTGGTTTAATCCTGGGATTCTAAGCAGTCCCTTAAAGCTGGGTGCAATTTTTCACGCCAAACCTGTTTCAGTGAAAAATGCCCATTTGGCAACTCTGGAATAGGCTTTTTAAATGTCTGTCTCTAGCCTGAAGGTTCATCCCTATGTTTCTGCATCACGTCTGTAATCCACAGCATCAGCCATGATCCTAAACAGTCATGGTAATTGGGTTCACAAAAGCATGGAAAAAAATAACAAATTTGAAAAGCTGAGTGTGGCAGGGCACTGATGGTGCCTTCCACCTTAAGGACTGGATCCAGAATCCAGCAGATGCCTGATGATGGCAGCCATTTTGAGAACCTAATATATAAAGGCTGCAGCCTGCTGCTGCTAGCCCGGGCAGAAACATCACCTAGCTGAGCTGCAGCAGGGACAACTTGGAGGTAAGGGCAAGAGCTTATGGGGATGGCTAGGAGGCTCTTGGGCCCGGGCATGACCTAAAACTGCACTGGGGATGAGTGCCCTGGTGGGGCTCCTAGTGGCATGGGAGCCTCCAGGAAATGCCAGGCCAGTTACCACCCCGGTTAAAGGTGGGTCAGGGAGCCTTAATAACTCCAGCTCCCACAACTGGGTGGATAGCCCCATAGTAGGGCTGAGAAGGTGGACCCATGTGAGAATGTGGGCTACATGCTCAAGAAGCCTGACTTGAGGCACCCTGGACTGATCAATGCTGATGCCAGGACCAGAAGAGTCAAAAGGGCAGGAGCCCACCACGAGGGATGCCCAGAGTCGAGGGGCTGGGATTCTGACTGGTCTTGGAGGTGAGGTCAGGGCCTGTGTGGCCAAAGGTCCCAGAGGGGCCATGCCCGAGAGGGGGAAGAGTACAGGGAGCAAGGTAGCCCAGAATGAGAGCAGAGAAGGCTGCCAGATTGCAGGGATCCAGGTGGGGTCCAGACTGAAGGATTATGGGGCCCAGTTTGAGGCCAGTGATGTTAAGAACTGTGATGCCATCTGTGAGGCATAAGCTTCTGTGTAGGGGAGGTCGGAGATACAGCTAGCATCCCCCGGCATCAGGGCAGTAATGTGCAGTCTCCCGCATTGTATTATCAGTTTCTGGACAGAACAAAGTCGTGGTAGACGAGATTGGGCAGACTGCCCCACAGAGACAAGTGGGTGGGCCAGCATGAGACCCAGCCTGGAGAGTTGCCCCCTGTCAGACTGAGAAATGGATTAGTTTAAATTCATTGTAGAGTATCTTCATACTTCCCAATGTCTGAAAGTCCCTCCAATCCCACTGCAGCCAATTTATGGCAATCCCTTTAACATCACTGAGTATGAATTGTCATTCATCTTTAGTCTAGTAATAATGTCAAAATCTTTCACATAGCACCTGTATTTTATAAGGGGGATAAATTTATGTGAAGTAATCCCCAACACAGATAAACTGTTTCAAATAAGAAGTAGATATATGCTGTGTTGGAATGTTAGACAGGACCATGGCTTCCAGATAGTCCAGGCTTCACCCCTCCGTTTAATGCCTTACGGTCTTCACATAGCACAGGAAAAACAAAATGACATGATCATTTAAGACAGTAGTCCCCAATTTTTTCTGGTTCATGGGCAACAATAACTGAGCAAGTAACATGCTGAGAGCAATGACATACTTTGCTCTGCCTGTCAACCTGAAGAAACTTGTATCTGTGGAAAGCAAAATTTCCTGCATCTGAGAGCAACGTTTCAGGGTCTGGAGAGCAACACATGAAAAGCCATGAGTTGGAAGCCACTGATTTAAGAGTTTTAGCATCTTGGATGCATTCTCAAAATCTTAATTTTTGGACCAAGATCAGAAAGTCTTTATTGTGCCCTCTGTTTCCTTTGAGAATTAGGTGACCTCTTGGAGATATTAATACCCTCTGTTCTTCAGTGAGCAGACCTACTTTTCCCCAAGTTTTGTTTGCTTCTTTTTGCAGAGCCACAGATCATTTTATTTATACTATATTGTATTTTCACTGCCCCCGATAAACTGTTGTTATACAGAAAAGTAAACAGGGTTGAGAAAATGATGCCCAAGTGGCCTCATTTGTCCATTGCAACTTGTTAGAGCAGCATCTTTGCCCTTGTGTTTCATAGCTGCAGTCGTTCATCCCAGATTTCTGTTTAACGATTTCTATTTATTGTGGCAGCACCTCACCTCTTAAAATAAAGGTTTGTAAATTAATTGTGGAACAGGAAAAAAATCAGTAAAAAGTGAAACCTCACAGGTTCAGTCAAAGTTTCTCTTCACTCACACAGAAACCTCAAGAACTTTCTCAAAGCTTCACCATCACAATACATACAGATTTCTTCAGCTGTTTATTTGGAGTTGCCACTTGCCCTGGTATATTCCTTTAATGCAATATGCTCTCCATAGTTGCTTTGTTCACATCACATTTCATCGACAGTTCCATATGTCTAAAGAAGTTGGTGAAAGTGGATTAAAGGGTTATTTGGGACCAAAGTCAGAGAGAAACATGGCTCATTTCATGGCAATTCTTTTTAGCATCATGATATTATAACAAATGACACAGTATCACTCTGGATAATTTATAGACCTACTGCCATCCTAGCTTAGAGACGGTTTCCAGAAGAACCCTCCCTTACTTCCCACCCTCTTGCTCCCTTCCCAGGAGAAAAAAGACTCATTCTGGGTTTTTGATTTTCCAATGCTAAGTCCATGCAAGCATTTCACGATCCCATTCTTTGCTCCAAAATAATCACTCAGCTGTCTAAGAGAGTGCTAAATAGAATGATAAGCAATAGGGGAAAAGTTATAGGCCAATAAATTTAATTTGTTTTTATTTGAATGGAGGAAGCTGGCAGACTGAGAAATGCCTGTAACAATTTCCAGTCAACTGAACATTCACTTTACAAATTATGCTTTTGATGGTGAACATTAGTGATATGCAAGATACCATAAATTGAAAAGATCAGATGTCATCAAGCTGTGCACTCAACAAGACAGCATAAGAAACATTATACCCAACCTCTAAATCACTCGGACAGAAATTATACCAGGAGGCAATAGTAGTTTCGCCTTTGATTACTCTTGTTTGTGTTCATTGTTAATGTCTGGGAGTGTAAACTGATCCACATAATTAGAGACTTAATCTACAGGTGAAAGCTTTGATTAAATTAAACTCAGTTCCCTATCGCTTCTGGTCTTTAAATGTTTGGGAGCATGGACATGCAGGATATTACAATACACTTCTGGACTGGGTAACTTCAGCTGTCATTAGTTATGCTGAGTGGCCTCTACAGTTTAATTGGCATATTGTAATAAACACTGAGATTCTTCACTAAAGCAGCAATTATTTGAAATGTCTAATAATTGTCTGGGTCTGTGCAAGCCTGTCTAAACAGCAAGAGAAAAGTCTTAAAATGCAAAATTTTTTTCAAGCCTGCCAAAGATTTGACTTAATTTTCTATCAATACTTTTATTACCATTATACTTTAGTAAATCATTAACTTGAAGCCTCATTTACTCAGAGTGACACACTATATAACTTTCCTAGCCTCCTACATTAATGTTATGACCAATATCAGGTTACTGAGACTCTAACATTTTCATAGTTTCATAGTTAGTAGGGTCAGAAGGGACCTGAGCAGATCGTCAACTCCAACCCTCTGCCATGGTGGGAATTTTCCTCATTCTTAAAAGATATATGCCATGTACTTAATGGCTTTCCAGTGTGTTCAACGACAGTCAATAATTGGTGCTCAAATAATTTATTTGGAAAAAATAAGAATCTGAGTGTAGCAAAAATAAGTATCTGAGTGTACCATTGGACAATCACCAGCTCTCACTTTTGCAAACCTGTGCAAAGACAATTGGACTGGATCTAAAAAGCACTTTTAAGCAGCTATGCAGAATAGTGACTAAAACACATGACCAAAAGTCAGGATTACTATGTTTGGCTATACTCTGGACTCACTGATCTGCTGTGTAGCATTGACTATGTCATACAACCTACCTATTTGCCCATCAGTAATTTCAGCACAACACATGATACATCAACAGTGATTTTTGAGAACAGAGGCCTTAAATAGAAGTGTCACAGGGTCCCCCCTCAAAACATTCTGAAACACCCTGATCTACGGGCAGACTGCCCAGCTCTTGCCCACCACTTCTTGATGTTAGTTGATATACAGAGTGCAGGAGGTTGCCCTGGTCTTATTATAGTGAACACCAAGATTGTGGTTCGAGCCTTCTGGCCCAACTATATGGCTCTGTACCTCCCTTACACCATGTCCCAGGCCTCTCAGATGGCATCCTTACAGATGTTCTACCACTTGCTGATGCAGCCCCTCTCTAGGCCTTCCAACCCATCGGTCTCTCTCAGCGAACCTCAGACTTTTTGGTCTCTCTGCACAGCCCCTTCTTGGGCTGCCAGACCTCTCAGTCCCCCTCTTGGCACCACTCAGGTTGCCAGGCCCCTTGATGTCTCCTCTTGCCCCTCTCTGGGCCCTCAGACCTTTCAGCCTCATACAACCATTCCCTGGGCTATCAGGCCCCTCGGTCTCCCTTCTGGTCCCTCTCTTGGCTGTCAGTCCCTTTTGGTTATTCATCCTGGACCCTTTTAGTTCTCCACTCAGCCCTTCTTTCTCTGAGCCCATCCATCCTCTCAACACAGCCCAGGCACTCAGCCCCCTTCTCAGGGCTCTGGACCCCCACTCTGGGTCCCCCAGGAACCTCCTCCATTCCCTTAGTTCCTACCTGAACCTCCAGATGCTATTCTCCTCTCTGGCATTCAGGAGCTGCAGCCTTCCTGCTTGGTAATGTTCCTACACCAGCTCCCAAGGTGTTACTACCAGCCCTGCTCTCAGGGTCTGGGCTTCTACCCTGCCTAAACCCAGCCCTCCTCTAAGCAGGTGACTCCCTTGATCAGGCCCAGCCTCACCTGCCAGCCCCCCCAGGTCAGCTGACCGCAATTAGCCCCAACCCCCACCTGCCAGTGGCTCAGCAGGCTGCCTGACCTCTTCAAGTGGCAGGCACACCAAGAAGATATTCCTTATAAATAAAACCTCTGCCATTTATATTCATTCAAGCTCAACTACAGTTCTCTTCTGAAGTGTTATAAACAGCCTCTTATAGAGAGGTCAGCATGTTTCACCTTGTCACAGAGGAGAATCTGACTGAAGGAATGACTGGTGAACCAACCCAGTGCACAGAATGGAAGAGAGCCACTACTGGAAAGAAAAAAACAAATCATTACAGACCAACTGGGGCCTCAGTAGCTTGGAACAAGGGACTTGGACCAATTTGTCCTGTTATATCTGGTACAGTAACACAAACTGCAACTGCCAAGTTGAATCATGTATCTACTGTCCAGGGCAAAACATGAAACTTCAGTCCTCAGATAAGTCAACAAGTCCAGTTAAAAATATGGTGCACAATCCCATTATAAATTAATGATTATAGTTCAGTGAAGCAGGTGTTCCATCCTCTGGAGGCCATTGCACAAATCCCATCTTGTATTGATATTTACTGATACCGGCTCACTTTTGAAAGGCCAATCTTCTCCCTGTCAGTAACAACAATGGGAAAGCCTATAGTTTGTTCTTCCATATAAAGCAAGAATGTGGAGAGAGTCATGCAGTTTGAATGTGAAGGGAGTAAGCAAGCTCAGCCAAGCCAAAGCAATGAGAACTGTCTTTTTGGAGCATAAAAAATTTAGAAACATTACCTTTTAAGCCTCCATTTTATTAACCTTTCTAAGCTGCTGTGAAACCAGCACATGATGGGATTTTTGAACTTTGATGTCAGTAGCTAAAGGGTAATGCTTGTAATGATTGCTGGTTTACAAAATTATATTTCTTATACCAGAAAGGGCTATTACAGTCATTGTCTCTTGATTACGGAGTGGTACTGAGAGTGAGCAAGCACGCTCTAGCGGTTGGGACACAGGACTAAACATCAGAAGACAAGGCATAATTACAGTCTCTCAGTTTCTCCCCAAACATTAGACCCAGAAAGCATCACTTCCCATTTTAGTTATGATGAATAAGCAGCACATATGCAGGATTCCCCAGTCCACAGCCAAGCTCTCCTTGATGTCAACAGGTTTTTTACAAGAGGAAAGAGAAAAGGAGATCTATGTCCTACTTATTTGGCAAAGCCACCTGGTAGCCACTGAAGCAATGGGGGCAAGGTATGGTTATCATCAGGACTGCTGTAGCCTGCACTGAGAGTCCCTGAAATGCACAGAACCCAGAATTTACAGGATCAGCAGCAGGGTTGCCAACTTTTCATACATTTATGACAGTCCAGAAAAAAACAAGACCAAAAACACCTGTCAATATAGTCCATAAGAAATGGAGCTGTCTATAAAAATTAAGAAGCCGTGAGCTTAATTAACGCTCACTGGAATGACACTGGAGGCAAGCCTTGATGGACAGGCAAAGCAGAGAAGCACCAGGGAGCATTTGCTCAGGATTTTGTGACCCAAGCTCCTTCCCCACAGCCATGTGCTGCTGCTGATATTGCTGTGTCTGGTCACCTGCCTGTAACACTACTTGCTTTGCAGGAAGGGAGACTGTAGTCCTTTGTTGGAGGGTCTATGCCAGAATAGAGGGAGCAGGGCTGGAGGCAGTAAAGCTGAGGGCTGAGTTGGTGGGGTGCAGCATGGTGTGGGGGTATGTGGTTGGGGTGTCAGGCTACAGGTGTGAGGAAGGGACCTGGGGGCAGGGATAGCACAGTGTGAAACCATTGATGCAGTCAAGCAGGGCTACCAACCTAACAATTATTTTTTACTGACAACCTGTAAACTTTTTAATAACAAATTTTTTTACCATGGTTAGTATTAAACACCTATATCTGAACCCAGGCCTTGTCTAGGGCCTGGCAGAAGAGTTATATTTTCATGATCTAAAATGCATCATTAAAAATTTGGGTTGTCATCAAAAAGTTTGCAGGTTGTCAGTAAAAAATCTAGTCTTCATTTGATAGACCTGATCAGTAGGGACTCCTGAGGTGGGTAGTAGAGGGTTAGAAGAACAGGGCCAGTTTACATCAATACAGTTCTCCCTTACTGGGAAGTCTCAGCCTTGTCCAAAACTTTGAGATGATAAGCAGCAACTACAACCATAGTAAGTTGTTGACCAAGTAAACATAGACCTCTCTATATATAGATATAGGTATAGATAAATGGCTTCCATACCTGCATTTATAAAGCTGAAAGATAATTTGCTTTTAGGCAAAATTTCATGAAAAGAACTCTCTATTATGGATTGGCTGCAGCCACCGTTTAATTGAGTGTCTTCAAGAAATGATATTAAACACTGGCATCCATCTATAAAAAGAGCCTTGTGTTTAGCTGACTGCTATAAAAGAAAAACAAAACGTGTGTGTGTGTATAAATTTATATATATAAATATATATATTAAAATATATATATAGCAAAACAAGTATTTATATATATATATAATACTATGTATAAATTTAATACTATATTATATATTATATATATAATACTTGTTTTTTATATATAAAAATACTTGTTTTTTTATATACTTGTTTTAGATATAGATGAAATCTTTTTTACATCATTCAGATAATGCACAGCTGCTTTATGGACAGATACCACTGTTTATCTATCTGTCTGTCTGTCTGTCTGTCTGTCTATCTATCTATCTATCTATCTAATGCCGTTAAAAAGTGGCATATGTCCACAAAGGAGTTGTGAATTTAGCTGAATGCTGTAAAAAAAAATTATATATTTGGGTGGGGGGAGGGGTTGTTTTACAACCTTCAGCTAAACACACAGCTCCTTTATGGACAGATGCTACTGTTTAACATCACTTCTTGAAGACACTCAATCAAACGGTGGCAGCCGCA
>NW_017729029.1:36438325-36446559 GCF_001723915.1 Gavialis gangeticus
CCACAAAGGAGTTGTGAATTTAGCTGAATGCTGTAAAAAAAAATTATATATTTGGGTGGGGGGAGGGGTTGTTTTACAACCTTCAGCTAAACACACAGCTCCTTTATGGACAGATGCTACTGTTTAACATCACTTCTTGAAGACACTCAATCAAACGGTGGCTGCCGCCAATCCATAATTTCTTTTCTTTTCATCGAATTTTGCCTAAAAGCGAACTACCTTCCAGCTTTATAAATCCAGGTATGAACACTTGGAAAGGTTCGTGCTAAAACTGAGCTTTCTCTTTGTAACACTGGGCTATGCCATTTGACAGGAAATAGCAAAGGAATTCAGCAAACCCCTTTGTGCCAAGGGTTCCCATAAGGAAAGAGAGAGAGAGAGAGAGAGTGTGTGTGTGTACATGTGTACACACCCCTAGGTCTACTTGGCTATTCCCCACACAAGATCCAGCATGGTAATGAAGGCTGGCTCTAAGGCACCTCTGCATACACTAAACCCTTAGTTTCATGCCTAAGGAAATTATTTCTCCACATCTTTAATAAAAACCAGCTACTGCATTTGCCACTCAAAGGCTATTTTTCTCAAAACAAATGGATTCAGAAATCACCTCCATGGCAGTTTAGGAGACAGAACAGCTCCACAGACACAGACTAGGAAAAACAAATGAACAAAACAAAAAAACTGACCTATTTTGTAATTAGAGAATGTTTCTTGGGATTCTGGACCACAATTTGATTTGCAGCTGGTATAAACAGTTGTAGCTCCAGTGAACGTGGTGGGGCTGTCATTTTACAACAGCTAAGCATCCATCCTATCCACAGGTCTGCCATAAATTCATGGTGTGCTTTTGGATAAGTCAGCTCTCCAAAACCTCATTTTCTAATCTGTAAAGCAGACACATGTTTCTGCTTTGAAAATGCTTTGCAATCTAGAGATGAGCCATACTAGGTAAGTGTTATCGTGACAACAAGGTTTGTCCCGAGAGAATTAAGTATATTTCTGCTTAGTTTTATGGTCCTAAAAGAAAGAAATAGCCAAATGAAATGTGTGCATCTCTAGCAAAGCATTAGGCATCACATATGGTCAATGATTAAAAACAAAAAAAAAAAGAAAATTACTAATACAGTGTGTTCACTGAAGGCAACAAATCATGACAGACTGGTAGAGAGGACATAAGTAGGCTAGGCACAAGAATTTGTTTGTGTTGGTCTGTATAAATAAAAGATACACAGAATGCATTGTACTCAAGCCATTTGACTGTATTCCTCTACCAGCATTATCATTTCACATTTTAGTTAAATTATAGTTATCAGTTATATTAAAGTTGCATCATTGTCACATACAGAAGTGCACTGAACAACTGGTATTATACGCAAACACTTATTTTGGGGGCTGGTCTCCTTTCTGCCATTTGAATTGTTTGGTTATAGGTCTTCCCCCCTTAATGTATAAGTGAAGGGGAAAAGAAACATTTAAGTGCCTCCTAAATCATCAGACTTTATTCAACTGACAGCCACTGAACCCCCTCTTACACTACAGCACGCTCAAAAAAGATAACAGGAAGACAGGGTGTGGTCGTTTATTTCTAGATAAATACGTGCTAGATGCCCAAAATATGTTAAATAAGGCAAATTGTTTCTGAGAATATCAGTGTGGTAAATTCAAGCTCTGATATCTTGCCAGAGCAGAAACATGCGCTGCTCATTTTATCATTTGCAAAATATGCTGCTTGTTTCTTGGCTATTTGGTTGTTAATCATAGTGATAAGCACAGATAGCAAAAATGCACAGACACACTCCTGCCCTCATTCACTTCCACTTATGTTCCTTTATCTTTAGACTAAACACCTATGCACACAAACACAACAGTAAATGCAGATATGGCTGTGCATAGATAATGTACCTGTCGCAGTTCTCTGTACGTACACTCACCACACTAAATGTAGAAAATAATGTCCTGATTTCAAGCTGGAAAGTGGCCATCCTGGATGCAAGTCTGTGGCTTGCATTCAGACTAAATGATCAAAAACGTTCTTCCGTTCTTAGAACTGATTAATATTCTTATTACACACCTGCACCATATTTGGATGCCTTAACCTAAGCAGGGATATGCACCGGTTTTCTCATTTCTTCCTACGTATTGCCTTCTTTCACTACCCAGTAAAAATAAGACTGATAGTGAGACGCCAGGGATTATCTAAATACTGATCCAGAGTCATTTGCAGCACATCAGCCCACAGTCAGACAGCCATGTACAGATATATGCTTTCAGGGCATTTTGCCAACGTGCTTTTCTTTGCTTTGATTCAGTCAGTCACTCCTCACTGAGATTGGGTGTTAGATTGTTTTGGCAGAGTTTGACTGACACTCAGGAGATAGTACAATATATTACTCAGTACTTTTATCAGCATTGTTGACCTATGGAGGACTTCATTTCTGAGACTATTTCATAATTTCACCCTTCCCTGTACACCAAAGGGGTTTTTTTTGGCAGAGAGCACTTCATGGTTTTTGTGGAAGTGTGGCACCTTGCTAAGGGTGAAAAGGAAAAGAAAGCTACCAAAGAGGAACCAGGTAGGTAGGGAATGTCAGTCTTCAGAAATCAGCAGTAAATGCCATTTTAGGACTGCAAACCACTGTTGCAGAGGACTACGTTCTGGGAGAGATTCCTATGAAATGGGTTACTTATACTTCAGAAAGTCTTTCCCAAGTGGCTTTAAAACAGGAAACTCTTACAGAAAAGAGACCTCTTCCCAGCTAGGGCTTTAGTAGAAAATTGTTGTATCAGCTAAGATGGCCGTATTATGGCGTTACCATTCATTTCACCATGATTGCTAAACATCTGGGAAGACGATAGAGAAACAGGCTGAAATACATCAACAGGTGGAAAGAGAGAGGTTGCAAATAGGAGGAAAGAGAGAGAATCATACAGGTAACTGGCATTGAGATGGTGTTGGAAAACTTGTGAACAATACAAGGGTCATCTAGAGAAGAGGAGAGGACAGGACAGAGACAAAGACTTGGCAGACCCTAACAAAAGCAAGAGGAAGAGAAGAAGTATATCAGTTGAAAGCATTAGGGAACCCTTAGAGAGGACATAGGCAAAAACCAAGTTTGGACAGGGTATCCAAAGCAGATGAGAGCACGATGGGAACACAAAGAACATCCTACAACAGTGAGGTGTGGGAAGGCTAAGTTTATGGCACTGTTTTACACTTACACATGTGCTGTGTAATTAATTAATTAGACTGATATTCAAATACCAGAAGAAGAATTCTTTATTCAAAGCTGTGAAAATAGGAGGCCCTTGGAAATTTTTGCACAGAGAAAGGGAATGCTAAACTAAGAGAACCACTATTTAAAAATGCTTTAATTATGTAATTGCAAACTAGGTTCTGTAGTGGTATAAAGGCAGCATGGGCAACTGGTGCCTCCTGAGTCTGGGGGGGGGGCACCAGCAGCCAATTGCTGACTGGGGGGGGTGATCCTCCAGCAGCCAATCGCTGACTGGGGTGGGGGCCCAGCAGCTGATCACCAACCATGGAAGCATCAGCAGCAAAACCCAAAGTGCCACCAGTGCTTTTCTTGGGGCCCCCACTCTCCGGCCGGCACCAATCTCAGGGGGGGCACCGGCTAGCACTTCTCAGTGCCATCACTCCCTGGCTGGCAAGGGCCAATCTCGGGGGGGGGGCACTTGCCTCCTGTGCCCCCACCATGTGTCGCCTATGAAAGGCAGTAAAGTATCCTTACAGAATTCACAGGTTTAGCCGAAATGAAGTTTTGGTAGAAAAGGAAGTGAGCATCTAAAAACAGTGTTAGTTTGTTTAACACACAAACAACAAATGACCTAGCTTACTCCAAGGAAACGATTCTGGTAAGGAGAGATACTCAAAGGGAACATGATGCAGTGGAGATCTGATTGCTACGATACCCTCAGCATACTGCCGAGGGATTTCCAAAATCAAAATCCAGAGATCCTTTAGTTAACCTGAGAAAAAGTTTCAGCAAAATCTTACTACAAGAAAGCTGTATCTTCCACCTCCATTTATTTTCCCCACTCTCTCCTAGGCTGATGCTTGAAGTAGTATAAAACATTACACGGTCTTGCTGTGTGCTATTCAAGACTTGACATATTCTGTTCCGGAGCTGGTTGTGCTTTAGTGGTAACCAAAGTGATTCCTGTACATATGGGACTAAATTCTACCCTTTGTTCTTTGCAAGAACTAAAAAGGAGTTCATTACTGGGACTAATCTTATAAATACTACACACAGATAATGAATTAGTGGGCCCATTCATTTTGATGGAAAACTACATCATTTTGATGACAATGACATCATTTTAGATGTAGTAAGCCTTCTTTCTGCACAAAGGTCTATACATTATTTTTACTATGTAAGAACTCCAACGCTTCTTTGCTGTCAGTGGGTTTAAAATTTCGGGGTGCTCTGATACAGGGAAATCTTGGAACGTGCCAAAATCAAATACAACTCAGCAGAACTCAGAACCCAGGCAGCTGCTGGATGAGTATTTAATTGACAATTATACACCATGCCAAACTCAGTTTTTTTGCCTGCAATGTAGCTATACTTCTGTTGGAACAAACCCACATGTCTTCAAATCAAATACGCCCAATGTCCAAAATATAGTGATGCGCTTCTGAAAAATAAAGATGATACAGATCACTGTTTTTTCTGGATCGGATCAATAATATGCTATGGATGTGTGTACTGTAGGAATACTTCCGCCTCCCACTCTCACCTGGAAGTGTTCCAGCCTCCTCCTGCAAAAAAGATTAATTGTACTGAACACATTTATTTGGCACAGTAAGGCAACTAAAATAAGGAGGTGGAAACCTACTTTGCCAATGTCAAAGGAAGGAATATGTCTCTGCTAGATTTTGAATGATGGTACCGGAATGGCAGACGCAAACAAATGATGTATATGATCCAGGTAAAGGATTTTCCTTTGGCTTCAACTAAAAGAGTTAGAAAAGTGTGATTGCTTCCCTTCCATGTCTAGCCATTCTGGCTCAAACAAACACTTTGAAATATGCATGCAATTCCAAACTCTGCACTACAAAAAATGGCTCTCATGTGTTTCCTCCCCCCTACCCCTCCCCTCCCCGCATAGATTTTTAACCAACCCCATTTTCTCCAGGAAGTGGTTGCTGGAATGTATCATATGGCTCTCACGTGACAAGATTATTTTTAAAAAATGAAGTACCAAGTACACTTCACCAGAGGACTCATCAGCATTTAAATATCGGGAAGTTGTTCTCTGGATTACTTTGCTCTATCTAGATTAAGCAGAATTAACAATAGCTTTTGCTTAAGTCCCTTTTCATCCCAGAATCCCAAAGCACTTGACAGACTGCACCGCTCAAAAGTGCATAATGTGAATAAAATAAAACACCTACTTAATCCATTCTTCATGCCTATCCCATTTTTTATCACAACACACTATGAACCCTTATCCCCAGGAAGAGGCAGATAGATATCTGTCTCCATCTCAGTCACGGATGCCTCGGGGCACACCTGGCATTTCACAGCCCAAAGAGGCTATGTTGGCAGGTGGCAACCATAGGTGGATTAATGCACGGGCCAGCTGGGCCCGGGCCCAGGGAACCCTGCCTTGGCGCTGATGAAACCGGCAGCCGAGCCGGGCCAGGTTGGGCGGACGTGACACAGCAGGCCGTGGCTGCCGGGCGTTGTTTGCCGGGCACCGGTGCAGCCGGACGGAGCCATGGCGGAGCAAGGGGCCGCCCCTGGAGCCCAGCATGGGCTGCATGTGCCTGGCAGGCAGTGGCTCTGCACCCCTGGTATCAGCTTCAGCGTGGACCTGCCGGCAAGGGCAGCTGCAGCTCCTGCCCCGGGCCTGGGGGGCAACATGTCCCACTGCACTGGCCAGGGACAAAGCCTGAGGCTGTGGTGCAGGGTGCGGGTTAGGGGAGTGGGCCCACAGCCCCAGTGAATCTTGCTGGTGACAGACAGCAGGTAAAACATTCCCATTTAGTGTTTCCTCTGGCCCCACATCACACACTGAGGGGAGATGTGGATGGAGCTGCTCATGCTCTATAATCTAATTGTTACCCAGGGTATAAATATCTTTTGCCCTTGCACTTTTAGTCAAGCCTGAAATTTATCTGGTCCTTACAATACAACCAGCAGATAAACCTCACAGTAAAATGTTGATCTCACCCCAGTGAAAATCAGAAGGCATTTTACTGGAGTCTGTTGCTCCTGAAGGATACAACAGTTCACATATGAATCCCATCACCGAGGGCCAAAGTACTTTTGAGAGAAGACAAAACCCCAGGCCTCACTCTAACTCAGTCTTGAAACAAAAGATCAAAACCAACTCCCTATCTGATGGATTCTCAACCCACGCATGGGAGTTAGGGACAAAGCGCTTGCAGAGCACAATATGAACAATTTCGGTATCCCATCTGTCTTATCTAACAGTATGCCATCTGTCTTCTGGGAGAGAAAGCGAGGCACTCACCACTGTAATACCAGCTTGTACATAAAATAAAATTAACATGATCTATATCTAGTTCAGATCAAATAATCTTTAATCCTAGTAATAAAGTCTTCACAGGTTTCCAAGGGGATGTTTCAGTGTGTAGATGATCTGCCCAGGGGAGGGTGGCACAAGCGTTTACATGGCCTTGAATACTTTAAATGGTATTATAGGCTCCAGACATGAAATTTGCTTGTTGATGTATCCTGATAGGAAAAGGCCTGGAGAGAGAAACTGTTAACAGGCAATGGGTCGATTCTCAGGAACAAACTCTCTTAATGGCAGTTACTTATAAAATTGTTGGGTTTTTTCCCTAGCTAATTTATTTGGATCTGTAATTAGTAACCAAAGTCCTTTCTGGAGTCAGAGATATATATGAGGTCAGAGTAGGTAACACCAGGCTCAAGAATGTCAACATGCATTGAACTCATCAACTACAGGTAGACTAAGGATATCTTTCAGAAAGGCATCCAGCCTTGAAAATAGCAAGCCTTGCCTTGGCATTTTGTGCCAATGTTTTTACCCTCTCTGAAAAAGAAATTTCTAACAAAACTGTCTAGCTTTAACATGCAGTCTTCATTTTTTTCTGTCGTGCCTTGCTAAAGATCCTTCTAATGCCTAATATTCTTGCTGGAAGATACCGCAAAATGCTTAAACACTGTAATATAGTCATCTCTCAGTCTTCATTGTGGTAAACTAAACAGATTGAGCTCTTTATGTATTTCACTGCAAGGTATTTTTCCAGCCCTTGGATTATCTAGGGAGCTCTTCTCTTCATACTCTCCAATTTTTCAGCATCCTTTAAAAAAATCTGGCTGCCAGAAAGATATACAATATTCCAGTATCGGTTGCACTGATGTAGTATACAGGGGTAATACATGCCTGCTTACACATGCATATTCATACATTCATAGTCATATGTGCTTATACACACACATTCATACCAAGGCCATATTAGCCTTTTTGCCAGTCATGCAATATAAACATATTGAAACATTTATCCACTATGACCCTCCAATTCACTATGACCCTCCCTTCCTTGTCAGTCATTGATTGTGGTATGTTTGACCCCAACTTCTGTCATGGGAGAAGAACTAAGTCTAAAAGCTCAGAAATCTGTTTCCAGTTATAAATATTCATCCTGTTGACTTGAACGTTGCCCAGGAAATCCCTGATCAACTAGCTGCTGCTCCTGGATATTTTATGAGATGAGATTTGCAAGACTAAGAATGTGTTTCTGAGAACAACTGACATATTGTCTTCACCCACACAAACATCTCTCTCTCAGACTTTACTACAATAACAGGACTATAATAGGCCCTACACTCAGCTCCTCAAAAGGGGAAAAAAGAAGAGGATGGAAAATAAAACATATAAAATAGTTAAAAATCAAAAGCAGTGTGTTATAGAGTCATAAAGAAGCAGGGCTGGAAGGGACATCCAGAGGCCATCTGGTCTAACCCCACTGTCTGAGGCAGGATCGTCCCTATCCAAACCATCCCATACAAACCACGTCAAACCTCAAATATTAAACCTCGCACAACACAGGCATAACATCCTAACCTGCCACAGGTCAGGGGAGCCACAGCAGCCAATGCCCTGCTTCTATAAAATGTTGTCAATATATGCTAAAGAGGTCCTGGGTAGAGGGCCATGCCCCCCACTACAGAGAAAGGCAACCCCCTGCCCCCTTCCCCAGCCCCCAGTCCAAACCA
>NW_017729029.1:36446690-36511335 GCF_001723915.1 Gavialis gangeticus
CCCCTTCCCCAGCCCCCAGTCCAAACCAAGCTGAGCATGGGATTAAAATTCATTCCTGACCCCAAATGCAGTGACCAGTCTGACCCTGAGCAGAGGGGCAAGACCCTCTAGCCAGGAAAATCTGGCTTTGGACCAGCAGGAGCATTGGCACACCCCAGTCAAAGTCCCCAGCCTTGGCTATAGCCAATACCCAATATCTCTGGAAAGGCTTAAAAACACCCTGGTACACATAGCAGAAAAGGGGCGGAGGGGCGAGGGAGCAACCAGAAAAGCCCAGAAGCATTGGAAAAAACCCATGGTCGAATATAGGCATAGCTACCCCTAGATCACCCCCTACCAATGGCTGTCCAACCTCTTGAACACCTCCAGTGATGGAGATCCACAACTTTCCTTGGCAAGCTATTGCACAGCCTCACTATTTTAACAGTGAAGACTTTTTTTTTCCAGATATCCAATCTAAACTTACTTTGCTGCTACTTCCAGCTATTGGTCTGTGTTCTCCTCTCTGCAGCAAGAGAGAAAAGGTGCTTTCCCTCTTCTTTATAGCAGCCCTTCAACTATTTGAAGACTGCTATCATGTTCCCTTTTAAGCACCTTTTCCACAAGCTGAATATATACCTGGCTTCTTCAGCCCCTTCTCATATGACGTGCTTTCTATGTCCTTTATCATCTTTGTTTGCCTGCCTCTAGACCCTCTCTATCTTCTCCATGTCCTTTTAAAAATATGAAGCCCAGAACCATTCACATCACCTATGTTATCTTAATTGGAAGTCCTGTGAATTCTATAAGTTTTGAGTCAAGCCTTGAATATATCTTCCTAGATTTGTCATTTTACTTTTAAAATGGCAGGCTTGGTCTTGCCTTAAAAAAAAAAAGGTAAAACCTACAGGTAGATCTTAAAATAGAAAGGACATTTTAAACTCCTCTCAAAGAGTCCAGAAGAAAAATACAGTGTTTCCCCTTAAGCACATGAAAAAGTAGGTGAAATAACAGCCAAGCTGTCTAATTAGTGTTGACCTGATACCCACAGACTTTCATTCATGTGTTGAACTCTAACCAATAAGAGATTTATTATCTGTGTCTAGTTCTGAAAAACTACTTGTCATGTTCATCATTGTACAGTACCCCCCCTGTGATTTAGCCTACCAACACAATGGAGGTATAGATTGGAGGTATAGGAGGTATAGATTGGACATCCGCAAAAACTACTTCACGGTTAGGGCGGCTAGGAGCTGGAACCAACTTCCAAGGGAAGTGGTGCTGGCCCCTACCCTGGGGGTCTTTAAGAAGAGGCTGGATGCCTACCTGGCTGGACTCGTTTGAGTCCCGTTTCTCTTTTTGGGGGTTTTTGTTGTTCTCCCACCCTGGCGGGGGGGCGGGCTAGAAGATCTACTAGGTCCCTTCCGACCCTTAATCTATGAATCTATGAATGCCTCCACTCTGTCATCCTGTGCCTACTCTAAACCCAATTTCACAGCAATCCCCTCCACTCCCATCCTGAATGCCTCCTGATTTATCCTGTATAGCTAAGAACAGGATCATGGTCCGTGAAGTTCTGCTGAAGTTGTATGTGTCTCTGAATTTAATAGTATACCCTAACCATGCAAAGAAACATCCTTTCATTTCCTTTTCCCACAAAGGGAGGATTGAAAGTTCCTATTGATTGTTATGAATAACACCTCTATTGCACTGTCAGTGAAAATGGTGGTAATCATGTAGACACACTTTTTATTTTTCCCATTGAAGTTCAACTTTTCAAAGACAAACAGGTCCCATTCCTCTCCATCAAAAGCTGCTTGGGTTTCAGGGATGGAAAGTGCTACAGCGATGCAACATGCATGTCAACATAGTCAAATTCCAGATTTATGGGAGATAATCCAGGAGATGTCTCTCTCTGACAATCCTGTACAGCCAATTTATACCTTACAGACAACGATTTTTTTTTTTAGGGGCAGAGAAACATTTTGGCGGAAATTTAACATTGGAGGGGGAATATCCTCAGTAGACGTAAAAAAGCTTAGTGTTGTTGACTTCCCTACAGCAACAGCAATTTATTCATAGATTGTAAGGGGCTACAAGGAACCTTGCAAGATCATTGGGTCCAGCCCCCCCTGCATTTTTATCAGCTAAGGACCTGATCCCAGAAGTGAAATTTGGTGGGGGTTACTTGACACCATTTTTTCGACAACATTCAATAAAGTAGCAAAAATTCTCAACACAAGAAATAGAAAGGCATTCGTAGAGAAAAGAACTAGAGACAGTAGAATAAGCCCAGCTTCCTCACACAAGCTGCCAGAGTGTTTAGGGTAGAGAAGGTTAAAATGTTTTAAAAACCAAATTTTTTTCCCCCAGAAAACAAGCTTTAATCTAATTCGGCATGTTTAACAGAAGCATGTTGAGAGCTTTGATGAAAGTCTCAAGGGGGAAAAAAAATCACATTACTGACCGGCACATTTCAATTGAGTAATGTCAAAATGGTTTGTTTCAATAAGATATATTATATAACGCAATACAATACTAAAAGTAGCATAGATAATATATAGGATATTTAACTACATTCCATTAATAGAAGAATTGTCTTAACATTAACATATCAATATGCTTTTATGCTATTAAAAAAAGATTGGACACGGTTGAAACAAAACATTTCATGGTTCTCCAAATCAGAAATGTTCAGCGTCCTCATTCCATGGGAAATTAGCATTCTGCTGCAAATCTGACCAAAAACAAATGCTGAAATGCCAAAATGTCCTGCTAAGCAAGAATTCCCTTTTCTGGCTGACAGCTGAGTCAAAGCCATCAACCGCCTCCAAAAAGGTCCCAGTGCTCAGCTCCTCTGCTGAAGAGTCTGGGCACATGGAAGGACTCTCCACTAGACTCTGCCTAGTGGACTGAGCAGGGAATTTACCAGCACTCTGATACTAACACCCTAAATCGGGGGTGAGCTTTCCAATTTGGATGGCTGCATATGTTTGGAGACTCAAAACTGGCATTGACCATTACAGTGGAAGAAACAGGAACAATGTAATAAAAGAAGAACATTAATTAGTATGTAGGGTTGTGTGTAGACAAAACAAGAGATGTGTGTGCATGACACTTTAAAGTGGGCTAAATGCTTTTGCATCGCTTTAATTGTGTTGGTGTTTGCATGCCACAGTGGCGTACTGTGCGTTAATTCCAGCCACTGTAGGAAATTCGGTGGCGTAATGCGCCTTAAATGACTTGGGGCACAGAAAACTAAAACTCCTTCGAGGAGTTTGCTGCCCCTACAGCCGCAGAGTGAAGCACCAGGCTATGTGCAGCTCCACAGCTCTACAGGAAGCCCTGCAGGCAGCCTGGCAGCAGCCCAGGAAAGCAGGCTCTGACCAAGAAAAGCGGCGAGCCTAATCTTCACCCCCCGCCTGTCTGAGTTGAACGGGGGCCCGGCGCTTCCCTCTGTGCCTGTGGTGCCCCCCAGAACCACTGGAGCTGGGTGCCTGTGGGTGGGTGCCACTGGGGTGGGGGGTCCACCACTGCCGTGGAGGGAAGCACCAGCCCTGCCCCCCCAGCCCAGAGATTGCTCCACCCACCAGCAGCTTGCCCTCCCCTTCCCACCAGAGAGATAGGCAAGTCAGCGGGGTGTGTGCACGATACAGGCGTTTCATAGATTTCATAGACATTGGGGCTGGAAGGGACCTCGGAAGATCATCGAGTCCAGCCCCCTGCCTGAAGGGCAGGAAGTCAGCTGGGGATACAGGATCCCAGCAAGATAAGCATCCAATTTGCTCTTGAAGGTGTTCAAAGTAGGTGCCTGAACCACCTCCAGTGGCAGGCTGTTCCAGACCTTGGGGGCTCAGACAGTAAAGAAATTCTTCCTTATGTCCAGCCTGAAATGGTCTCACAGTAGTTTATGACTGTTCAACCCTGTCATCCCTTGGGGCGCTCTGGTGAACAAACGTTCCCCCAGATCCTGATGGTCATCCCTGATAAACTTATAGGTGGCCATCAGATCACCCCTGCGCTTTTCCAAGCTAAATTGCCCCATGGCTCTCAGCCTGTCGTCATAAGGTCTGTTTTCCTGACCTCTGCTCATGCGCGTGGCTCTTCTCTGGACTCTCTCAAGCTTCTCCACATCCTTTTTGAATTGTGTGGTCCCAAACTGGACGCAGTACTCCAGCTGCGGCCTCACCAAGGCCGAATACAAGGGGAGAATGACGTCCCGGGATTTGCTTCAGAAGCATCTATGGATGCAAGCCAGCGTTTTGGTCACTTTACTAGCTGCAGCATCGTATTGCAGGCTCATGTTCATCTTGTGGTCAATGATGACCCCCAAGTCTCTTTCATCCGTAGTGCTAGCCAGCGTAGCACTGCTGAGCCTATAAGCATGCTGCAGGTTTTTCCACCCAAGGTGGAGAACCTAAATCAGCCCTAAATTGAAGCGGTGTTTTTTAAAACCCACTGCTTCAATTTAGGACCCCCATTTCATCTACACTAGGGTCACTTGTGTGAAGAAGTGGTTAAGTGTAGGATACATGCCAAAGAATCATTTCACATCACTCTTTTCCCTCCAGATTAGCAATGCTTACTATAAAATTCTTCCAGTTTAGGAGAGGAGACTAGAATCAAGTTTCCCTGAAGTAGCTTAAGGCACACTCTCCACCTGAATTGTCTTCTGTACTTTTCTCCAAATGAGGATCTGTGCCATTGTGACTGCTCATGTTAAAAAGAGCTCATTGCATGAGAAGGGTTTCATAGGAGCTGGCTAATATACTGGGATTTTTTCCAGTGTTGTTTTCATTCAAAATCCTTTCAATCCTGTTCAATGAAACTTCAGTTCAAAATATTTTTTTTTTAAAGCAAAGGATTTAGAATGATTCTATTTTTGTGCAATGTAATTAGTTCCTTCGTACATGCACTTTCATTTAAATTTTCTTTCAGGTAGAAAATTATAATTTATAGGCTTTCCTTCTTTTAAAGAAAGATGAAATAGTGTAAATGCCAAAAACAGTTTGTTACAGAGAACTAAATTAGGGAATGCTACATCAAAGTGAATATACTGAAAATGTAACCATTGTCATCAATTGAATAAATGGAATTTAAGAAACATTCGAAGTTCAGAAAGCTTCTGCTACATGTTCTGGAAAGACAGCTGTGGCTCTGAAAAATAGCAGCACATTAAATGAATGGAAGGGAATTTGTTTTCCATGTAGTTGCAGTGTAGTTAATATGGAACATATAATTCACAAGAAAGCATAAAATGTTTGTATTTTTGCTCCAGAAACCAAACAGTTTAAGGCATCTTAATTATACAGGATTATTGGTAGGATTAATCACATCATCTCCAATTCCAAAATCTAATTCTGAAACTTTTAATTCTCCTCCAAGTTCTGTTCTTTTTCCCACTAGTTGAGGACATACTCATACCAAGCATGTGCATTCAGAAAAATGCTATTTCAGGTGATGGGAGGATTCCTCAGCAGTAACACACCACCCTAAGACTTGGGACATACTGGTTCAGGTTTTACCAGACAAGTTTTTAAAGTCCCATTCAATCCTATTTTTCTAGGACCCAGGGCAAGTCACTTTGCTGCTCCTTAGTTCTCTGTCTTTGAAATGGCTGAAATACTATACTTTTAATCTATCTCAGCACTCCATTGTGAGGATAAGTACTTTAAACAACATGAGGGACTTCGGATGCTATAGAAATGGGGACCATTCATATACCATAGATCAGAAAAAGCTTGCTAGAAACAACAACCCACCTCCAAGTTGGTCTAATAAAAGATACCAACTCAAACCAAAAGACTTTATCTATCATATCGATAAAACAATAAAGATTATTCCATTGCATCTGAGACCCTGCAGCATGGATTCTGAACAATTTTATTTTTATTGTAATAAAAAGCATTGTAAGCCTGTGTTCTGGGCAGATCGTACAGTGCATTAGATAGTCTGAAGTCAATTCTTAGCGCACACTAGGTGTGAAGCCAGCTCCATGGTTGGTTTTGAAATGCTGTCGTTCAAACAGATTAATTTACAGTAACTGCAAACCCAAGGCCATTAACTCCAACAAGGAGCACGGTCCAAGGGGTCGTAAGAACTCCAGGCATTCAGCCCTAATCCTGTGACCTGTTGTACATCCTGGGAGGCTCAGGGCATCAAAAAAGTCAGATGTCTTAGATGCCTTCCCTTACGCGCCTTAGTTTCATTTATTTGGTCTATCTCCATCAACTACAAAGATCTGCATCCAAATCTTTCAGTGAAGTTGTTCATTTCCCAAGTTTGCCTGCCAACACCCTGATAAATTCTCAAAACAAGTGGAATGGGAACTACTTCCACCCTTCTCCCACTTGAGTATCAAACAAATAGCGAAAAGCAACCGAGAAGAAAAATATTTTCTAACTGCTTTTATCTTACGTGCAGTAGGGACAGATAAAAAGTTAAGATTAAAAATTCAAAGTGCTCGCTCGCTCTCTTTTATTTTTTTTTTTGGTTGCAATTTTTATTTCTATGTATTAGATTTAAATGATCGGCACTTATAAGATATGAAATGAGAGATATAAATGTTGGCAGAAGTTAAGAAAATGCCAAAACAGGACATAAGGGGGAAAAAATGAAAGTAATAACATTTCAAGCAGAAATAAATTTCCAGTCACATGAAGTTATTTTCAACCAACACAGACTTATGCACATATATTCTTAAATGTCTTTGATCCATCGCAACCTGTTGCAAAATATACAGTTAACAAAAAGTTTGGCTTCTCAGGGTGAATGGGAACACTGAAAAAGTAATACATATTGATTTTCCAGATTTGTAATGCAATATATAAATAAAATAGCAATTACGTTCTGATGCGAAGTCTCAGAGGTGAGTCTGCATTTTATTTCTGCACAGCAGCAGGTAATAGAGCTTGCACTTGCACACATGTCCAAGAACCTTGTCGGGTAGACACTCTGACAATCAGGCCATTTATTACCAAGTAGGAGGCTGAGGGGCTGTTTTGTATGCTTAGACTCGGATGACAATTTGTGTTGCTGTGGACAATCACTGTCATTCTCGCAGCTCTTCGAGTTCATAAACACTCATGCGACTCTGCAAGCATTGCAGCAGGGGGATGTTTCACTGTTTGCTCTCTGGTTATTTGCTTTGTTAAATGGATATTTGTATTTTTGTCGAGGTGCATTAGTTAGGATAAGAGGCGTAGGCATCAATTCTGTTTTGTTAACATTACATAATGCTTAAGATAATGACAGGCTGGCTCAAGTTGGCAAAGTTGTTAATAAACTTGGCTTTCTTCTTCTGCATCTGAGTTAAAGCACTGTTTAATTAAAATATCTATTTGAAATAATGTTCTTTCCAAGGGAAGGATTTAGAGAGTAGCTATTTTTAACATTGTAATTACATCCTTCACATGAGTGCTTGCAGGTAGAAAATTTATTTCAGCTAGAAAATTATAATCAATAAGCTTTTCTTCTTGACAGAGTCACAAGGGATTCAGCTTCGTCTTTAATGCACAGTCCCACCTTGGGTGTGCTGTGGGGCTGTGGTATCCAGAGGGAGCAACTCCTTACCCATCAAGAGCACCCCCAGCAAAAACTGCATTCAGGTAACTCATCATATTTCCTGCTGGATAGACTGCCACCTCCTAGGTTTGGGCAATACCCTCACACTATAACCATGCCCCTGGCCCCACAGATCTGGTACTTTGGTATACACATGCAAAGTAACATGACTGCTCCTGGGAGCCCTGGGCCAGCTGCAGGAGGCAAAACAAGGATGTGTTACTTATCTCCTTGACCTCGCTTCCTCTGTGTCCACAACGATGGCTACATCTTTGGTAGGATGCTCTTTCATGCAACCAGCGTATGTCACCACATAATGTTTACAGCAACACAGGCCATTGTGTTTTGTTCACTTCCAGGGCCCTAACCCTTTAGTTTTTCAGGGATTTATTTGTCAAAAGTGGAGTATAAATGCCTGGCAAATCTTGGTACATTCGGAGTAAAACATAACAAGAGAAGTATATAGAGTTTTATTAATAACAATAAAGAGTGCAATGATTTCAAGGTTGAGGATCATTTGAGGATCAGTCAAGGATCACCGGCAGTCAAGGATCATTGCCTTCCATGATTGCCTTATCTGTGGATCTGAAGGTGACTGATGATGAGGTGGATCCAGGAATGACATGTTCTACTGCAACTTGAGCATGTGTTTCCATGTGGGGTGGGATCTGTGATAGATTCATTACTGGCTCTGGATTCTTGGTTTGGTCCATGGCACACTGTTTCTTCCACCCCACTTTTCCATCTCCTGTTGTCATTGTGAGGTTTCAAAACACTGAGGTCTCTGCAGCAGACTCTTCCTCCATTTGGGGTGGTCATGGGTAATAGTCTCCCATGAGTTGATGTCAATGTTGTATATTTTTCATGTTGGCCTTGAGGGTGCCCTTGAAGAGCTTTCCCTGCCCTCCTCTTGAGTGTATGCCTTGACTGAGCTGGGAGAATAAAACTTGCTTCTGGAGTCTGGAGTTGGATATCCAGATGACATAGCAGGCCCAGTGAAATTGATGTTGATGACCATCACCTCAATGCTCATGTGTTTGCTTGCAAGAGGATGCTAATGTTGGTGCTTTGTCTTCCCACTGGATTTAAATGTTTTTCTGCAGACAGCATTGATAGTACCTGTCCAGTGACTTGAGGTGTCTCCTGTACACTGTCCACATCTCAGCTCCATACAGCAAGGCTGCTTGATAAACCATGAGCTTGGTTTCAAACCTGATGTTGCCATCTTTGAACACCCATTTCCTCAGGTGTCTGAAGGCTGCACATGAACATTTGAGTTGATGTTGGATTTCTTTGTTGACACGAGCCTTCTGCAAGAGATGGCTTCTGAGGTATGGGAAATACTCGACATTCTCCAGAGCTTCAGCATAAATATAAATTACTGGAGCTAGGGACCCCCCATTAAGAGCTTGTTGATAGAGAACCTTAGTCTTCTAAATATTAAACATCAGTCCCATTTTGTTGTATGCCTCATTAAAGACCTGAATGACTGCATAGACATCTCCTTCTGAGTGAACACACACTACAGCATCATCAGCATACTGGAGCTTAATGATTGAGATTAGGGTAGTCTTGGTTTTGGCTCAGAGTCAACTGAGATTAAACAATTTACCATCCATTCTGTAGTTTAGCTCCACTCCGGCTGGATGCTTGTTGGTGGTCAGATGTATAATTGCAGTAAGCAATATTGAGGAGAGGGCTGGAGCAACAACACAGCCTTGCTAAACTCCCATGTTAATCTCAAAGGATCTGTGATAGATTCATTACTGAGAACCACCTCTTGCATACCGTCATAGGGCAGGCATAGGAAGGCGAGGAATTTCAGTGGGCATCTATACCTCAGAAGGATCTTCCACCATGCTTTTTGGTTGACAGAGTCAAAGACTTTTGTAAGGTCAAAGAAGGCCATATAGAGAGGTTTATATGGTTCCCTAAGCCCCCACTGAGATTCTGGGAGAAGCTCTTCAGCAAGTGGAAGCAGATGGTTCAGGAGGGTTCTCACAATGATCTTTCCTTCGGTGGACAGAAAGGTGATCCCTCTGTAATTTCCAGTCACACCTGTCTCCTTTCTCGAAGATTGTCACAATCATGGCACCCCTGAGGCCATCTGGGATTTCTTCATTTTTCCAGATCTTAAGATGAGAGCACCAAACTGTGAAGCTCCTCCTCCCCCACTTGAAGATTTCGGCAGGGATTCCATCAGCACTAGATGCCTTGTCCTTTTTCCTCTGCTTAATGGCTTTCCTCACCTCATCAAGGGTTGGAGGGATTTTGAGATCATCTCTGACTGGGTGTTGCAGGATGGAATTGAGCATCAACAACAGTCTCAATTAAGAAGGCCTTGAAAATGCTCCTTCTAATAACCATTGATGGCTCCCCTTTCCTTGATCAGGTCTCCTCCATCCTTAGGTCTCAAAGGCCTTGGTCCCTGAGTTTTCAGACTGTAGATAACTTTGGTGGCACTAAGGAAACCATGCATATCATGGATGTCAGTGAGATGTTCAATCTTCTTTGCCTTGTCTTCCCACCACCTTCTCATGGGTCCTCCTTTGGACCTCTGCCTTGACTTGTTGGTGATTCAATTTCTTTTGGTGGGAGTTGGTGGCATGCACGATGATACAGGAAATCAAGTGCCAATGCATAGATTGTGGGCGTTGCCATGATGTCTTGTACCTGTTTTTTCTGGTGGAACAGGGTAGGTGATGGTGAGTCTGTGTTCTGTGTATTTGGTCAAGACAAGGATGCCGTTGAAGTTATCCTTTCCGACTCCTTCCTTACCCATGGTTCTATTCCAGAAGTTCAAGTCTCTTCTGACTCTGGTTTTGACACAGCCAAGCAGAATAAGTCTGTCCTCTCTCTGGAACATAAGAAAGGACTTGGTCAAGATTGGTATAGAATTCCTCCTTGGTTTTGTTGGCAGTGTCAAGCATCAGGGCATGCATGCTGATGACAGTAACATATTGGCTCCCTGCCTTTTTGCAACAGAAATCCATAAAGTACTCATTACATTTCAATAGGGAATCCATTGAGCTGGGCTTATGGACTCACTCCTAATGGCAAAGCCAACTCCATGAAATTGTTGTTCCCCTTCCTGTTTACCTTTCCAGAAAAGGGTATAGCCACCATCTTGTTCTTTGAGCTGCCTTTCACCTGCTCACTGGGTCTCATGCAGTGCAGCAGTGTCAGTGTTGTATCACCTGAGGTCTCAAGCCACGATTGCACTGTGGTGCTCTAGGCATTCACTATTAGGATTGTCCATGAAGGTTCTGATGTTCCAGGTCCCAAAACTGATTGTATGTCTTGGTGTATTTTGACTGTAGTCAAGGTGAACCCACTGGACAGTTATCCAGTCAGGAAAAAGATACCAAGACTATGTTTAGGACACCTTTTTCAGCCCCCTCCCCATATGGGATGTGCAAAGCAGATCCTAAAGGGGGCTGCTCAGTTGCAGTTCCAGTTGCTACCTCATCCAAGTGCTAAACAACCTTCTTATAAATGCCACCTTCATACCAGTCCATGACTAAGAGCTTCCAGGCCTCACAGTCCTGCTCCTGTCTTCACTAGCTAGTTGCCAAAGGGCTTGAAAAATGTGCTAAAGCCATTTTCATGGAAGACACCTGTGCATGACTTCTTTTATCATGGAGAAGCTGCTGCACATCAACTTCCATGTAGTTCCTGGCAGGACAGGACTTTGATTCAATGGCAAGGAGACCAAGACAATTGGAGATCTCATTCCACTGCAGCCTTTGACCACTTTCACAGCTAATGAGATTCTAACATCTTCTGCCTGCTCCACCATTGAGGACTTGTAGACACATGGCTTGGGGCTGGACAAGCTTACTCAAGTAGTGACTTGACTTGTACTCACCAGGTCACAGCACCGTCAGAGGACATCTGGCTTTTCAGGAAGGAGAGAATTTCCATCTGTTTTCTGCACCACCTCCTTTCCAGTATAACCAAAATCAAATGACAATGATGTTATCCCACCATGTGGAGCATCTGAGATACTGTTTAGATGAACATCCCCAACCCTGACTGTATAAACTTAGACATTGGCACCAACCTGCCATCTATGAGTGCTGTCGGTTCCAAAGTTCTTCATGGACCATATCTCAACAGTGAAATGATCTTGAGGACCAACACCCCTTCCTTAAACATGCAGAGCCTCTCGCTTCTGACTCACTACTGTGCCACCACTGCAAACATACCTTCACTTCCATGGAAGAGTAACTTGGGCTTGTAATGATGTGTTTGAACTGTCTTCAACGGTGATAAGAGCTTTTCCCTTTTGGTAAAAAATGGTAATTGCACAGCTTCTTTTCTCTTTTCTCCATCTCTCCTTCCCATCTGTTCCATCACTCACTGCTCAACACAAAGCCAGGGTGCTCCAAGGTTCCTTGCACTCATTTCTTCCCACCCTGGCCACCCAGTTTGAGTAAACGCATGCTCAGTCAATTGAAAGATTGACTGAAGAAGATGCAAATTGAATAGAGAGCTTCAATTTTGAAGTCTAGCACCCAGTCCCCCTTGGATTGTGTGCATATACATGTGTCTTCAATTTTTCAAAATCTTTAAATTTAGAGGCACAAATAATTCTCACAGTGCTGCAAGCAGGAGCAGATGACAACCTTACAACCATAATCATTTTTCTACTGACATTTTTACTAGTTATATTATTCTGTCTCTTTCCATCTTTTCCATGGTTATTTACAACCTGAGCCTCTTTGCCATTTATCCCCTTTTGGCACATTAACAGAAGGGCTCTTAACTTTATCTTTTTAAAGGGACAATACACTTTTCACACAGAAACAGATAAATACGCAGGTATTTATATTAATCCCCTGAAAATGATCCCCATCATCCTGGGATACAGTCTTCTGCAACTATGATGCTACTTCAGATGGATGCAATTTATCTGGGGCCAATCCATAAGTGCTTATTCAGGGAAGACTGCATCTCCAATTGATAACTCGGTCATTAATGCACAGAGTTACAGTGCTTCTTGCAGTCCAAGCCCCAACATACAACTGTTTTCCAACTAAACATTGTTTCATTACAACTAAATACTCCATGCCCAATTCACAGTTCCCTACTCCAGTAAGGCTCCTGCTGAGTTCAAATGAATTTGTAGGACTAATTCCTATAAAAGGCACTTTGCTTTTTGGCCAAACATGTTTAGTTGTAAAACCCTACTGAAATCTGGCCAAGGATACTTGCAGACCGCTGCAAAAAAACATCTGCTGCTTCTCTAGCTAGACCCAAATTTGTATTACTGGCATACCCAACAAAAAATACAGAGTACTCCTATGAAAGTGGTTTTGACAGGTAGGCACGTTTACATTCTCTTGCACTTTCTCCAGCTTCTCAGTGTGTGAGTTGCACAACTTTACACCAAAGTTTGATGATGAAGTTAAGTCAATGAACCTACAGTTATGTCTGTGTAAGGGTCTTTCTGGAACTTTAAAGCCCAGGGGGCTTTGGAGGGTGCTTACAATGGGATTAGGGCCTCTGTTTGTATGCATGAGCATAGAAATTAATTGACAGCCTTCTATATCTCGCCCTCCAATTGCAGGAAATGTGATATTTCTCCCCAGCTCCAGCAGCTGATAGCAAAAAAACCCAACCCCAATCCCCCCAAAAAACACAGTATTTGCCAAGATTCATTCTACAAAACATCCCCCTGATTTCTATAAAGCTAGGCATAAGCAGACCCTCTGATCACTGATCATAATGAAATGCCAACACATGCCAATTAATAGCATTTATCCCCTTTTAATGCATTTTCATAGATAGGCAAAAATGGAACTTGGAGATAATTAATGGTTCCTTCAGCTACCCCTGCTTGCTTAATCTGATGGGTATTAGAAGTGTGTACTTGTAATTACAATTTATCTCTAGAAAGCAGTATAGGGAAAATGCAGATAATGCTTTTACCTCACCATTATTGATTTCCTGCAGCATGTGCAGAGTTTTCTGTATCAGAGTTATATTTTAAAGGAACTGGGGGACTTTATGTTTTGCTGGGTCATTTGAGCCTGGTGAAGCTCCCAACAAAGCTCTCGCTGACTTCAGCAGGGAGAGGAAATAGCTCACTCAAAAAAAAGGAAAGAAAAAAGGTAAGCTTGCTCTCAGAATATGGAGTTAAATGGAAGAGGATGTGCTCTTAGAGAATATTGGTGTGTCACGAAACACAGCAAGTCCCATCCCAAAGGATGTTGCAGCACTTTGTGCAACACACTTTGTTGTAAAAGTTGCCCTACTCAGCCTGAGGTCATTTCCCCTGGTATAGGAGGACCCTAGGGATATATTTCCAGTGCTTCAAATCTTATGCCTCTGCCAAATGGATGTGGATACTCACACCCGGTTGCGCCTTTGCTGCTGCAGTGGCTTCTTGGGACCACTCACAGCAAGTGCCCACAATCAAAGGCCAGAGAGTTTGGGGATCAACACAAAGGTGGATTAAAGCCATCAGTGCCACCCATCTCCTGTCATTCCCCAGAAGCAGCTCAAGCCATCGTGGGAGTAAAGCAAGGGGAATCATTTGTGCTGGAGCAGGGTACCTCTACATGCCCCGGTAAACCAGCTTGGTGAATGGCTCTGTAGTGGGATCCAACTTTTCCCTTCTGCAACCTGTTGATCCTGACGGCCTTTCTCTTTTGTGGCTAATCTCTCTCCCATATGGCCATGCAGAAAACACTCCAGGTCCATGACTCTCTCCCTTGTCTGATGTTCAGACAGCAGATGGTAAATGCTCTGCCAGACATGTACTGTCTCAGACTATGTGGAGAGCAGACCATTTTGTCATTGCTTGTACCACTGTCTCTTTGAAAAGCTAGAGACTCTCTTGATACATTCTTTATCCCCTCTCCCCTGCTCTTTCAAACTCTGTTTATATGGCTGTCTTAGTGGAGACACCAGGACAGAAGTGCTTTGGAAATCACATCAGTAGGTATGTTATTTTTTAACCATCATTTTTCATTAGTCTCCCTAGCCCAAGACTAGGAAGTGTTCCAGCCTCTTCACCTGGCATTATTTGGTCTTAGCATTTATATAGTACTATAACACAGCTGTGCAGGTGCCAGCTACAGGTAGGCGAAGCCATCGTGCCTCAAGGAGTTCACAATCTACTTTAAATCAATAAAGGCCCACCTCTGGCTCTGCCTCCAGCCTCCCATGAAAATGATACCTAATGATGGCTAGGGTACTGTGCCTTTTAAAAAGCCCAAAAAGAACAAAAAAAACACCCAACAATTTGAGTATTGTAGGAGATGATATTGCATGCTGGAGGAGAGCCTCATTACCCCTGGAGAGATGCTTGTCATCTTTTAGCTTATACCAGGGGTGGCCAAAATACAGCCTAAAAAAAATTTAGAAAATTAATATTCATCTCTCCCTGGCTGCCTGCTATGCAGCCCTCGATGGCTTGCCAAAACTCAGTAAGCAAGCCTCCACCCAAAATAATTGTCTGCCACTGGCTTACACTCACATGTTCCTTTAAAAGTCTGGCAAGCTCATAATGACTACTCAAATCAATGGGTTGATTTGAGATGTGTTGTGGAAGACATGCAATGTCAAGTCAATGCCAACATCAAACATGGAGGAAACGTGAGTCAGACCCCCAAAATAATCAGACGGTCTTAAAAAACTACTGTCTTAATTTAAATGCTGAGTACCTTTGTATGTGTTTTCTGGGTTTTCACTACTGAGGTTTGGCATTTGCAAGCTTTTCTCAGCAAGGAAAAAAAAAACTCCATCTCAAATGGCCCCAAGAATTTCATGTATTCATGTGATTCCAACTACTGGACCTTGACTCATGTTCTGGGTCATGAGAAAAATTGTAAGCGTTGCAACACTAAACAGGCGCATAGTGGAGGAATTTAAAGGTCACAGAATGGGGAATCATCAACCGTTATGAGAGTGAAGGTGTGAAATCCACTACTGCAGACAGACACGAATAGGAGATATTCGGTGTTGCCAACTGACTGTTTTGGAACCAGTGGGGAAGGAAGTGGCTTACTAACTACTATTACCAATTTGTTCTACAGTCAAACCTAGAGACCCTAACTAGACTTGGCAACTTATTGTGTGAGGTGCAGTATAGAGAGAGACATTGTATGTCCCAGAGGGCTCACTATCTAGCTACCAAAATATCACATAGCAATCTTCACTTCGACTGTCCTTTTACACCCCGTGCTGAAGCAAGTGTACAAACTGGCTCATCCATTGGCAGATTGTGCATTTGCATTTCCTGCTTATGAACATTTAAAAAAAATTAAAAACCCTGTTAAAAACTTTGGGGTTATTTTAGAAAGCGACGTTGCGACATGATTAATAGAAAACACAGAGCACACGATGGGTTTAATACCTTTAATTCCAGGATACTTCTTGATGCTAGATAATTGCTACTAACTAAGAGTGAAATCTGAAGCCCTGCCAGGGCACAAAAAGCAAATCCTGAGCCCCCAGTTAAGCCTAATCCTTTCAGAAGAAAGCATTATGCAACTTAATAGAACCTTACTGATAAGATATATTTTCAAGTTAGTCCTGTGATTTGAAAAGAAAGGAAAATGGATATATTCAAAAACCCTTGAGCAAATGCATTGCTTATATCTGCCAATATCCACCAGACAGAATTATTTTTACACTATAATTTATTCAACTTCAGTAATAGTAAACCCCATTTGAGCTATACAAGTGTATAGCTGAGTATATTTGTTTAATATGTAAGAGCAAACACTACCATTGGAAAAAAGGTGCATCATAATTAGTGTCTTTCTGATGAATATCCTAGGAAATAATGACTTGGAGTTCTTGCACACCATACTAAAAGTTACTTCTGTATTTTGCCTTTACTCAATCATTCAACACCAAACATTCATTTTTTGGATGCTGCATAATACTGAGACTACTCACTACCCGTAAAGGAATAGTATCTCCATTCATTTCACTTGGATGAATCATAACAGAGCTGCCATTTTCGTCACTTAAGGCATTTCCAAGAACAATGGGGAAAAGGTTTAAAGGGGCATATTTAATTCATTTTTAAATTAAATCAGAGTTCCTACACAATTTGATGTTATGACCACTATAATGTTAAATCACTCTATCATTAATGCCAGGACAGTGAATAGCAAAGGAATGAATACATTATTAGCTACTTAGTTAAATGTTTTAGCCAAGAAAATCTTGACCATTTGCTTTCCCTTGAATAAAAACTTAGGGTTTCTCCACAGCCCGCAGTTCGTGTTTTCAGCTCCTGTATCTTGCTACATAAATCGACATCATGCAAAACATACCTCCAACTGCTTCGTTGTTACATATGGGTTTCATCTTTACAGTGCATTATTAATGCACATGCTACAGAGTGCAACATTTATTATGGTTAATGTCTCATTGACTTAATCCTTGCTCTCTCGATCATTTTAGTCCTCCCTGTTCAGTCATCATTCCATCATCTACCTTATTTCCTCAAGTTTCCCTTCTCCACTATCTGTAATCCTTCATTTCCCATGTATTTCTTCATCTTCTCTCGCAAGTTTACACTGCTTTCAGACTCTAAAAGATGCACTAGGGAATTTCTTTCCTTCCCAGAGTAGGATGCTGGCCAGTGAGGAGGCGCATATTTAACTCATTTGTAAGACCGGTTCAAAATATTGTTTGTCCTACAATATCACCAGAAAGCCTTAGTCGTGGACCAGAGTCCAATTACATAAGGCACTGTCTGACTGTCCTGGCCCCAAAGAGCTTGTGATTTAAAAAATCAGACAAGAGACAACATCGGGAAACAAACAGATCGAGGAGGGGAAAATGCAAGGAAGATTTCTGAGGAAGATAGCAAAACATATCTCACTGTTAGTTTTAATTAAAATGATCCTACAACTAACAAGATTCCAGTGTATCGAAATACCTACTCGCCACATCCAAAACTAAACCCCCCAACAAAGGTTCTGAAATGATCATGCTGGGACCATTAAGCCGAAAGAGAGACTACCTGCCAGACCGCAGAGCAAAAACAAACCGCATGAAATCCTAGCCCCAAAGGAAATGCAAACTTTGCTATTAATTTTAAATGAAGCCAGGACTCCGCTGTCAGTCTCCGAGCCCCTTCTCACTTTAGGGCTCTGTACAAATGGGTTGCAAAACACATCTAGCAATTGGGTTGAAATTTGACTTCGAGCACAATTTTCAGGACGCTGGCTTAGTTTGAAATGGCTGCTTGGCTAATTACAAAGCTAGGCATTCTCGAGCATGATTAACAGCCCTCATTAAGCCACAAAATGGATTATAGTAGGATATTAGCCAAATTAAGGTGCACTGTCAGAGGCAAGTAAGGAAGTGATCAGCTCCAGGAAAAGCCAACGTAATCCCTCAGTTGCAGCCACAAAGACGTTTCTCCACTGCCTTGCATCCTGTGTCACTTTTTCTATACTTGTGCAAAGAGAGTACTATAAAACAAATTGAGTGAAAACTGCTATTCCAGTCCCCTAGTATCTTGCAAACCCTTTATAGAGGGGTAAATGAATATATAAGCTGCGGTACATCAAAGGACCTAGCCCTCAGTAATGCAGTCAATATGGTTGGATCGGTAAAGTTAGAATCCAATGGGTTTATTTGCTGTAAATAATGGACCAGAAAGCAGCCCAGGAAATAACTTGTGAACCAAGATGCAATCCAGTCCAGAATGTCCTCCTCGGTTTGCAGTGCCTCACTCTTCCGAGACATTTTCAAGCAATGTTTTCTGAATTTACATTATTCAGTAGCATTTTTCATGAATAAATTACATGATGCTCTAAATTTCAGAGCTCAGCTTTTAGATATTCCATACTGTGTTGTTTATGTCTCCTTCCCAGCAACTTTCAAAATGCAATTGCGTAAAGCCTACAGTGCAGCATTCAGGGCTTGAAGACAAGGAAATGCTTAATTACTTAATGATTCAGGAATATGGAGATATTGGAATAAACTGCGAAACCCCTTCGTTAAACTTTATGTTGACTCTTGTTGAAAGGAAACTGAAGACTTTGTCCTTTGAAAGTCATTAATTCCCAGTGGTGATGTCAGCTTGTAGATACTGGGTGGGATCCTCTTATGACTCCTGCTGAAGTCAAATCAGCAGTAACTCCATTGAACCCAATGGAGTTACCTAGGTCCAGGTAGAGCCAATCATGTTCTCTGGTCTTGCATCCCTGAATTTTGAGAGACACATCTTAAAAATAAAGGTTGAAACACAGTACACTTTTTTTTTCTCCTGATAATGCCTTTTACAGACATTTGCAGTATCTAAGGGGAATCTTTTGCAGGTTCCACTTGAACCAATGTTCAGCTAATTAACATGATTTCTTAGCAGGCAGCTCTGATCACAAAAAAAAAAAATCTTTCATAATTTAATTGTCAAAGAGCTCACATTTATTTTTCTGGTTTATTTTAGAGGCACGTCACTGAGCTGGAGATAATCTGGTTATCGCTAAATAAGGCGCAACTCCTATGGGCAATGTAAATAAACTTGCCCCTTCTTTCTGGAGCCGTTTGCTGTAGTTAATTCAGACGATAGGCTTTGTAATCACTTCTTATAAAACAGAGAGAAAATTGTTTGCAGGACAGTCGCACCAATCACTGTTTTGCCCTGTCTTCTGTCCCCATTTTTACAATGTAATTAAAAACGATGGAGCCACACACCATTCATTTGTTTCGCCGTTCTGCCTACAGGGCAGAGAGAAGAAACTGGTTTTTTTTTCCTGTCCCATGATTATTTTCAAGGTTTGGAAATTCTTCATTCTGCATTGGGACAGAACCAAGAACTTCTACTGTCTTTTTCCCTATGAAAGTGTAGCGTCTCCCATCCACCCCAAGAGATTTGGCCACTCGTGTAGGACATGAGAGATCCTGGCCCCAGGCACCGTTCTGCCCAATTCACTCAGGGTCTTGAACTTGAATTCCCACCTCGTGGGTGAGTGCCCACAAACTACTTATGGATGCGAGTGTCCACCTCATTACCTTCTCCTCACACTCAGAAAAGTCCATCACAGACCCAAGGAAGATTTCTGGCACACTCCCACAAAAGGCTTAATTTTTACAAATCGGCATTTCCCTGGCAAAAATACATAAGTCCCTTCCCCTAGAAAATCCCTGACTAACTCTACTTCAACCCAACTTGTTCTCCTCACTGTATGGACACACAGCAAGACACAGTCCTTGCTCCAGGCACTTAACACTATAAGCACAAAAAAACTGAAGAGCACAGCAAAAATTAAGTCTTGACATCCCCATGTTCTCCGAGGCAGAGAGGCCAGAGAGTCTGTGGCTGAAACAGAAATTGAACCAGGAATTCCTAATTGCACCTGAGCTTTAATCATACCACCGTCCTTTTGGGATATAAAAGCAGCAAGCCTCTGTGCTCCCATACGGGGCAGGACTGAGAGTGCTTCTGTGTTAAGAAAAGCAGTATGCCCCTTCCTCCCCCGTGTTGCGTGTGGTCCTAGAGAAGAAACTGATGTTATTTTAACTCCACCGCAACTAGGAGCAGAGAACCAGCACGCTCTCAAAGACAATGCTAGAGTGTGTGACCTGTGCTAATCCCAAATCTCACTTCAAAGGAAAGCCTGTGCTACTCTACCATAAGTCTCTGATGTCAATACGCTTTAGTCGCTTGTAGATAAGTCTCCCAAAAAAAGTAAAAATGTGTTTCCATAATAAGTCTCCTGGTGTGGGTGCAGGTGTCAGTCTCTGCAATTCACTGCTAAAATTGAGATCTAATGAAAAAAAGGCCATTACCTGTCTCCTCCTCTGAAGATTAAAGAGATTGAGCTATGTTGTGCAATGTTAACATTTTACACAGGTCTACAGTTAAACCCTAGCGATTACCCATCACCTCATGTGACATTTCTGTGAGCGTGCTGCCCCGGGAGCTGGAACCAAAAACAATAACTTTATATAAGCTCCCTTAATACAGTGCATTTCCTCAAAACACAATAGGATTTTTTTAAATCGAGGTAGCACAAGAAAGCAAACAAGTCATACCACACCCTTCTCTTGCCAGTGTAGAGTATCAGCTGCACGCCCTGTCAGCATTTGCTTTTAGCTCTGGTTTCCTTACTGCTTTATATGCAGAAAAGGCCATGATTTCAACTTACAAATTCAGAACAGGCAACAGATTTGCAATCTGTGAATTTATAATGAGGGGAGGGGCGGGGAAAACGGGGAGCTAGCATGTTATCCATATTAAAATCTCTTGAATTTCAGTCCGCCAGTGTTCTTGCATCTCTTGCAACCTGTATATTTAATTCTGATTCTCATTTACATATACAACGGGGACGCCTATTAGGAAATGTTTTATTAGTGTAATCACTGGGGGCAAGATCCTTTATTGCATTTTCCCACATTCAATTCTGGAGCAGTTCAAATTAATCCAGCAATTTCACTCCATATCATCTCATAAATAAGGAGAGAGGAATCTTCCCAGGCTTTTTTTTTCCTTGAAATAAATAAAGATTTTCCCAGCCTTTATTTTAAGTAAGATTGTCTAAAAAGTATATAGAGTTGGTGGAGGGGAATGGGAAGAGTTCAATATTTTAAAATAAAACATTGGGAAGTTCTTACCTTGCAGAATTTGAACTAGATCCCTACACTGATTAAACCAGTGGTGTCAAACTCACACAACCCCTCCCCCCAGGCCAGATCCAGACTGCAGGGGTCCTAGCAGGCCAGATCAGGAGCACAGGACTCTTCATGGGCCAATTTGGATGCATCTGCAACAACACGGCAAGCAGTGGCAGTGCAGGGGTTAATGCAACCACCACCCACCTCCCCACACCCCCAGCACCAAAATATATTCCCAATAGGGCTCCACAGTCCAGATTTCAGTGGCAGATACCACCTCCGCTTTGCAGGCTAGAGCTGGCCCATGGGCCATATCTTTGATACTCGTGGGTTAAGCCAATTGGCTGATTACACACATACACACATACACACATGCAGGCAGTGTTCAAGCTTATTCACAGGAAACTTCAGGCTTCCCACTATCTCTGTAATCTTTTTAATACAGATCACATCTAATGAGAAAAATGTGGCCCTGTTTAATGGCGTTTAAATCCTTATCCTGAGACCACCAAGAAGCAGTTATGTCACCAGTTCACACAGTATGGGTCCCATTCACAAGTTACTTCCTCTAGGCAGCTTCATAACGTTAGTCTGCAAATGTTACGCTAAAAGGCAAAAGACCCTGTGAATCCTCCCTTCTTAACTGACAACTTTCACTAATCCTGGTAAAGAAAGCATGGGGAGAAATATCAAACAGAATGAATTATACTGTCGGCATGTCTACATATGAGCTTCAATGTGCATTAGCCTAATTTAATGCATATTAAAGCAGATGTTCCCAACTACCAGGCTGTGGCCCAGTACCAGGCCATGAAGGGTTGGCTGCCAAGTCTCACAGCATGAGCTTTAACCACTGCTAACAATGGTTCTATGCCCAGGCCACACACGTGCTACGCTGATTGGCTGAGTGAGAATGTCCTTGCTTGGCCAATGACTGTAACTTTAGCTTTTTAAATTGGACCGTGGTAACCATGGCTAGTCACTTCCATATCAGCAAGACTGCCGTAGCTACTAACATCTGGCTTGTCTCCTTGATTCTCAGCAGCTAGCTAGCTAACGTTAGCCAGCTAGTAATGTGTACGTATGGTTTTTAGCTATTCTCTCCACCTTTATTGATGATGTTCCTGATGTTCCTCGCACCCCACCCATATAAAAATTAAATTTAAACATTTAAATTACATTGCTTCTATACCAGGTCCACCAAACTTCTTTGAGTGAGTTGGCCAGGCTGTAGTATAAAAAAGGTTAGGAACCACTGCACTAAAGCGTCACAAAAAACTGTTTTTCCTAATGTGCATCAAAATAAGCTAATGCACCTTTTTCTAGTACTTCACAATGGAAGTACTAAATTTAATGTGCATTAGCAAAAGTACATTAATGAATGTGCAGATGCACCTAGAAGGACTACATTTAATGTGCATTAACTAAAGTGCATTAATGCATGTGTAGATGCGCCCTGTTCCTGTTAAAAAAAAAAGCAGGAGGAAAGGTAGAATTGTAGACCAGCTAAATCAGAAATACCTAATTTTTCAGATAAAGCAAGCCATTGGTTACAAAAGCTTAAGTATCTCTGACGTAATTAGTCTATAAAGTGCAAATCTACCCAGCCTTCTGTCTTACATCCAGGTAACATGGCTAACTACCTCTGTTAAAAACAAGTTTGAGCTACCACCTTTCCTTCACTCTCTTTGTGACCTACTCTTTGTTATTTTGCCTCTCAGAGCCACTCTGTCATTTGTGGTTAATGTACTGTGATCTAATTTTTTAAAATAAAAGATTATGAAACGGATGTATTAGAAATGGGTCATTTCCTAAGACCAAGTTTTCATCTTATTAATAATAAAATGCCATAATATCGCAAAATATTTACACTAGGTAATGAATTTAGTCATAATAAATTGTGGATTCATGCTATATGCAATGTAGAGGCAAATATGATGCAAGGACTCCAGGTTAATATATCCTGTTAATATGAGGGTCACTTCAGCACATTTTAATTAAAGCCGAACCTTATTTTTCAACTGTCTCAGGGGGGCGGAGAAATCCTCACTAAAATCTGCCAAGTTAGATGTGAACACTGTATTAAATTGTTTAATACGTTAACAAGTTCGAAAGAAAGCAAAAAGGTATTTTCAAATATAACACCAATTAAGGAAAATTCACCAAATACACCCACACGCACAATCTCCAACCCAAGACTTGAATATTGAGTTCTTGCAAAATGTGCTTCATAATGAGACAGTCAAGTCTATAGTGTGTTTAAAAAAGCACTGGTTCTGCCTTTCCCTTAGAGTACTGACAAGCATTTCTTTTAGGAGAACCTAATGCAGGATCTGAAGACAAGCATTCACTGAAACAAATCCAAAAAGGTGACATGACTGGCTTAAACCTACTTTAACTTGGAAACAGAAATGGCCATTTGCAGAGTTCCAGCTGACATCATCAAACAAGAGCTTGAACAAATGTAGCTATGCAAGGACCCAGGGAGGAGGTTCTTGTGCCCCCTGTTAGAACACAACACTAATGAGTTAGATTTCACAATAAAACTACCTGCTAAAAATAGTTATGAAAAAAAAGTCATCAGCTCTACCAGAAAATTGGGTTTTAACTAAATACATTTTTTTCACACACAAAAAAATACCATGGAATGTGTCAACTTCTGGTTAAAAGCCAACTTCCAAATACTGAAGCAGTTTTCAGTCAAAATGCACCAGCTGAAACCTCATGGGAACTGTTGTTCTGATCCCCTCTCTCTGCCAGGCTCTCTCGACATATTATACAATAGCCATGGACTTCCAGGAAACTGTGCAAGTGGCAAGTCATAATGGGAAAAATTGTCTAGCCACCCTGGTTAGCAATGTAGCCTTGCCCCTGCCTTCTAAGTGGTAGAACAGTGATTACACCAAAACCTTGATTAGAAAAATCAAGCCCCAAATCTAGACCAGAAAAAGGGTTTCTAGAAGACGAAGTGCTACATGATCCAGACCGGATTATCCAGAATGGGACTGAATGAGGAGAAAGGTCCTTTAGGCTCTAGTCTCCATGTGCAGAGAGTTTGGAAGAGCAGATATGGGTATCAAACAAAGATGTTACTAACAATCTTTGCTCTGAATGATCCAGCTCTTCTCAAGAGTGCGAGTAATCCTTATAAGCAACTCCAATGGACAGGGGCCCTATAATTTGCATATGAAGAAGGTGAAGTGCAACTAATGCTGAAAAGGATGATACGATAATAAGATTGGACTCACTAGAAGGAAAAGTATTACTTTAAAACTTTTATCCTTTATCTTGATCCAAAAAGAGTCCAGGTATATTTTTTAGATATGTATGCTTAATGATGCCCTTAATCAGGTACAGCTGGATTAAAAAGGAGGCCAGGAATATTCAGATTTTCAAATGAATTTGTCAACTGCATTCACACCTGCCTTTTGTATTTGCTTGCCATGAATATGCGTGCTGCAATTTCCTTGCAGGAGGATGTTCAGTGATACAGTAAGCGTTAAAATATTATTGCAGGATAGCTGCAGAAAGTGAAGACTGACTTTGTAGTCTCAAGGGCAACACCAAAAACCTGATCCCACTACAGGCAACAAACCATACAATCTATGTTTCCAATCAAAATGGATTTGAATCTGAATAATGAAGTCACAACTGATGACTCATGGATATACCAACCCTGTATTATTTCTAGAAACTATTCATCAAGGAATTCAAACAAATTAAAGAAAATTGCAATCTATTCATGGACAATGAAATTATTTGATTAAAGTATTCATCTGAATTAACTGCCATGCTTTCATATCTGCTAAACTTTGTCATACAATAGCTTAGTATATTTTATTATTCTATTTCTTACCTTTCTAGCTAGATGCACTACCTATTCCTTCCTTACCTCCTTTTGTTCATTAGTGTATAAACCAAAACAACCAAAGAAACCAAAAAAAGAGAAAACAGAAAGAGGGCTGGAAGTTAGTAAGAAAACAGCGGGCACAGATGTCAGGAATAAAAAAAGCAAACATGCTGGGAGGTATACGTGACGATTATATGGTATTGTATTCCCATTCAAAGTTCTGAATGCTGCGTCTCTCCAGCTCTTTAGTTAAGTGGGAAATTATTTCCGTGGGTAATAATGCCACCTGAAAATGTAATACTATGTAATCACTGAAAGGACTCCTAAAGGTCTTCTTATACCTCTTTGCTTCTATCCCCTCTCCATCGGGGAACAATTGGGTTGCAAGTGTTCTCATTTATGTTCCTGGTAAAGGTTGCAGTGAGAAAGAAGAACCATTTTCTTTCTCTCCTGCTAGAAATATTATAGCCCTGATTCACCACTGTATTACAACTAGCTGTATGTCAGTGAAACTACCTTTTTTACACCAAGGTAAAACTGGAGTAATTCAGAGGCGAATATAGCCCAAAGCCTGTGTGCTTTGATGCACCTGGAAGTTTTATCACCGCATTTTGGAGCAGCGTACCAGTTTATTCTTGACAGCACTTTGTTTAGAGCACCCAATACCAGACACATAATTTTATTAGAACAACAATGTTAGCTTGAAATACCTCGACTTCAATCGCATCTAATTTATTCATTGTCCGCCCTAAGGCTCACCAGCTTTGAAAGTCTCTTTAAAGAGGAAATATACCTAATAGGTGGGTTATTTTAACTCCCACGTGGCCCCCGTTTAATAGCTCTGCTGTAGTAGTCCAGCACTATAATAAAGTACGGGCAAGTGATCCTTGAAAAATACAGACAGCTTGTATCCACAAGAGACGAATCAGACACACATTCAGTTGCCCCACATACTTATTTACCTATCTAAGCTTAATTTGCAGCAGACATTACAAAAGGTTTGCAGAGGAGAACACGGTAGTTAGTCACTGATGGAGTCTGTCTGGGGATGGCGGGTTCATATTCAGTGCCTGAAGGCTGACAGACTGTGCTGAAAGTTTTCAGTGAGCTCTTTTCTCGCTTCACAGTCTCATCTCCCCAGCACTTTGCCCGAGGCTACTGTTGTTCTCTTCACTGACTCTTTATCTCGCTCAGATCCAACAGAGCTGGGAGGGGAGGAAGGGGAAAAAAGCTACAGCCAGGCACCAAATTAATTTTTGGCATGGGCCTTGCAAAGAGTTGCCCATGAGACAGGGAAAGTACAGATTACTCAGGTCAGATATGGATAACCTTGGCACAAAGGGAGGGGGGAAACAATGGTTATCTTGGGCTGGTGAACAAAACCAACAGAGCTTCCAGGGGCGATACAGAAATCAGATTAACAACGGTTTTGGCACTAGATTCCTTGCAAACCCTGGCTTCCCTATGCAGATGTATTAGAAACTCAACCAGGGGAATCTATTTTCTATGCCCTTGAGTGTGCCCCTATGTAAATGGGTCCATCAGGTCATTTGCTTAGCTTCCAAGCCTCGGTGAATCACACTACATCCTTTCTTGCTGTCAGTGACCGGAAACAGAATTTGTAGAGAGAACAAAAGTTAAATTCAATGCTGACTTATGCTCAAGGGAATCCTGGTCAAGCCAGTAATAAGATTACAGGATACATAAATAAATGTTGTGCTTGGCTTTCGGAGACTAGCCATAAAGCAGGCAGATTTCTTTTTGAATGGCAGCTTTATGTTATTTCCTTGGTTAGTGTGACAGAAGAGCAACTCTTTCCCACGCCAAAAGGTGCAGACAGAAGTGACAATTTCTGCTGGATCCGGCCCCTGAAAGCACTCTACAGCTGTGACCAAACACAAGTGCATGGCTGCAGAGCGCTTTGAAAGGGTCCGATCCCATGACAATCTGAACCCTCATTGATGTGGGTTCAGATGAAGATGCTCCAAAGCAGAGCACCGTCAGTAACTTGCGTCTGCGTCCACTGGAGGCAAGGCTGGCCTGATGTAGCTGGGCCCTGTTCCCTGCTCTATCTTCAGAATGGATGGGGGGAGAAGAGGGAGTTTGGTTTGGGGTTTTCTCAGCTGGCACTGGAGGGTAGGGTGAGTAAACTGGAGCCCTCCTGAGGTTTCCCATTCTGAAAACAGTGCTGGGGCTGGGAGTGGGAAAGGGTGTTGCTAGTGGAGAGTGGCTGCAGGTTCACAGGTAGTCTAAACAGAAGTTCAGCCTCCCAACAGTGAATGTCTGTTGGGTCCAGGGGATCGTTGCAACTCATGGCACTTCCTGCAAAGCACCATGAGTTGCAACACAGATCTGCTCTTCTGTCGGCACCTAATACGTCCCAGAGATAGGAGGGAGGAGTGAAATTTGTTCAGCAAGGGGCCTCTAACAAATACACCACCACACTTAGTATACCAGGACTTAGAGGGACCCATTGGGAGCTAGATGTCGTATCATTGAAGTCTATTTGAATTATTCACCCTACCACTAGAAGCCAAGCTGATAGTGCCCTCTGGGAATGCACCAAAGCAGGAACCAGGAAGCACCAGATGGAATGAGCTACAACATTCAGGAAAATCATTTTTAGTTCTGTCACTAAACTGATGGCCCAGATCCTCTACTATAGCTGAATGGGGGATACTGCAGCTCAAGCCAGGTACGGGAGAGTGAAAAGGAACTTTAAGCTTTTGCACACTTCCGATTCCAAGTCAGATCATTCTCCCAGCACAGTTCAAAGCACATGCCATGACTTGTAGCATCTGCCAATTCAAGGGACCGCTACAGTACCCAGAGAACACTTAGACACCAGGGGTGGGGCCAGATGACTGGAAACGTGCATTTCCCAGAGACAACTAGCAGAGGCACATATTTGGTCCCCCAAGGAGTGCCCCTGCACACATGCTCTGGTGTGTGGCAAGCTGCCCTGGGTGAGGGCACTTGTGCTGTGCCCAGCAGCCCTACCTGGGGTTCTAGGGGTCTCCCAGGGCTCCAGCAGTGGTGATCCAGGCATGTGGAGCTGGCTGTCAGCTGGAGCGTGGCTCTGGCTGCCCTGCTCTGGTTTCAAGCGGGGCACAATGCCTCCACGTGCACCACCCTGCTTTTTTTTCTGCCATGGGTTTTGACACTGGGATCTCCCAGTGTCAAAAAAAAAAACCCTGCTGAGCTGCAAATTAGCAGTTCAGCAAACGCCTGCATGTGCAGCGCATGCAGTTTGCAATACTACAAATCTGCAGTGCTACAAACTGCAAATACTACAGTTTGCAGTGTTACAAACTGCATGTGTGAGCTTATCTGGATGTACCCCAGGAGGCCCCAGCCACAACCTCATCACATCCTTCACATCAGCCATTGGCAAAATGGGGTAGAAAAGGAACAGCTGAATTGGCTCTGCTTGGCCAGACCATTCCTCTGCAGTGCAGTTCAGTTCATTATCAGCAGAGGGGTTAGTTACAGTTCAGCTTCAGATATCCTCCTGGGGCTGGATAAACTGTATTTAGGGGTGCTTTGTACTTGCAGCCCAGTTTTAGAGCTGCTGCTCTTGCAGCTACAGAGTCCTTTATTCCATGCAACAGCCACAGGATCCTGAAGAGCAGCTACCAACAGCCCCAAAGCAAAGCAAGCTTATTTTGCCAGTAATAGCTACAGCCTAAGTGTTTTCTCCATGAAATAATTTTATTATTCAGTCTGAATCTCCTTTGATGTATAAATCAGCATACGCTACTCTCTAAGAGATCCAATTAGATTTCTGGAAAGCAGAGGGTCAGTAGAATAAACCACAGGAAATTGGAAGATGTATTTTCTACTTATCTCAGATTTAAATCTTGTTGAATTTATGTCCAACGTAAATTCGCCTTTATCATGTTGTTCTCCTTGTTACAGCAGAGTCAAGGAGCGTTTGGGAGCAGCATTGTGGGAAGGGATTATTTGCTTGTTTGTTTTTAATACACGGGGTTTGGTGAAATGAAAAATCAAAATCCTGAAAGAAATAACGTTGGGGGCTTCATGAGCTCAGCCTCCTTAGAGCTCTAATTTCAAACAAAGAGGTTGTTTCAAAAAAAAAAATTGCTAACTAGAGGGTAGGTGTGGGGGGAATAGAGCCAGGCTAGTGAATGTAAATTAGCCTAGCTATGCTAGACTGGGCTCGGCTCTCCACTTAATGTTACCAGTTAATGTCAGTGGGATCCTGCCATAGAAAACCTACCAGGCAAGTAGAGCAGAGATGCACAGAGAGATTTGTCAAAGGTGCTAAGCCCCCACAGCTGTCACTCACTTCAGAAGCAGCTGTGGGTGTTCAGTACCTTTGAAAAAGTAGATTAATACTCTCTACAATGAATTGAATAAAACCAACTTAAGAACACCGAAACCATCAGTGTGTCACTGAACATAATCCACTCCAAAGGGGAGGGAACCAGGGTAGGAAAACACTGCCACGTACAAAATATAGCTAATATAGTATTTTGTTTGTGCAGCAGCTTAATTCTCTCTTTTTTTTTTTTGACAATACCATAAGAAAGCTAGGCTCTGCTTACTTTGCTATTATGTCCTAAACAAAATAGGAGCCAAATAGAGCCATTAAGATCCCCATTTAACTTGACTAGAAGTTAGGGTTGCTACTGAGAGCTAACAAAGCCCAGGGTGCTGTTCTGGATCCCATTGTTTCCGGCACCTGAGAGGGAAGGGGTGGCAATACAGACAGGTTAGCCCCACAAGGCATGGAATAAAGCAGTGGTTCCCAACCCCGGGTCACAACCCAAATGAGGGTGGTGGGGGCAATGCCGGTGGCACCACACAGGAAAGACAAGCCGCGTGGCGTGCCAGGAGCTCCCCCACTGCTGCCCCTGGGCCACCGCCGCAGCCACTGCTGCACTGCACTCCCAGCAGCAGGACGTGGAAAAAATGGTCTATGTCCACACAGGCAGTGCCCAGTTGGTGTTACATGGATGCAGAACCAGATTATGACATGCTGAGGCCCTAAACTATGTCCAGTTTAAGAGGCCCCATACAATAAAAATAATCCATGAAATCCATGGAAATGGATTTTTGTGACATTTTAAGATGCATTATTGTTATTTCTCCACCAGTTTATGAACTCAATATGAATAATAACTGTGGAGCCATATAGATGTATGTTTTTGTCATATTGGAATGAAAATGTCCAGTTTTTTTCTTATTTAGAGGCCCCTCATATTGTGAAGCCCTAAACCAGGGGCGGGCAATTATTTCAGGCAGAGGGCCACTTATTGAGTTTTGGCAAGCCATCAAGAGCTGCATGACAGGCAGCCAGGGCAGATCAATATTAATTTTCTAAATTTTTTAGGGGTCCCGCGGGCCAAATAGACTGGCACGGCAGGTTGCATCTGACCTGCTGGCTGCATTTTGCCCACCCCTGCCCTAAACTATAGTTTAAGTAGTTTAAGCCTAAATCTGGCACTGCATGGATGGCTTCTGGCCTGTAGCATTCAGAGAGAAGTCTTTGGTTCAGTCCATTATAAGCACAGGGGTCAGTGAAAGTCCAAAATCCACAAGACTGTGGACCCAAACCTACTTCCCTATGAGTATTTTATCTACAGTTAAAAGCCTGGCTGTATCCATTTTACTTCCTCTAGAGATGCAAAGAACAGGCAGTCGTGACAAAGTCCATAACAATATTGCAGTTTGGGATATTAATAGACCACAAAACATCAGTTCAAGTGAAAAGAATGTGGTCGTGCAAACATTTTAAAGTTTCCAAAGGAACCAGAAATAGTGTGGGTTGCTGTAATTTTGTAAAGTAACTCTTCTGCCATTTCACTACTGAAAAAACCTCTTATTTGTATAGTCAGAAGCTTAGGCTACCTGCTTTTCCTTTAAAAGCCAAGCTAGCACTATAACTGCTGTTGCATAGTGCAATCGCATCTCAACCATATTCCTGATGAATACATTTGGGAAAGCACATCCCAACTGCTATGTGAAGCATATGACAAACCAATAAATGCTTTTCAATACTGAAGTGGGGAGAGGTGGAGGGGATGAAGCAGATGAACCTCCCCACCGAACAAAGGAAAGGGAACCAATACTGTAGAACAACCTGCCCTCTCCATGGAGACAGGCATAGTACTTTGACTAGTATGGAAGTAAGTACAGTATAAGGAAAAAAATGCATTAGCTGCATATGTGTGGGTAGTCAATTATTCTATGAAGTGAACTCCTCTGTATAACTAAAAATGTGGTTTAAGGAGATCACGACAAGCATAAAAAGCAGCTTGCGTCACAACTGTAACACGTATCTCTCTTGGCCCATCACGCCTCACTGCAGTTAGCTGTGATGTGACTATTAGCTATAACATGAGCAATACATTAGCACTTATACTGCAAGCAATACTCAAGTCACTCTTGTTCATGTTTCTCATGGTAACACTTTGGTAACACTTAAGGGCTAAATAAGGATGGAGGCAAATTGTGCAAAGGAGTACACTCAGAGATGCTAAGACTAGATACTCATTGGAAATCCTATGAAGGTGGCACATGGTACCAGTGGCTCAGCTGGAATTAGCAAGTGCTAAATATCCTGAGAGAACCTGCTCTTGCAAGAAACTCTCAACTCCACACTGCAGACCCAAAAGACTTAGATCTTATTTTTGGAGGGGCTGATTGGATCCAGAAGACCTTCTGAAACAAAACTGAGGTTAGAAATGGGCTCAAACCAAGATTTTCCCCTCATTTTCTGAAGTTCTGGGCCTGGATTTAGAAGCTGCAGCAAGCCACTAGCTCAACAGGCAGCTAAAACTCTGGAAAAGTTTGGGACCAACTCCCTAACCGTAATTTGGAACTTGTGTCCCTTAGGTAATTATCTCTCCAATTGATTTGGCCTGACTCAACTCTCAACTGGAGTAGCAGGTTACCTCTTAATTAGCACATATTTAAAAAGACAAATTGGAAACACTGCAGCAGAGAAACAAAAATGAATACAGGAATGGGGGAAAAAAACCATACCAGGGTTATGCAGAAAAGGCACTTTTATTCTAGAGAGGAACACCACTGAAGGGAGACGGTAATTGTCTACAGATCCATGAAGGGATGTTACAAGGATGACAAGTATTGATTATTCTCATTAGTCAACAAGGAGGTAAGGAAAGAAGTAGCCTTAGCAGTGAAGAGAGAAAGTTTAAATTAAAAGTTATGAAGTAGCTCAGCCCTGTAAGAGCAACTGAATGAAATGAGGTGCCAAAAAAGGTTGGAAAATTCCTCAGATTAGAAATATTCAAAGCTACGGTCTATTGGAGTGGTTAAATATAGAAACACTCAATCCAGCTGCTAGGAAGTGGCATGTATTAAATGTCCCAGGGGAGGTCTTTTCATCCAAAACAAGCCTTTGAATCTATGAAAGTGGAGATAACTATGAACTCCAATATAGTCATGAAGAATGCACCTATGCCTGTTATACTTTGGGTGAACAGAAAATCTTACCAGAATGCACAGGTCAGAGATTAGGAGGGTTTCTAAGAGGGGTAAGGCTAATGAGAAATATTCTTTAAAAACTCAGATAATGAGGTGCTCTCATATTTTGTGGACTATAACCCTCCTGTGAAGTCTGCCAAAATTATTTTCAAGTTAAGCCATCTATCGTCAAATGGCAGTCAAAGTTAACGTGCAGCTTCCACAAAGCATAAAACAACAGGCCAAATACGTCAAGGAAAGGACTGACAAGAAACACTGTCATCCAAAGATGTGGTATCAAGTATAATATAAAAAATGAAAGCAATAAGCAATTGGTTTAAAATCATATTTTTCCTATGTTCTTTTGGATGTTGACCTGATTACATCCAGATTCTCTTCAACCCGATTACCTATGGTACTTCTAAAGCTTTAAGACACAAACAGATCATATCTGGGTCCTGAATTCAAAGCTAATTAATATAGTTGTGAGGTTTTTTGCATCTTATAATACTTGGTCATGCATGAGCAATCAGGACTTGTGGTAGAGGTGATAACTTTTCTTAGAGCAACTAGATTTTTGCACAATATATATATATATATATATATATAATTGCTAGCTTTTGGGCACAAACACCCTTCATTGGAGAAAAGATGGTAAAAGTTCTCCTGGGTAGAAAGGAAAGTTTGTATTTCGTAAGAGTTCACAGAGGAGTCAATAGAGGGAATACTCTTCTGGGCATCCATATGCTTTTCTCACAATCACAACGAATATAATTACGCCAAAAATATGGTGTATTAAATTAATGTATTTAGCACAATAATTATAATACATTAACTTAAATTGGCAATGGCTGCCTTAAGAAGCAAATAAAGCTCCACTTTACCTATGGAGAAAGTGCTCTTTTCTACTAAGTAACTTCTGAGGCTATCTTGAGTTACGAGTTAGGTTTTCTTTAATACGATAGGTCCTGTATAAAGTGGTCCAATTCCCAGGCCATCTGCTTTACACATCCAAGATTAAAGATTTTTTTTCCCTATAGATTTGGGTTAGAATAGAAACCAGGGGCCAGCTGATAGGAAACCTTGAAGATGCATGTGCCTGAAAGGATGGCCCATATCTCAACTAGCTTTCCGGCCTTTGCTGCTGACCTCAACATTTGAACAGAAATCTCTCTAAAAGCAAGCCCAGGAGGTCAATTCCTGAAACTACTACAGTCTCTCAAGTTTTCTTAGGAGCTCAGGTCTGTATTTTTGCCATTTTGCCTGCAAACACCCCGCACAATCTCTTTTCCTCTATGACCATTTGAAAGTGGGTTTTAAAGAGATGAACATCTAATTCATCTGGGTAACGATGTTCCAGAAGAGTATGAACTTTCGCTTCATTCTCAATGCAACATTTACCTGCGATTCAGTGGAAACTACAATATTATTAATAACTAGCTCATGTCAAAATACTGGTATTGAGGTTTATTTACCACTAGGAAAAATAAATCCCTTTTCTCACAAGACCTTGCACTGAAATCTTGAAGAAAATCTAACATGAAAATCTCCTTTTGCTTTTATAAACTCTCTAAAGTCATAATCTGAGGGAAAGCTTAATTCAAGTGAAAAGTATTAAAAGCATTTACTTAGGAAGAAAAGTCCTAGCTGTTCTAATAATTTTATTCAAAAAACTTTTTCAGCTAAAAAGATTTCCCAACAACACCATGAAACTGCTTGCCATTTCCTTTGTCTGTATTCAGTGAGAGATACCTGGGAGTTTTGTTTTTCTTTTCCACATCTTCCCCCTGCATCCCCCTTGAGTCAGAATATTTTGCTTGCCCATCAAGTTACTTATTTAAAATTACCTGTTCCCTCTCCAAGTTGAATTTAATAGCCATGAGCCAGGCTGGAACATGGAAAGCACATACAAATAATATAATCAACCTACAGAAGGAGGAGACACAGATGAGACTCACCTTTGAAAAAAATATATAAATATATATGTTATCTCCTATAACATCTATCATCTTTTACTTCTTGAATCACCTGTGAATATTAAATCACCATATGCATAATCCCCTTCCATCTATAATCCAATCTGCCTGTATTAAAGAAAGCCAATTATATAGAAAACAGTTAACATACAACTCTTTCCAATGCAGCAGATGGCTTAGATTTATTTTCTTCTAGTACACTTCTATATGCATTGCTAAGCAACCAGATGCACGGCTCTTGAGTTTCTGCTCAAATCTATTCAAAACCACTAAGTCAGTTCAATCAAGAACAGCCCTGTTTCATTAGGAGCTCAAGAATGGAGATCTGAAGGGCTTTGGGTATTTACACACTACATAATATAAATGCTTCAAAGGACTTGAGCGGCACCGTTTCATTGGACCACCTGTGCCCTTTGATTTTATTTGGGAAAGCTGTCACTAAACCTGACGGAGGAAAATGGTGCAGGTGAGTGGCACGTAAGTTGACAATGCTTTCAGAGCGACTGTACGTGAATGACAGAGGTCGGCGCTGAAACGCCTTGGAGCCCATGGACTTTCTTTTGGAACGGGTAAAGCCTTTGGAGCTCCATGGGGCAATGCCGCTGCAATGAGGGAGCCAGCCTTCAGAGCACAGCCCAGGCGTCCCATGCTGCATCTGGGAAAGCAGTGTCAGAAACCAGAAGGGAAAGGGGAAAAAAAGACAAAGAGGAAAAAAGAAAAAGGAAGAAAAAAAGGGGGAGGGGAAAGAAAAAGAAAGAAAAAGAAAATCCCCAAGAAAGGAAGCATTTATGGCTTGGTAGTGCAGTCCTGTCAGATCTTAGCAATGATAATGGCAATGACGTCACTGGCAAAACTTCAGTTAGCTTCAGAGCCAGGCTTTCACCTTTTTCTTACTGCCCCCCTGGAATAAACGCTTCTTAAAAGTAAAAAAAAAAATGGTTTTCGTTCTTTCTTTTTTCTTTCTTTTCTTAAACACCAGCTACTGCTGCAGAAATCTGTAACAACCATCGGACTGTGAAATGGTCAGCTCAGCTGCCTCGCACGATCTGCATATAAATATGATCATCTACAGGTACTGGGATCAGCATTTAAAGACCAGGGTGTCTTCAGTTCAGGTACCAGGCTGGGAGCTAGGTAATCCCAGTTTACTTCCTGCACGACTTCAAGCAAGTCCCTCAGGCTCTCTGAACTTTGGTTCTGCATCTATAACAAGGGCACTGTAACGTTTCTCTTCTCATTTGCCAGGTTTGTTTAGATTGGGAAATCTCTTTGAGGAGGCCTTCACATGCTACAATGTGTAACAGCACCAGTGTGAGTATATAGTTACAGCATAACCCCCATGGCCATTTAAATTCAGCAGGGCATTCATAAAGCCAGTTCTGTGGCACCACCATGTGCCAGATAAAGTCCCTTCAATAGCGAGCATCCAGACAAGTGTGCACATGAGGTCTGCAGCACCACAGACCTGTGTGCGGTACCGCAAACCACACACACTGCACATGCAGGCATTCACCACACTGCTAATTTACAGCGTGGTGGGGGGGTTTTGACACCAGGAGATCCCGGTGTCAGAAAAAATTGCACCAGAAAAAAGTGGTGTGGAGCAAGTGGCTGCAGTGTACACTGCCTGAAAATGAAGCCTGGCCAACCAGAGCCATGCTCCAGCTGCCAGCCAGGCTCCACATGCCTGGATCACCACTGCTGGAGCCCTGGGAGGTCCCCAAGACCCGAGGTAGGGCTGCTGGAACCAGCACAGGTGCTGACCCCCACCTCCCCTACCCCACCTGGGGCAATTTGCCACATGCCAGAGCATGCATGCAGGGGCATTCCCCGGGGACAACTAGCAGGAGCACATATTTGCACCGCTGCTATTTGTCCCTGGGGAATGCACGTTCCCACCCATGAGGACACACCCATAGTGCTTAAAATAATACACACTGCAATGGCTGTTTTCTATTTTAGGGAGCGGACACTAGGGTGAAGAAACATAGGGGATTCTTGGGGACTTTGCCTAGTCTATCTTATGATGGTCTTTTACTGTGATTTCCACCAAATTTTCAGAGAGGAAAGAGGCAAGAAGCCTGGATTCCAAATAACGTTCCACATTTTCTCTCTCTCACTCTCATCAGTACGAATGAATACCATCCAGCTTTTCAGGGCTGGTACCCTGGACACAATTTTCCGACAATGACAATTATATGATTAAGAAACAATGGTAATTCTCTCCATTCATGTCCATTTAGTCAACAACAAAATTTGGGGGCGACATCTGGGTTCTTTCACGCTTCTCAGCATGAGAGTATTATGCGTTTTCCTTTAAAGCCACTGTTCTGTGCTGCTTACTAAACCAATGGCTTGTGTTCCCTTAGAGGATTCTGCAGTAGCAGCAATCACTAAGAAAGTGTCAGTTCAGAGCCATCCATTGCCTTCAATCAATTATACTGCTGCACACACAGAAATTTTGCCCTGGTAAAAAAAAAAAAAAAGGCTCTAAGTTAAACTTGTTACAAATAGCACGGCTACCAATTACCGTTCCCGATAAAAACAAAAAAGAGAGAGGAGAAAAGTTTAATAGAAAGACAAGGAAAAATATTCTTAATTTGCTAACAGCTTATTACAGATAACAGCCAGAGAAAAAGATTCAACAATCTATGCTGCAATCCTCGAAAATAAGCTATGACTAAAAGATGACTGATGAAACAGTTAATGGGAAAACACTATTTTCTTGGCTGACCCCAACCATTTATTGAAACTGGTTCCTAGAGGGTTGGGGGGGTTTTTAAGAAACCCTCCCTTTCTATGGGAAATATTGTTACAGTTAAAGTAGTGGGCTCAAATTGGGATCAATTTCTGTCTCTGGTCCTGAATTATAGCATGTCCTCCTTTCTCGAACGGTGAAGATGAAGAGATTTTCCAAGATGCAAAGAGTAATGAAATTAAATTTAGGGAAAATGCAGCACCTAGATTTCCTTGTGTGCCTCTGGAAAATCTCCTCTGACAACTGCTTCCATACCTCACGGTGGGGTCCTGAGGGTAAGTCCATCACGACTCAAGGTGCTGAGACATTACAAGATATGGATATCGGGGGTAAATAGGAAAAGGAAATTCTGCAACTTGGCTGCATTCCCATTCTTTAGGAAAGCCAACAAACCATCCCTGAAAACATACCCCTCCCTCCAGCTACCGACAGCAAATATTTCTGAGAAATATTAAGAGCGGCAATGAGAAACATTTGTCGTTAACAGCATCAAACCTTCCCCTGTTGCGCTGTAAGATATGGAAGAACCAAGGGCAAGTGAGCTCCAGTAGCTTGGCAGGAAGTTGAAAGCAGCACACATTGTGCAGGGGGGGAAAAAACACCAGGGGACCTAAAGAGAGAAAATATGGAAGACATGTTCCAAGCTACAGATGCACATCTAAAGTGGCTCTCAAAAATGGCAGCAATGTCTATAGAGGGAAGTAGTGCGGTTTCAACAGGAAGAGTTATAGCCAGGCTACTGAAGACGCTTACCAAAAATGCAAGCAGCTACAAGAACCATGTAGAGGTCCTAGTACTGTCTCTTCCTCTAAAGTGCACTTGTTCTTTCCTTTTTGTTTTCCATCTCAGCTCCAAGCAGCTGCCTAAGGCTAGTGATCAGGCAAATTTAGCATAGCAAAAACACAAAGTTCCTTTATCTCCATCCATGCAGTGCAACAGAAGAAAAAGGTGCCTAGAAGCAAGGTCTTATAACTTAGACCCCCACGGCACCTGCTTGTCTATTCACAGGCGCTCTATACGGATCATAGGGAAGTAAAGCAGTTGGCTGTATCTGCCCTTGGCCATACAGAAACGGTTGCAAAAAGGCTGGCCCGAGTGACCCAGCAATGGTCGGGTATTTTTGCAGTGGAAGATAGATTTCACTTAAAGATCCATGACATTCAGTTCTTAAAAGGGAGACAAAACTGATTTCTGAGGGGCAATTAGAGCTAGGTTAGCGGGGGGGGGGAATACGTCTCTGTGGAGACTAAAAGGCACTTTTACTTCAATAGGATTCCCAAGCCGTTAACTTGGTTTCCTGGGAACTTTCAAGTGAACGGGATTTTATTTGTAAAACTTCTTCGTGGAAATGGGAAGCCTTGCAAATCCATATCGCTCACCTGGAGAGGAGAGAGACTGGGTGCTTGGTAGGCAAGAACTGAACACAAAGACGACAGGCTCAGGGGAAGCAGGAAGGCCGTGAATGGAGATGGCAGAGCAATCAGGAAAACAGAGCATAAGGACGTGACAGAGGTTGGGGAATGATCCTGCACGCCACGCTATGCTTAGCCTGGTCTTAGGAGGTCATATGTATTCCCACCCCCATCAACGCCAGCAGCAAACCCACCCCTCATTTCTAGAGCGGGTAGGTGGCGTGTCCTAACTTCGGTGATATTTGGGATCAGGCTGCCTTAACCAAGCTTCATTCTGGAGGAGGTGGCAATTTGATCTAGTCTTCAGCTTCTCTTAGTCACTGTTGCCGAGGGGGAAATCCTTTTCCACCTTGCTCCAATTCTCCTTAACTATTTTAAATGGGATTTATCCATGACTTTCTACTGATTTTAGAATTAGAAGTGTGAACAGTGATTGCTATCTAGGAGCCCTTAGTTTATTGTGAAGCATAAAAAACCACAAAGGCAGAAATAAGCCACGGTGCACGCACAGTTGTCACACTTTTCTTCTGATAGTCGTTTCCTTTGAGATGCTGAAACTCCTCATGAATTTTCTAATCTGGTACATCTACTATGATAAATCGCTCCAATTCAGAGAAGTGAGGGGCAGCTGGCTGTTGATTTAGCTAGCTACCAATTTATGGCTCCGTATGTTTCATACATTTTTTGAGGCAGTCGCATTTAAAAAAGGGAACCAAACCATCATTTCTTTCTCGCCACATTCATTTCACGGTTTATTCTGATTATTTTAAGGTAATTTAACAAGCTGCTCAGTTTTAAAGTCTCTAATGTTATGGCAAACTTGCAATATTGTGTATTCAAGGACAAGAGGGAAACCTGGCTAATGTGCTGGGTGTAGATACTCAAATCTAATACATTACTTTCCTTGACTGCCTTTGAAATGAAAACAGGCAACATCAGAAAGGGCACCTGTTTAAACTACACATGGTGAGTAATGCTCTAGGCAATGTTCAAAGATCTTGGTCATTTTGAAGTGCAAGACATGCAAGAAAACCCGCCTGTACTGCCAAAAAAAAAAAAAATATCTCACAGGAGAGGGGAAGCAGGCTTGAAACCCCATGATGCCTTGGAAAGTTTGGGACTGAAGAGGCAGAATGGGTATTATGAGCATTTGTGGTGCTATTGCCTGATGTGTAGTACTCTTCAGTTTAACAATTAGAAAGAAAAGTATTTGCAACAATTCAGACAACCCACTTCCTGGGTGATGACAGAACTGGCATTTGTCACACAATCAGCCCTTGAAAGTGCTCTACGGTCATGCCCCAGAAATGCACAGTTGCAGAGCATTTTAAAAGTGCCCAATCGCACAACAAATTAACCCTCATTATGGATGGGTTCAGATGAAGGCACTCCCAAGGCAGTGGGCTCCAATCCAACCACTGCCCCTGCAGGTCAGGCTGGGCAAACCCCAACCCACAGCTCTCTCCCCGTCCCTTCTCCCCTTCCCAACATGCAGACATCACTGGAGCTGGGATGGGGGTGGTGGGACTAGGGGGGCAGGCTGCAGGCAGGCAGCTCCTCAGATGGATCGGCTCCCAAGTGGAACTTGATCACTGCCCTTCCCTTCCCCTCAACAGCAAACATCCGATGGGTCACGGCAGCAGATTGATCTAACTCATGGTGCTTTCTGTGAAACGCCATGAATTAGACTGGGAAGCTGCACATCTGTCAGTACCCGCTAAGTTAGCTAATGACCCAAACAAAGAAGTGAGGAGTCTCGTTAAATGAATTAGATTGGACTAAATTTGTGCTTCTGGCACTGCATTTTCTGCTAATACCCCAGAAAAGGAGTTTACTGGAGAGACAGAACTCAATGCTCATGAAGGGCTCGGGTAATTTCAGTGGGCTCCATGTAAAACACCAGACACACAGAAATATAAATGAAATTTGGCCAAGATTGCAACTGGCTGAATTTAGTGTCTCCTACAGGCTGAATAGCTAGTGACTACTGCTGTAATTTCTATTTAAATACTTATAAGGCATTCAGATAAACTACCCTGCCAGAGACCAGATAGGCAGAAGAAAATAACAGAGACAGGGTAGTTCAAAGCACACGAAGGACGAGTGCCAAATACCATGTGAGCATGAATCTCTTGGGAAAGTGTTTCTGTGAGAAGTCAGATTCTACATTCAGGCCCAGCTCACCAGGACACAGGATTAGACCCTGGGACAAATTAAATATGCCAAATTAAATTAGGACATATTTAAGTGTTTGGCTCTGAAAGCTTCAGTTTGATGAAAGCATCCCTCCTGCACGTTAATTAACAGCATCCTAAGCTTCAAAGAAACAGGTGTACTCCTTGATATCTAGGCAAATAGGATCATGGAGGTTGAGTTTTTGTTGTTGTTTTACACAGAGATTTAAGAACTTGGCTAGATGTCTGCTCTACAGCATTTTGATCTTCAAAAACCAAAGTGAATTAGGATTTTTCCATTTTGTAACCTGAGCTGAGGGGGCTTGGGGAGAAATAAAATGGGTGGCACTGAAAATACAAACACACTGCCTAGCCTGCTTGCTTCTGCAGGTAGGTTTTGCTCCCTGAGGAGCTCCTTAGCCAGTCCTCCTAAATACTACATAGTCGTTAAATCCCAAAAATCAAGACTTTCTTCCCTGTCCTGGGCACTAGGAGGAGATCCCTTTGGCTCTGGCCCCAGCACAGCCCCTCTATGTAGCAAGTTGTTCAGCTCACAGGCTTGCTTCTCTTCTCCTTGCAACCATTCCCTCCGTGTGCCTCCTTTCTGCTTTCTCCTCTGGGGTTTTAAACTCCCAGGGGGACACCCCATTATTAGCAGAAAGCCCCGCAGCTGCATGTCCTTAACAGAGCTGGCTGCCCTGTTTTTAAGCAGATAAACCACCCTGCTCCAAACATGCATTAGATTTCCTCCATTTTTTTTAAAGGCAATCCGTGGCAGCCTCTCCAGTTCTACCATCGTGCCAGCAATCGGGCTTTTGCACCCGCAACATTTTCCAGTGACTTAGAAACTTAATAATATATATATTTTTAAATGAATATATCTTTGGCTTCCAAGTTCCTCCTTGCCATTCTCTCTCTTTATAAAATATCCTTAAAATTTCAAAGACATCCGGTTCATTAATTTTAGAATGAAGTTTGACTGAACACAATTTGCTTTTATTATGGAACTGCGAGAAATTTCCCAAAAGACATCTTCATTTTAAGGCACCGGTTGATTCAATCCACGTATGTCTAACAGCTCTCAGCATGATGAGAAACAACAGTACAATGGAAATTTGACTTATGTCTAAAGCCAGCCAGGTCTGAGCTCTGTTGTGGTAGGTGCTACACAAACATACAGCACTTGCCATCTCTGCCCAAAGCCCTGACAAAATCACCTTTTCTTGGATGGCCACTGCATTTCTCAAGCTGCTCTTCAAAGTCAGCCAACTAGATGGCACTTCAGCAGCCTGTAACTCCTATATGCTCCAGAAACCCCTTTGCCATCAACAAGATGATACAAGATAATGGTAGTTTGCAAGAAAGGAGCAAAACAAAGAAACCCACTGGCAGAAGCTGGAAAAATAGAATTAAAAAACAATTACTGTTCACTGAGCACCGGACAATTTGTGAACAATTACTGTTCACAAAGCCCATTAAAAGTCAGTGAAAAGCCTCCTAGTGATGTAACACCTTTCTATCAGGCCACACATTTAATTGAAGCAGACACCTGTAAAACAGGAGAGGATGGAAGTCATCATCTGTCTACTCTGTAACATTCAGGGTTTGATCCCTGAGCAAGACTATAGCTGGTGTGCACATGTTGCATTGCCTAGCCCATTAGCACTCAGCCAGTCAATTCCCCACCTACAAAATAGGAGACGATTAAACATTTAACTAGCAGGGGTGTTGTGAGATTTATCTCCCTGGCATTTGCATGTTGCCTGGAGAGTCTCAGGGATGGAGCTGGGCACTGGTATTTGCAACCATTAGATTACCAATTATTGTTCTACTTAGTATTCAACATTAACTCACTTAAAAAAAGATGCAGACCGCTTGGAAAGAGTCTAGAGAACAGGAAGAAAAACAATTTAAATGATAGTTTATAGATTAAAGGCCTAAAAATGTGACATATCAAACAAAATTGGGGATACTGGGATTATTTAGTCTGGAAAAGAGAAGACCATGTGAGTATTTGATAATAGGCTGCAAATATGAACAGGATTGTTCTACAGAGCATGGTGATCAGATGCCTTGTGTCCACAGGAGACTGAACTAGAAGTTGTACAAGGGGGATTTAGGCTAGATACAAGGAAGACATTTTTAACTATGATGATAACAAGACACAGGGTCAGGTTGCTTCTAACCTGTTAAAGGGGGTGAAATCACTGTCACGGAAAGTTTAAAAGCAGATTGGACAAGCATTGGTCTGAGATGGTTTAAACCAGGGAGGATCCTGCACTAGATGACCTTCAGGTCCATTCCAGCCCTACTTGCCTGCAAGTTCATCACAACTTGCATGACACAGATAAAGTCTGCCCCTGCTCACCCTCTACAAGACCTCTAAGTTTAAAAGCAGATTGGACAAGCATTGGTCTGAGATGGTTTAAACCAGGGAGGATCCTGCACTAGATGACCTTCAGGTCCATTCCAGCCCTACTTGCCTACAAGTTCATCACAACTCGCATGACACGGATAAAGTCTGCCCCTGCTCACCCTCTACAAGACCTCTACGATTGTTCCTTACAGCCACAGTGACCCAGTTTGCAGCAGTAGGAAGGAGGATGTTACTGCAATTCTAGGACTGAAGAGCAAGGAGAGATATGACCAGGATTCATTCAGGGTTCAATCCAAGAAGGAAAGTGTTCATGTGCAACAGATGGCCAAGGGCACAAACAGCTCTGCAACTGCTAACCAGATACCTCCCCTAATGCATTGGAAGAGCCCTCTTCCTTGTTCTTAGATAGTCATGATTTTGCTCATGGCTAGTGATGCCCAGAGGGCTGTGTCAAGCACCTGCAGGAGGTAGGCTGGTAACTCAATGTGAATTCCCCTCTGTAGCTCTGAAGCTGTGATTGCCTTGAGACAACCTCTACACCTGAAGACATTGAGAGGAATGCTATGGCTCCCTGGGTTTTCCCATAAAGTCTCCTTCACACAAACTGAAAAGAGATACCAGACAGGCTGCAATCTGGATGGGAGTCCCAGGGGCAGTTTGACAAAGTCCTCTACATAAGCTGCTTTGATCATCTCTCAGTTGAATTCCAGCAGGATCCTTGGTCTAGTCTCCATGCCACCCTGGTCCTCCACTCCCCAGCTTCTGCAAGCTGCTCTACCTTCTTAATTCATAGGTCAATGTGCAAGCTCCTCTTGAAATCAGCAGGAGTTCACAAGCTTAAACCCAGGCCCCAACAAGGACTACATCAGTAGACCTCCTCTTGACTTCCTGCTTATGCTAATTGCCCTGCACTTCCTGCTTCTCATTCATCCCTTTGCTTTCCCCTCCGTGTTATCCTATTCTGCATTCATCCCTTTCCTTCCAGTTCTAGTCAGCAACTGCAAGCTACCCAATGTTGTAGCATGTAGACATAACCCTACCTCTGTTTCCATTAAAGCTTTCTTAGCTCCCATCTCAGCTCTCCAAGCTCACAATATACTACTGCATCTCCCTCCAACTTCTCCCCTCCTTCTTCCATTCAACTGTTACTCCAGTTTCCCCATATGCTATTTTCTTTTGTTTGTCTTGTACTTTAAGCTATTTTCATTAAGCCTGCCATCCCCCAAGCTGGTCATCTGCCTCCCTCCCGCTACTCCTATACTCCACTAGCAATCACGTACTAATATATTTTTCAGAGCACTCTTACAAGAAAAAACTCCGTTCCCCCCTCAAAAAGGACGAATCAAAGAGGACGTGTCAAGTCAAAAACAACACATCCTGCTGTTTGCAAACATTCAGGCTTGCACCAATATTAAAAGCTCAGCAGTGCAGCTCTGGTCTTTCACACAAATACCCAAAGTTCAGTATATCCAAACCCTTTTGCCTCATCTATACTATACATAAAAAATCTCCTGGAGCTATAATACTTCTCAGCCTGTCCCCTGAAGAACATTTCAAGCGGTTTAGTTTGTCTGCCTGATGCCACGCACCTGTGGCAACACACAGGTTATTGGTAGGGATGGGATGGGATTTTTTTTTCATTTGATCTGGGACTATATCCCTGTATAAGTTTTGGCTCTTCTCTCATTGCTCTGGTTTCCATTCCTGCATTATACAAGGAATGGTATCTGCCACATACACAGTTTCTTCTGCATCTCACCTTCTCTGCAGGAAAGGGGGTGCATGGAGGGAGAGGGGGCATGCCTTGCACTAGGAGTGAAGGGCTGAGTAGTTTTCAAGGGCAGGTCCCTGGGCTGTTCCAGTCATCCCTAATCTCCCTCTGTTGCTCTAATCTCCTTTTAGGGCCAAACGCTGCCATCTGATGCACATATGCAACTCCTCCCAATTTGTAAGAGGGGAAAACCGTACAGCCAACAAGCCACTGTTGGGCCCTCTTTGCATTGTGCTGGTACAGTAATGATAATCTGTGTTTAACACTCAGGGCAACATTAGGGTTTCACCCTAGTAGCTAACAAACTATTGTACACATTGCTGAGGCGTGGTTGTTGTCAGGTATATAAATGAAAGGCAGAGCACTCCTAAATTCTGCCTCTGAATGCTAGCTTCATTTCCTCTTTAACACACATGCACACACCTCAGCCGTGTGTGTGTCTACTGCCTTCCCTTATTAGACCGAATGATATAAAAAGTCCTCGAGTCACCCCCTTCCTTCCCCCAAACACTGCTAAAATTAGTTAAAATTTGAAACCAAGCAATCCTATTCCAACGGAATTAGACCTTTTATTAAAAAAAAGAAAATCACTATACTAGTTTTGCTCCATTTTGAGTAAACAAAGCACTGAAATAATCCAGAAAATGTAGCACTAATTGTGCCTTGAACAGATTACAATGAGTATACATGGTAGCAGGCGTTGGTATGGGATGAAAGAGCTCTTTGCAGATATGCTGACAAGAAACCCATTACAAACAAAAGGGAAAAAGTAGCAGAAGCAGATAAGATGCAATGTTATTTTGGAAATCATTATCAGCATTTAGGCGAGAGCCGCTGTAGACCGTGATAAATAATAACCTGCCAGGAGAAGGTCCCCAGGCTGGCAGAGGAAACAGAATGGATGAATCAGAGGTAAAATTAAAGTTTGCATTACTGTTAACTTTTAATTAATCAACTTTGCTGCGCAGCTTCAGCACTCACCACAGCCACGCGCCTGATCGACTTCGCGTGGAAACAAACGTGAGCTTTACTTCTGCTAGAGTGAGACCTGTCTTTCAGCTGGTTCCTTGAGATAACAAGATCTCTCTTCCTCCGCTACAACATAAAAGACAGCTCAATAAAGAAGTACAAAGGTTTACCTTTTTTTTAACCATTCCTGCTGAAGCACAGACAACATAAAAGGGTGTGTGGCTTTGAGAACCCCACTAATGACTAACAGAAACAGTTTGCTTCTTGGAAAACTCTGTACCAGTGTGCACACGCGTGTCTTTGAGCTGCGGCTGCTCTGAACCAAAGTGAAGTGGCCTGTGGACTAAATTCAAAAGCAAAGTATGAATTGGCTCAGGGAGAAGGAGTGCACAAAGGTCTACGATACTCTGCGGCCCCAGTCCTGCCCCTTGAAATATTACAAGACCTGGGAGGGGTGGGGGGAGAATCAGCTTTCAGGAGGGAACCTGGCTTTGCATATCACTAGGTCACAGGTGTGTGATTTGGGGCAAGGCTGCTAATTGACTGATCTTAGAGTTTCTGCACCATAACGCTGGCTTTTCAACACGCTTAATTGCCTGCCTCATCATTTGTTGCTAATCAAATAAAACCGGCTCCACAAAGGCAGGCCCTCATGTCCATATGGAGTCTGTAATGAAACCGTGGCTTTAGCGAGTGTCAGGGGAGGGAAGAGGGATTCACATTATGAATCGCTTCCAAAAGAAGGATTGCAAACCACTTCCAAAATCAGCACAGCTTGAGGACAGCCTGGTTCGAATCAGACTGTAATGCTGCGTTCAAGATGGTGAAGCTTTGCGTTTTTGTTCTCACACAATGAGATCTAATCAAACACTTCCAGAAAGTAGAATTCTTTCTTGCATGCATTTGCTGAAAAATGGGGGGAAATACGAGGATATTAGGACAGATAACATCCCCCGCTAGTAAAAGCATGGAGTTTGAAATATCACCACCATAGACTGCAACTTAGGACAGGGGTGTCAAACATATGAACCAGATTTGGCCAATGGAGCCTCTTTACCTATCCCACTGGGCTACCAGAGGGCACCGGAGTTGGGCTCTTTTGCCCAGTTGAGCCAAGCCACCTACTTTCTCTTTATGGAGCAAGCTATACAGTATGTGGCATTCCCAGCCAGCATCAGCTCTGAACCAGTGACCTAACTTGGTACAAAGGCAAATTGTTCTATTAGACCTGCCATCATTCAGGAATGACATCAGCCTAGATCCTGACTACTTCTGGCTGTTTAAGATTCTAAGGTAATTTTAATTAACCACAATATCCTGGCCATATTCCAGTTTAGATAACTGCATTTGGTCTGCCTGACATTCCCCTATAGTTTCAGCTGGAGTAGGTTATTCTTCACTTCCCCTTGTAAAGATTTATTAAGTCATCTGGGTGCAAAATGGCCTTTGATCTATTTACAATATTTCGGGGGGGGGCATTCTTTGTGGTGGATAGGGTGTGGGTCAAGCAGTCTTACTGCATTAGCCTCTCCTTTGTACATTTGGAAATGAAGAGGTTGATGATCTCACCCTACTTTCCATTTTCACCCACCAAAAATTACTCACTTAATACAACTTAACATCTTTTTTTTCCAAGAGAACATGGGCTGGATTTGATGTAACGTGTTGATCTTTCAAAATAGGAATGCGAGAATAAAACAGAGAAGACCTTACAGCTAGAAAACTAGGGCCAGTCCTGTATTTAAAAAAAAGGAACGAAAGAGCTGTACCCACCCCAAGACGATACATTGTCCCCAGTGCTTGATTGAACTGGAGAGGCTCTTCCATCAGGGAGCCAGCAGGAGAAGTTAAATATACAATACATGAATGACTACCTTTAATTAAAGTTATATTTACTTCAGATTGGCACTCAGCTCAGACTTTACCCCTTAACAAGAATGTACGCAGCCAAGAGCAATGGCAGCAGTCCATGTGGAGTGATCCCAGAGGGCAACACAAATTAGAAGTTTTACAAAGCACTTCTATGAAGGGTAACATGTTGCTTACTGTGGGCTGTTCAGGTCATTTTGGTATTAAAAGTGCATGCTGCATAGTGTTACATCACACAGATGCCCAGGCAAGACTTTCACCAGGGCAGGATCAAATCAAGGTTATTAGTGACTTATTTTCATGATTGTTAAGAACTGAAGGGCTAGGGACAGAAGATACATGTCAGCTGGTTTACGTGATCCGAAACTGGTTTAAACCTGTAACAGAACAGAAGTTTAATGAACACAAACCAGTTTCAAAATGGCTGAAGCTGGGTTAAGATAAACCTGGTTGAATGAATGTAGTATCAGATTTAACTGGTTTAGGTTAAACTGGTCTATGAAACTTCTGACCCAGATCCCTTCCTGGTTCAAGTTAAATCAGAGTCCCCCAGCATGCTTTGCAGCCCTGGGTTGGGCTGTGCTGTCTTCTTCAGAGAGCAGGGCTTGGCCTGCCCCTCTGCTCCCTAGCTGAAGCAGTGAGGACTGCTCACTGACCAACCCCCCACCTCCCAAGCAAACCCCTGCTGGGGTCTGGGACCAGGGAGGGGGGTTAAACTCCCTTTTCCCTGTCCTGTTTACTTACTGCTGTGGACTACAAATCCCAGGGGCACCCAGAAGCAGGAAGAAGAAGTGATGAGCAAGCCTGCAGAGTCCTGGTGCTGTGAATGTGGGCTACAAATTCCAGAGACCTCAGAGGCAGCAGGAAGAGGAAGCAAACACAAGCCCCATGCTGGCTATGTGCCAGAGAGCAGTGCTCTAATACCCACCCCCTGCCCCCGGCTTCTGGCTTGACCCACTGCAGGCATGTGGCTGCATTTCCTGAATCAAAAGTGAATGCCTGTTCATTTGCTTATTGGTTAATCTTTACATCTTAGACTAACCTGCAAAGGCTGAATCAATTCAGCCTCAGGCTTTTTGGCTGTCTGTACTTAGCCAAGAGGTTTCCTTCCATGGCCAGGGTGTCCCATGCTACCCTCATCAAGGATGGAACTGTAATCCTTTTGAGACCCATTTCCCTTCTGTCTGTGGAACTGAGAGGCTAAGTCCCTCTGGGTAGCAAAGGTCAAAATCATATGCCAAAGTCTAGAACTGAACCTCTCCCCAGTCCAAGGTTCGCATTAGTTGTGGGTCACTTTACATCTAAGGCCCTCCCTTTCCCTTCTGCAAAGAAGGGAAGCAAAGGAACTCAGACTCAACCTCTTCTTTGGATCCCAGCTTAGGGACCTTATGTTATGTGGCCAGGGCAATGCTTCCCAACCACTCTCCTGGGCCACTTCCTGCCTTACCTGCTTGTCAGTCTCTCTCCTCAAGTTGCTCTTTCCATAGCTTTTCTCCACCTGTATATCTGAAGCCCCTCCAGCTATTATCTCCACCTCCCCCCTCCACAGTTATGCCTGGGACACAATCATTCACAGAAGCGCTTTTCTGATTGACAGTTTGGGGTAGGTAAGGAAGCCTTTCATTGCTGCCATCTGAATCATATCCACCCTATCACATTAGTTTTATCCAGAAAGCACTTGAACATCAACTTGATGTTAAGCCATGCTTAATTTCTATTAAAGTCAGAGTTAAGTATGTGCTCAGGCACTTGAACTGGTGCCTAAAATTTGATCCTACTGCATATGAAACTCCCTTGGAAGAAAACTGAAACTCGGTGCAGTGATGGCAAGCTGCAGGGAAAACAGTGTGTTTCTAAGCTTCTGATGTGAATTCTTCACACCTTTTGGGTAATTGTGTGTCTACTGCCATACTGTATTTAGATCACTTCTTTCTTTCTCAGTAGCCTCTGTTTAAAACACAGCAGTTTCTCCCTCTTGATCACCAAATGATCTGTCTCTCATGCTGAACGCTGGGCCTTTGTAGTGTAGATTTGCCCCACGTGCAATTTACTCTTGCATTCAGTTTCAAAAGACTCCAAAAAGTATTTGAACTGTTATACTGACAGTAGGATACCACTGTATCCTGCTAGGATCAGTAAATTCCAGCAGTGACAGGGTTAGGGAGAGATTTTACTCAGAATCACCTCTGGGTTTTCTGTATTCATAGATGTTAGGGGCTGGAAGGGACCTTACAGGATCATTGGGTCCAGCCCCCCTGTACTTGGGCAGGAAAGACTGCTGGGGCCAGCAAGGTGGGCATCAAGATGCTTTTTGAAGATAGGCAGGGTGGGTGATTGTACCACCTCTTGGGGGAGCCTGTTCCAGACCCTCAGCACTCGACTTGTAAAGTTTGTCCTTATGTCCAGTCTGCAGCAATGTTCAATCACATTGTGTCTATTTTTTCTTGTCTTCTCCTGGGCTGCCTTGGTGAACAGATGCTCCCCCAGTCTCTGATGTATGCCCCTAATATACTTATAGGCTGCTACCAAGTTCCCTTTGAGTCTTCTCTTCTCCAGGATGAACAGTCCCAAGTCTCTCCTTGTATGACCTGCTCTCTAGACCTCTAATCATGCGTATGGCCCTCCTTTGGACTCTCTCGAGTGTCTCCACACAGATATGTGAGCCATGCTCTGGACTCACATATCTAAATGTCTTCCTCCACACAAAGCAGCAACCAACTTATTGGAAGGTACAGGGCAGCTTAGCCAACAGATTGATAAACTGAGGTAACTGCAATGTAGTGTACAATCATAGCCAACCTTAACAATAAATATACAGTAACCCCTTGGTCCCTTCTCATAACTCTACCGGGTACCAATTCCAGTGTACTATTTATCAAATCCATTGAATAATAGAAAAGAAGGGTTGGAGATCATATAGTCCAATCCCCTCTCTGAGGCAAGGTCATCCCTAGCCAAACCATCCTACACAAATCTATGGTCTAAACTCTCTGTGCTCTGACCGCATGACCCAAAATTGTCTATCTTCATAAACTTCTGTTCAGCATCCTCAGCACTTGTCTGCTTCCAGGTCTACAGCTTTACTTATCTCAGAAGAAGAATGCCCAGAAAGTCACGTGGTCAGAAGTGCACAATACCGCAAAAGAATATTGACTTTAAACAACAGCCAAAGCCAAAAGCTCTTTTTAAGCAGCTAGTCAGGTTGTGTACGACTCTATGGATTTGCTCTGACCATGCACTGAAACCTCTGGACAACAATTCCTGGGGAAGGCTATCGGCACTCTGCATCTGCTCTGAAGTGAGGACGAGGGAACAGATGCTTTGACAATGCAACATATTATGGGCCAGAAATGTGCATGTCTTAGCTTATGCTTCACACTAAAAATATAGGCAGATGCATAATCAACTTCAATACAGATAAAGGGGGGAAAAGGAGTGTTTATGTTATGTTCTAATGTATGAATAAACGCCGCGTTTGGTAATGGTGATGGTTAAAATGTGTTATATAACCCTATTAAATCAGACCTTTCCCCTTCTTTATGGAACTCAAGATATGTCTTCGTTAACTGGGACTACAGAACATAGGCCGAGATGCCCAAATATCACAACTGGCCAGAATGTCCTACTCAAAACTGTTGCATAGAGTCAGAAAGTCACCTGGTCAGAAGTGCACAGTACCGCAAAAAAATATTGACAATGTACCAGCTTGTCTTTGCTGGAACAAGACAGACTTACAGAAAACCCAATCATGCAAAAAGTTCTGGGTCCTCTTCTGGTCACTCTCTCTCCAAACATTGCCTTCATAAATAATAGTCACTATGGAGCACGGTTATCAAGATAAGCAAGACCTATATCACCTCCTTGATGCACTAGCCTGGCTCCTTCCAGGAAATAAATTATCAGGACGTAGCTCATTTCCTCCCACAGTCACTAAAGGGAACAGAAAGATTCACCTGCAACACTGAGTAGAGAAGGGCTCTGTGAATTGTGGCATCAATGAATCATGGGAAACCCAGATAGATGTACTTATAGTTTTCCCCCCACAACCACCGCAAACACAGGGTGAAAGGACGATGCTTATACCAACAGAATTTAGGCTTGCTTAATCAGTCCATGAATGTTGGACCTGGGGCAAACACAGGTAAAACATCCCCCTATATTATTAAATACTGGCCCGTTTAGCAGTCAGCAGCTTGGTTAGCTGTGTGCCAAAGACCAAAAGCTGAAAGGTTAGCATTGTGCCACACTGCTTAGAAGAATGAAGTATTTTGCTTGGTTGTTTTTAAACCCTAGTGCCGGTTGCTCGCCCAGAGCTTTATTTGTTAATTGACGTGGTCTGAGGCCCTTTAGAGAAAGGATACATTTCATAAAAATCATTTTGACCACAGATGGATTTCAAGTCAATTACTTGGCATTTATTGCTTTTCATGAGTATCCACCAAAATGGATTGTTTTTGGAAGAAAGATTCTGCATGTCAAGGTCAATCTGCCTTGTGCAGCTCATTTCCATCAATCCTCCCATGAATTCCTTTTAGCTCAGGCTCTGACTTTCTCTCGACTGCCTGAGCCAATCCCCTAGGATAGCTGATTGCACAGGGAGCTCGCAAAGTTTCCAGCCTTGTCTATTAAAGTCTTCAAGCTGCAAAAGGAGACAGATGCAGCCCACCTTAGTCATGAGTCATAAAATATACTCATCTGGGCACAATGCGTCTTTTTATTTCCCCTGCGAAAACGCACAAAAGTTCTGCAGCTGCACCATAATATGCACAGCCCTTTCAAAAGCACATTTCCAGTGTGGCTTAGTTTCAGCCAACTGATGCTTTCAATAACAAAGGGCCAGATTTTCACACTGAGCAATACACAGGTAGAGGAACCTGGCTCGGAGCAATTAGTAAAAGAAGGAAGGACTAAGGAAGGAAGGATCACTGCTCTTGTGGCTCCTATTCCCATCTGCTACATATTTCTATAGCAGAATCCAAGATCCACCCAACTCATCCAGCTTCTCATTTTTTTTCTACCTGTCCTTGGTCTTTTCTGCAGCTCTGCCTTAATTCATCTGCATAATGCAGGGCACTGCAGCCCAGATGATGCAAAGCTCATGCAGAGGAAGGTGCAGAGTAAGTTGCCCATGATCTTTAGCCTACCAGGCAGCCAGGCAAAATGAACTGTACTGATGGAGAGGGGAGGGAGGGGGAAAAAAAATCAGTGCACATCCCAGGTCAGCACCTCTCAGAGGGTGCTGCGGTAGAGCTTCGTCTAGAGCTAGTTACCCTCCTCAGATAGAAATTCTCTCTGGGACCTAGTATTTACAAGAATGCGCTGTAGAAAAAAAGAAGTTTGTCTATATGCAAATAAGGTAATAGATAAGATGTAGGCAAACCGTGCTCATGAATATGCAACACAAACATGACTTATGCAGGACTACTAAAACTGCATCTTGTATTTGCAGCGCACAAGTCTTATGTACAGCCTTTCTACATTGGTTTCCTTGCGCTGATCACCTCCACTCGCCCCGGGCGCTTTAAGCAATGTGACTACCATCTGTCACATGCTTGTTCTCTCCTCCTCCTCCATGATGGCAGTGGCAGGTCTCAATTTAATAGGATTTTTTTTTTGCCTTCAAACAGTGGCCCGGGATAGGTAAAATGTGAGGGTGAATCAAACGTGTTCTCTTGCAGCTATTCTGTCGTGTTATTAATACAGTCATTGTTGTTCAAGCTGGTAAGACTTGGAGCTCCATGGAGAGAGCAGGACAGCAAACAGAGCAGCAGAGTACCCTCTGAGCAGGATGAACACAGCTGAGGATTTTCCCTAGGAAGGGTAGCTGTGAAAAAGGACACATGGAAGAAAGGGGTGAAGCACTTGGAAAATGAAAGTGTCTGTAGAGTACATGCATTTCCCCAGGGGAATGAAGGTTAGGAGGACAGGAACCTACAATGCCTCCTGGAAGTCCCATGTCTACGGGAATAAGAGTGAGGCTGTAACCATCATTGTCTCTCATGTAATTTCTGGACTATTTCTTGCATTAAAAAATGCCTCACATCCAAAAGCTTGTCTAACTCTACCCCAAACAGAGTTGGTCTAATAAAAGATATCACCCTGAGAAATGGTTGGGAATAGTTGAGACATATGAAGTGTACCTCCGCTCTCTGTTCCTATTAGAGAAGTTTAATACTAAATGCTGACTATCACCAAAATGATGGGGGGGGTGGACACATTTTTGGGGGTTTAAGAAAAGCAGATCTATCATTCTCACACCAGACATTTTTGAAACGGTAAAAAAGTACGTGCCATCCTCAGCGAGTTCCCTTTGAAAACTGCAAATTTGCCCTCGTCAGATGCATCCACAAAAGATCACAAAGCTTCTTGTGGGATTGAATTTTGTCATTTTTCATATCAAAACCTCTGCTTTTTGGCAGAACTGTCAACCCTTCACCTTAGAGCAGGTATTCCCAGATTTGAACAAGTATAGTGTTCACACATGAATACCGGCAAAACAGCAATTACAGGTTTCTCGTCGCTTTAGATCACATCTAGTCCTTTTTCCAACCTGGCTGCTGTACAAAACTCTGTCTGAACTCATTTACAGCTTCCGAGCAAGATAAAAACCTGGGTGGCATGCTGTACGCTTTGACCTGTTTTTTCATGGCTAACAACAAGAGGAGCTTTGCCAATCATTTTGCATCGTGGCGCGTCTTCCAAAGTGACTGATGACAAAACTAACACTTCAACAACACCTAAAGCAGGTCCTCTGTGATATGGCTCAACTTCAAAACAACAAGAGGCCTGAGGTGGAGAAATCTCCCGTTCAACAGGTCTCTTCAAAGACAACATGGTTATTTCAGATCCGTGGGCTTCCCAAAGTAATCAGCCCTGCTCCATAAATAGATGAGAGAACTCTTGCATTTCTTCCAGCTTCAGCAATGGATTATAATGTTTCCAGAGCCGTCTTTCAATGTGCAGCATGATGTAATGCAATTTTTGTCCTAAGATATTTCTCTCTGCTGTGGAAGAACGAGTGTTGTGCCAGATTCAAGAATGTAAGAGCGACCCCAAGGGAAGCAAAGGGAAGTGTGGTGAGAGGTAAGTCTGCTGCAAGACACGGGGATCCCTGTCCGCTGCACTCTGTTGCCTTTTATCCATGGCCAATAAATATGAGACACAGCTGAAAGTGATGTGACTATGCCTCCAAGTATCTGGGGAAGCTAAAAGATCCAAAACTTGGAAAAATAGAAGAAAAAAAAGACAAGCATAAGGTAAGAGGATAGCTATGAGTGTGGCAAAACAGGATATTCGTGCTTAGAAACGGGGCAAAAACAAGAGACAGAAAAAGAAGGGGGAGGCATGGAGGAGAAAGGAGATAACAACAACAGCAAAAAGGACCACTTTTGGGGGCACTTTCTGCATCCACAGAAAAGCAACCAAGCTTTGCCATAGCCACGTAAACCTGGCATAAACCAAAGGCAGAAAAGCATCGTCTGTCATTCCACTCCCACTTCCTAGGGAACTACTTCACTTGCAATAATAATAGACTTTAAAGTAGCATTGATTGAAATACAATTTAAAATCTTCACCCCAATTCTACCCTATCGTTTTGTGATGGCTGTGAATGTAGTTCTTCAAGGGAGGGACCATCCAGGGCCGGTCGCACCGGACAGGGAAATGCGAGCGCCTGCTCCAACAGGTGCGCTGAAGCAACTGCAGCAGAACTTAATTGAAGACCCCGGTTGCCTCAGCAAAAGATGAAGGGGAACTTCTGATGGTGCTGTTAATTAATGAGCCTCCCCTGAGGAGCGTGCAGATGTGTAATTTCACAAAGTACTGCTACTAAATCAATTCGCAGGAGACTGTTTCTTAGGGAGAGAAAGGCAAACTTCCACGCTGTTTATGGCTGCTTACTGCTTTGCAGCTTCCATTCGCAAGAGGTGATGATTAGACTGGATTAAAAAAAGCCAGAGGAAATGTTCATTAAAACATCCATCCTTTAGTGAGCTTTTTTTCTTTTTAACCATTTCGTCACTGATCAAGAGGTGGGACAAAAGCATCACCCAACAATTGAGCCTTTTCTCTTTCTTATGGAAGCAATATTTCATTTTTGTAGAGCTGGCTCACATATGGTAATAAAGAGGCTCCACAATCTCTCTCGCACCTCGTTGTTCTGCTTGCGCTGAGTAGGCAGACAGCTGGGCAAATGAAGCCCAACTTTTTAGTATCATCCAACTGGACTACTTAAAAGGCAGAGATGGGAGAGAATTTCTAACTGATGGGGGGTTTTTTTCTTTTTTTGTACCTTTCTTCCCAAAATATGCCAGGAAGGAATCTGAGGTACTCCACCTCATTTCGGTCATCACCTTGCAACCAAAATGCAACAGCATCTGCTTCCTGTGAAAACATGGTCCTCTTTGGGGAGATAAACCCTGTGACCAAGAAACTGCACCTGACTTTATGGAAGTCTGCCTGATCCAACAGTTCCCAGGGCTGCAGTTCTCCAGCAAACGCGGGAGCAAAACGTCCATGTTTTTAATTTAATGCTGCTCATTGCTTAGCCCTTCTGGACAGTTGTCCCGCTGTGCCAACCCCATGGCCCCAGAAACTGGCACAAGAAGCAAGGGGGAGTTCCCACTTTTATACAAAAAATCATAGGGGCTAGGGTCACAAGCCAATGAGCCAAAGGGAGGGAGCAGGTAAAGAAACATCAACACTTCGGTAATGTTCACTCAGCACCTTAAATGTCCCCCTACACCTCTGGGACACCGAACAAGCCTTTAGACCCTAAAGCACTCAAACAGCAGCCTGCAGCTGCCCCCAAGTCTGAGTGCAGCTCCTTCAGTCCCCTGGCTGACCGAGACAGTGAAATCTCCAGCTCCGGTGCGCGCTCCTCTGCACAGGGCTGGCCAGGCTCCACGTGCACACTGCTCTCCCTGCCCCTTACTCCAACCTCAAGCTTCCTCTTCCTCTTCTCCTTGCTGCCCAGCCCATGGGGATTTCTGGGAGTTGCAGCCCAAATTAGCAGACGGCACCCGGCTGCACGTGCTGTTACACACGTTGCATTCACTTTAAACTACTTGCCCACCAGCTGAGTTCTACGTCACCTCTCTCCTAACTTCCCTTCAAGATTGGGACTTGGCATTTCAGAAAAATGGATCACACGTGGAGATATCACAAGCAGATTAACACACATAGGGCACGTCAGGACGAGCACGGTCATGGGGTACATGGTGCTGCAAACACATCTGCAGCACCACATACCAAACAATCTGGTGTAATCCACACTGCCAGGGCGTGCTGCCCCAGCATGCACAGTGCAAGGTTTCTTTTCTGCAGGATTTGTTTTGACCCCTGGATATCCAGGGGTCAAGAAAAAAAAATGCAGGGAAAAAAATCGGTGCAACACACTCTTGGCCAGAGCATGCTGCTGAAAAGTCGAGCCTGGCCACTCAGAGCCACGGTGTGGCTGTCGGCCAGGCTCTGCTTGGCAGAATCGCTGTGGCTGCAGCCCCAGGAGGCCCCCAGACCCCAGTTAAGGCTGCTGGGTCCAGCCCATTGCTGGCCCCAGCCTCCCCTACCCCACCCAGGGCAACTTGCCATGCGCCAAAGCATGTGTGGCAAGGGCATTCCCCAGGGATAAGTAGTAGTGGTGCAAGGTGTGCCGCCGCTACTTGTCCCCAGGGAACCAAATGTCCATGCATGTCTGGATGCATCCGTGAAGGGTTCAGTTTAAACCGTGCAGACTCCAGAAACTTGCAAAACATGACCCAGCGACAAACCAGAGTGGAGACTTGGAGTGAGGTGTCCTACAGAATAGGTGAGTGCTTGAACTCCTGGGTTACTGGCTATCCTCGTGCGGGCAGGGGTCCTACTCTCGTATTGAACAGACCCTTCATCCTAGACCTCGGAAACTGTCCCAAACAAACTTTGCTCAGGAAATTTCTCACCAGCTCTAAAAGCTAAGTACATAAATACTGTGAGATACGTTCCTCCCATCCATCGAGGTCTGTTGCAACCATGGGAGAGAAATTCTTCCAGCCTCCAAATATTGTCTTTGCTGGATCTCACTATGATTCTCCTAGCTGTTGGAGGGCATCCTTGCCCATGGGTTTTGTTTTGTTCTTTAAACTGTTCTGTATTAGGTAACTCAGGATTATTCCTCAGCTTTTTGCACTTTATCCTTAACAGAATTTCGACAACTCTGCTATGTAGTCATGTTCCCACACTCAAATGATTTTGAATACTCAAGAATCTTGATTTGATAAATTTCTTATCACTCAGGATGATGTCTAAGCATTTAACATATGTGCTCCAGAAATACTGACTAGACATATGACCCCAGTGCTCTTCCTGCCATGGCAGGGGGTCGGACTAGATGATCTGCTCAAGTCCCTTCCGAACCTAGAAACTATGAAACTATATTTCAGACCCTAACGGAATTGCACTAATTGCAGTTACCGTAACTTGAATCGCTAAAGACAATGGGTTGTGCCGCTAAGTGCATCATAAACCAAGTATCTCCCTCTATAATTAACCAGGCAGCTTTTTCAAACCCCACTAGTAACTGAAGAGCAAGCTATCAATAATAAGCAGATGGCCATTAGCATAATCCATAAAACCAAAAAAGTTACAGTACTTTATATCTATCAATACTGATTTGTAGCATAATGGTGAATTGGCCACCATATAGAGAATGGTGAGTAACAAAGTAGGGTATGTCAAAGACATCGTGTTAATAATAAACAGGGTGTTTTCTCTAAAGGAAAATATTTTCCATCTTACAGACTGTTTAGCAGGGAGTTCTTATCAAGTGTATACTAATTTCAGTGTGCACATACTGATCAAAACAAGGGAAATTGCAAGTTTTCATTGGAGCAAATTGAGCTAAAGAATTAGAAACTGAACAGAAATAATCTTGCATGAGCTGAACCAATTCTAGGTTGCTAATATGAAAGCAAATGGATTCAGGGATCCAGGCATCTTCTGCCTAAAGGAAAAAGGTAGAATTTTTGAGCTTTGTTAGCTTTGAAAAACTTGCCTTGGATTAGGTCTGACAGGTCTTTGACAGACTTTTCTGTTGGCTTTCATTAAACCCACCAAATGCATAACTATCAAAGCTCATGGACACAAAGTATTAAAGCATGAATCTTTAACATTTACTGTAGGGTTAGGGGGGACTGCAGAAAACTCACACAATTTACTCTTTTGAATTTCTTATTCCTCAGTCTGGTATACTAACAGGTAATCATTTAATATAGGTAGCTTGCTTTTTCATGTTAAACCAAGCTGCCTGCATTTGATGATATGTAAGCACTGGAGGATGGAGGTTAGGGTTGACAGCATGCATTAAAGTATGTCCTGCAACTTTGGTGAAACTGTTTAATTTTGCTGCTGCCAAATCTCCGAATCTCTGAATCACCCAGGCCCATCCCCTGCCCGCTCTCCCAGCTCAGAAATGGCTGCCCCACCCACCCCAGCTGCTAGCACTTGGGGAAAACAAGCCCTGACCTACCAGGTGCTGACGGGTGGGGGGGTGATCCCCACTGCCCTACACTGCCCCCTGCTGCATGGGGGGGGGCTCTGCACCAGCCCCCCAACCCCCCCCATCTCAGCCACCCCATGGCTGCCCCTCCTGCCCCAGCTCTGGCCCTTTAAGGGAAAAAACAAACCCCAAACCCCAGACTCATCAGTTCCTGCCTGGCAGGAGGCAATCCCCACTGCTCCCCGCCACCCCATGCCACATGGGGGGGACTCTGTAGAAGCCCCCTGAGGCCACTGCAGGAGCTGGTGAGACCGGGGTATTTTTTGTGGGTTTTTTTCTTAAAGGGCTGGAGCTGGGGTAGGCAGAGGAGCCACTGGGGGGGACTGGGACAGCGGGGAGGTTTGGGGAAATCATGGCAGAGACCCCTATGCAGCATGGGGCAGTGGGGGGCAGCAGGGATCACCCCCCCACCTGGCAGCATCCAGTGAGTAGGAGCTGGGGCAGGCAGGGCAGCCATGGGGGAGGCTGGGGGAGCAGGCAGAGGTCAGAGGGTGCTCATGGGGGCAGGCAAGAGATGGGGCCTGGCAGGGGTCCCCACATTCCCCCTCCACCCTCCTCCAGCCACCCCCTTCCCCACCCCCTACTTACCAGCTCCATGTCCGGCTCCAGCTCGCTGCTGCAGCGGGTGGGGACTGCCCAAATCATTGAAGCTATCCGAATCTTTTCCAAAGATATGGAGAGCTTCGAATTGATTCAGACCTTTCTATTGATCCCCTGATTCAATTCGGATTTGGAGATTCAGCCACCAAATCGGGCTGAATCTCCTCCGAATCGAATCATCACCCAAAGCTTCATGCAGCCCTACTAGCTCCTGCTGAGGCTACAAAGCCGGCCAAGTTTCCAGGAGATCGGTGCAGGGGTTTCTGGGAAACTGCACCTCGAGCTGCTGACAGGCAAAACTTATGACGTGAATGTGGGTGGGTGTAAGGCACAGGTGCTTTTCCGTCCCTCCCCCAGAGCACTGGGATTGGCAGTGACCTCAGGGAAGGATCACAGTCACTGGCCATACACATGTCAATATGAGAGCAGTCCTTCCCCCATTTCCCCCTGCCTCTCCTTACTTTCTGTTTCCCTGCGAGCAAGCCCAGCTTCGAAACTCGAAACGTTTAAAAACTTTCAAAATGTCTCAAGTGCCCTCATTTCATTTCAAGGCTGTTGTGAAGCCTTTCGGTTCATTTCAATTTTACTGTTTCAAACTCGAAATGAGTCAAAACAGCATCAAAATGAAACACCCAGCTAAATTTTGCACAACCCTACTACAAAACAAGCACTTTCAGCTAATCACTGTGAAGTGTACTTACATCTCAGGCTGGAAATTCATATGCAGAATTTCGTATAGAAATCTGCTTGACTATACATGTAAATACACAGTAAAATAAGAAAATTTACGCCGCATCTAGTGATTTCAAGCTCTTTACAAACACGTAGCAAGCCTCACAATTTCCTTTGGGGGGCAGATAAGCCTTAGTGTCACGGTTTTACTGAGGAAGAGGGTGGAAAAGTCCACATACCCTTGGGTGCTGAAAAATAAAGACATTGTTTAAGCATGGAAATAGCAATGCTATGTGCTTCAGAAGTGCACGGCACTTGGAAAAATCGCTCTACAACTCCAGCCAATTTTCAGTAGATCAGTCGCTACGGACTGAAGTAGCTAAATATCATCACCAGTGCTTAAAAAAAAGTAACATTTCACTCCCTCAACCTCCATTCATTTATTCTTTCTTCTCTTGCCCTTCCCCTTTTTTTTTTAAACCTTCATATGTTCTCTTCTTGTTTAAGCTGGATAAACAGTAATCCCTTCCAGTCTATTAGTCTACCTATGCAAACATTAGTACACACAGGCAGGGTGACTGCAATAAGTTGGCTAAGATCATGTGTTAAAACCTGGTAAGGGATTTCCCAACAAAACATGGAGTTCACCCAGAAAGCTGCTGTCACCATTCTCCTCTGACTATAAGGCTGCCTGCTGACTGTGCTGTTGCAGCAGGAGCTAGCAAACCCTGTGTTTTGCCCTGTGGGTATGCTCAACTATGCATGCAATGCCACTGTATAAAGAGAAAGACAAGCTCTGTAACCTCTGCCATTAACTCACGAAGCCACAAAACTGACCGCAGTCGGCTGGGCAGAGCGTACCTTGCAGCTCCTGTTATGCAATATATGTTTTCTATGTTCATGAAAAGAGAAAACAATGAGTTCTCACTGATTCAGTTTTCAGTTTTTTTCAGGAATATTCCTAGGGAACATGTGTATTTGGCAAACGTGCCGCTGCCATTGCATGCAGCCCTCGTTCAATAAAAGCTTTCCTTTGGCTTCTGTGAGCTATGACTCGGGGTGCAGAGGCCAGACTGTAATCATAAGATGTGCTTTAAGTGTGGGGCAGTGAATGGTGTAGGGGGTAAACTGGCACAGCAAAATGAAGTGTGGACAGGTTCAGGCTGAATCTAGCAACCATAGGTAATACACAGCAGTAGAGAAGCACAGCTTCACGGGCCTCAGCTGGTTACAGGCAACCAGAGTACAGCCAGGACTCTGGGTACGTAATTCTGGTTGCTAGCACTTTAGTAAAGTTTGGGCTGCCATGCCTTTACTGTGGTCATTCCCCAGGCTTACTAGCTCAAGCCCAAATAGTTGCACTCTCGTGTGCTAGAACTACAATTTCATATTACCGTGAAGATCTACCCAGAGCCATACTTTTGCACCTACAGTTGAGTCAGGATAGATTACTTTGCCCGTACAAAGTACTGGGGTAGCTTATTTTCTACTCAGGGCCAATCCAGCACTTTCAGTTCCCCACCCATTGCCACCCAGAGGGCTCCCAATGAGGACCGGTGGGCATGTAGCCTGTGCTCCCCTATCCATAGGGAGAGTCACAAACTAATTGATGCCAAGCACAGAAGTGAAGTGAATGGGTACACTGGGTCACTCATCTTCTATCCTTGAACATCACCAACGTGGTCCTACAACACTCACACTCAGGAAACCAAAAATTGAAAGGTGTAAGTGGTGACTGCATCTAGTTCTAGTGTGTATGCTGTGTTAGGAGATGTCATAGTCACAGAACCACAGAAAATGAGGGCTGAAGGGCCCTCAGGAGGTCACGTCTAGTCCAACGCCCTGCTCAAAGCAGGACCAGCCCCAACAACATGATGTCACTTGAGAAAAATGGGCTTGGGTATAAAAGATTACGAAGATATGTAGAAATCTACCCCTATTGGTGGGTAAAGCAGATGAAAGGAGAGCTAATGAAAATGGGGAATAAGGAGGACAAATAAGTGCAGAAGGGATGGTTTGCTGGCTGTAAAGAAACCTGAGTGTCAAAGACATTACATAAACCAAGCACTATTGTATGCACCAACCACAAGTACACAGAGAAAAAGGGAATTTACATTCAGGGTTGCATGCGGTCATCGTCTCCTTCCTCTCTCAGGGCAAAAGGGTTGTTAACCCAGAAGGGGATGAGGAAGCAGCTAGAAGAGCACCAGACAGGGCTGTGTTGGATCTGGTTGCCAAAAAGACAAGGATGACAATGCTGCAAAAGAAAAAGCAGAGGCAAGTTTATTCCTATATATGATGGGGGTGGCTATTGGAACAGGGGGTTTCAAGACAGCACTGAGAACTAAAGCAAATAGCTCTAGCAATAATCTCTTTCAAACACAGAGAAGATATGGGGCTTTAAGTTGAAAGAAGTCCGTGATCACCATCAGCAGTGGCAAGTGCCCGAGCAAGAAAACTAGTAACATTTGCACAAGTTTCACTTTCTTTTTAGTTTCCAGCCACGGCAGTGATGCAATCTGCTGTTTGTACGGAAAATGTGTCAGGGGAGGACAGATCACTCACCCAGGAGCATCTGCTCTACGCAGCCTTTCCACCATTAACCATACAAGTGAATGAGACAAACATCTGTGCAGGAGAGAGCAGATGCAGTCACAAACCACAAGTGCAGCCGGGAGCAGCGTGTTGGCGGGGGGAGAGGGGGGGTTGGAAAATGGAGAGCGGAAAGCAAGATGCATTGTTTGTCAGGAGCAGGGTCTCTGTCTGCAGATGCCTCACTGAGTCGTATAACCTTTATCTACTAACCACGCTGCCATCTGTTAGCATGGAGAGCAGCACAACGGCACTCAGGCATTGTGTGCATCAGATGGCACCACCTCTTCTAAGAGAAGCATCTGAAAAAGTCAATAAATGTGGAATTTGCCTACAGTGTGCAGACCACATGGGGAATCGTATCAGATGGCAACTACCGTTCTTTACAATGGAGGAACTGATGTATTAGGCACTTCCAACACGGCGCATTTGCAAGGTCCCTTTTTCTCGCCAAAGGGGAACTGAACTAAACTCTGCGAGCAGCGCGGAGAACGGGCTTCGGTTCATGGCTGCTGCTTCACAGCAAAGTGCTCGGTGTTCACTTGTGCGGAGAAGCTTCAAGAACTGCTTCCATCTCAGCTGATGCTACAGGCTCACGGGTTCTCCAGACCCCTGGTTGTCCCCTATTAATTCACTCCCCCTCTCTCTCATTCTCCTTCTGCCTCAAGCTGTACTGTCACTATTAAGAGCACAGGCCAGATGAGCAGTCCTAAGTTTTGGACAGTGTTTAACACATACTCTTGGAATAAGGGCCTCATTTAGGGCTCGCTTTATACCACGTGGGGTCTACAACCATTCTTGGATTTGCCCATGGGCAAAAGCAGAGTCAGTCATGTTCTGTGCATTCATCTTGTAGATGCAAGTGGCACGAGTCCTGCTGCTAACCACCCCTAATTCGTGAGCCTGCCCAGTGCTGTTGGTGGTGGCAACCCTCAGTCCTCCTGGATCATAGTGTATGCACAAGGGCCACCCAGACCTTTGATGCATATGCCTGGGCAGGATTTTTTTGGAGGAGCGGAGGCTTAAATGCTGTAAAGAAAAGTGAAACACCAGTTGTTAAATGCTTAGGAGAGAATCTACCCTAGGTCTTTGAAAGCTTTTGACCAGATCCTCAAACTGAAGTGGTGTAGGACCACTGAAGGCCACAAGAGCCATTGATTTAAATCAACTAAGGATCCATCCCTGCTTCAAAATTAACTAAACCCCATGAGAGCTCGTACAAACTGCTGGGCAGGGAAAGGCATGGCAAAACAGCCTGCCCAATCACTTGAAATACTGGCTGCAATATTTTGTTTTTAAAGTACAGCAACAAAATAATATGCCATACTGCTATGTTTTGATGGAAGCAAAAAATAAATAAATCAGGAATCGCATCTTTTTCCTGCCTATGGGGCAGGGGGCTGGACTTGATGATCTTCCAAGGTCCCTTCCAGCCATAATGTCTATGTCTATGAAATCTTTGCTATTGCAATGGAGAAGGGTGCTGCTTTTCTATTTGGTTCTCT
>NW_017729029.1:36511346-36513138 GCF_001723915.1 Gavialis gangeticus
GATGATCTTCCAAGGTCCCTTCCAGCCATAATGTCTATGTCTATGAAATCTTTGCTATTGCAATGGAGAAGGGTGCTGCTTTTCTATTTGGTTCTCTGTTGTCATCATCCTTCTTCCCCTTTTTGTCCCATCTACATGGGGTCGCTCTTGTAGATCTTGGTTCTCCATTGGCTTCAGTCACATACGTCTTCTTCTGATTCCTTCTGTCTCATGTCTCTCCCCATGATCTGTCTCCATCTCATCTTTGGTCTTCCTCTTCCCCTTCTCCCTGGTAGCGCCATTCTGGTAACTTCTTTTCCCACGTAGTCTTCTGAACTCCTTTGAGCATGCCCATCCATGCCAGTCTTCTCTTTTGTACTTCTTTAGATGCCTCCACTACCTTCACCCATCCTTACTTTATCCATCTTCGTCACTCCAGACTTCCATCAGAGCATCCTCATCTCTGTCATATTCAATCTCTTTTCCTGAGTTTTATTCAGGGATCATGTCTCCACTCTGTACAATAGTGCTGGATGCACACATGTCTTGTAGACCTTCCCCTTCTGCTTCACTGGTACTCTCTTATCACATAATATCCCTGTCACCAATTTCTAGTTCATCTACCCTGATGTTATTCGATGGTTCAACTCTTCATCTAACCCTGTATTCCACTAAATGGTTGACCCCAGATCCTTGAACTTGTCAACTTTTTAACAAGTTTCTCATTGATTTTCACCTTTCCAACATCCAGTACGTCAGAGAAATCACAGTGCATATATTTCATTTTGGATTGACTAATCTTTATTCCTCTTCCCTCTCGCACTTCTCTCCAGTGGCCGAATCCAGCTTGCATTTCCACTAGACCCTCAGCACGAATGACCATGTCATCCACAAACATGATATTCCAGGGTGGTCACCTTCTTACGTGTTCAGTAAACACATCCATCACAACTGCAAACAGAACTGCTCCTCACCTTCGTTGCACACTTCCAACATGTTGTTGATGGCTCTGACATATTCCTCTGGTGCCTCCTTAATTTTCAGGCACCCCCATATTTCCTCCCTGGGTACATGGTTCCTTATTGCACCCAGTTATATTTTCAACATAGCCTTGATGTTTTGCAGGCTTCTTATTTATGGTTTTATTCCAATTCTCTTTCTCCCATCACATCTTCCCTTTGCTTTAGGTAGGAACAGCAGTAAGCACACTTGCAGGACTCAACCTTCCCCCTGCCCTCCATCCAGTGGCCTTCAGTGCTTTTGAGGACAAAGAGAACAAGATATTTCACGAACGCAAAGCATGTTACTTTGTGCAGTGATCTCTTACATGGCTCCATGCTTGTCATATCCACAGACTGTACTGCCATTTTTCATATTAATACGCTGTATGTTTTCCAATTAGTCATGGCAAATTAACTGTCCTTGCCTCATCATAGGCAAGGACAGCTCAGTTGGCCTCAGTGGAGCATTTCATCTTGTGAATTCTTCAGTCAGATCAAGAGGTATTAAAGTGAATGAATGCATTATTAGTATGATCCTTTTAGTCACCAAGTCTCCGGCACAGAGGCAAATGCAGGCATTCAGATTCTTTCACGTCCATAGACAGTAGAGAAACAGGAGACCATTTTAGGTGATTGCATTTTTAAAATTAAAAGAAAGCTGCTGCAGAATATAAATATGCATTTCATCTGTAAAGTCTAGGTTAATTTAGAAATCTCCAAAGGAGATGAGGGAGTGTTGGGGGGGCGGGGGGGAGGACACAGGTTCACATGCTATTTTTTGGCTTCCCAGCCAGGTAACTGAAGCTTCTTAA
>NW_017729029.1:36513149-36523028 GCF_001723915.1 Gavialis gangeticus
AAGTTTCTCATTGATTTTCACCTTTCCAACATCCAGTACGTCAGAGAAATCACAGTGCATATATTTCATTTTGGATTGACTAATCTTTATTCCTCTTCCCTCTCGCACTTCTCTCCAGTGGCCGAATCCAGCTTGCATTTCCACTAGACCCTCAGCACGAATGACCATGTCATCCACAAACATGATATTCCAGGGTGGTCACCTTCTTACGTGTTCAGTAAACACATCCATCACAACTGCAAACAGAACTGCTCCTCACCTTCGTTGCACACTTCCAACATGTTGTTGATGGCTCTGACATATTCCTCTGGTGCCTCCTTAATTTTCAGGCACCCCCATATTTCCTCCCTGGGTACATGGTTCCTTATTGCACCCAGTTATATTTTCAACATAGCCTTGATGTTTTGCAGGCTTCTTATTTATGGTTTTATTCCAATTCTCTTTCTCCCATCACATCTTCCCTTTGCTTTAGGTAGGAACAGCAGTAAGCACACTTGCAGGACTCAACCTTCCCCCTGCCCTCCATCCAGTGGCCTTCAGTGCTTTTGAGGACAAAGAGAACAAGATATTTCACGAACGCAAAGCATGTTACTTTGTGCAGTGATCTCTTACATGGCTCCATGCTTGTCATATCCACAGACTGTACTGCCATTTTTCATATTAATATGCTGTATGTTTTCCAATTAGTCATGGCAAATTAACTGTCCTTGCCTCATCATAGGCAAGGACAGCTCAGTTGGCCTCAGTGGAGCATTTCATCTTGTGAATTCTTCAGTCAGATCAAGAGGTATTAAAGTGAATGAATGCATTATTAGTATGATCCTTTTAGTCACCAAGTCTCCGGCACAGAGGCAAATGCAGGCATTCAGATTCTTTCACGTCCATAGACAGTAGAGAAACAGGAGACCATTTTAGGTGATTGCATTTTTAAAATTAAAAGAAAGCTGCTGCAGAATATAAATATGCATTTCATCTGTAAAGTCTAGATTAATTTAGAAATCTCCAAAGGAGATGAGGGAGTGTTGGGGGGGCGGGGGGGAGGACACAGGTTCACATGCTATTTTTTGGCTTCCCAGCCAGGTAACTGAAGCTTCTTAAATGATTTTTTTCTAATGAAGACACTCAGCACAAGATCCCGCTGGGCATAAACTGCAATGATGCAGTCATTTACACCAACTGAGCAACTGACCTTCATCTATTTCTGGCATGTTTAAGATGTGTTCGGAGCTACTTGCCGGCCTTCCCTCCTCCTCAAATAAGTTAAACCTGAGAAGCATGAGAAAATAGGAAAATTGAGGGGTTCTGCTCAATGAAAAGCTAATTTAACCCACATATTTTATCAGGCATAATATATACTGCCTCTGGTAGCGCCACCAACATCAATTCACTGGACCCAGTAGTAAAATGCTCATGCAATCTAAGGCTCATAAGTATTAAACGTATTGCTTCTCTTCAAATCTACTTCCTTGTTTCCACATACAGAAAAGTATTCAACCAGACACAATGGCTCGTGGCCTGTTAATGCAATTGGCACTCTTAATCCATGACACCTGCAAAACATGTGTTTGATTCCTTCTGACAAAAGAAGAGAAATGCTCAAAGGCTGTCATGCAGCTTCTCTTTTATAATTGACATGCCTAATCCCTTGATGTCTGCAATCTGTGCATAGTCAGACAAAAAAAAAGTTTCAGAGGAAATGTGTATCCCTCCGGGCAGCATCTAGAAACTAAGTGTTAGGACAGATATTTTGTTACCTGCTGACCTGTCATTTGGGGAGAACCCCTGCAGAAAGGGACATGAGCAGCGGGCTGTTTCACAATGGATACAGGTACGATCCAAATGGATAAAACTGGTTGGTCCTTGCTAATTTATTTAACATCACCATTATCAACATGGGGCACTCGCTAGAACAATAACTAAACTCTTTAAAATATTGAAGTGGTGTGTCTGAAAGGAGTTGATGTGTTTTTAAGGCATCAGAAAGGTGATTATTTTTTTGCATAATTATCCCACTGCTTAGTGTATGCAGAGGCCCCAGAGGATAGGGTCTATGATGGTATCTAATGGGACTTAATCTATTAGTTTAAACAGTAGATGATCATCCTTTCAGTATTGAAAGCCCCATGTTCAAACTCAGGTGGTAATTTGTTAAACTTGGGCAGGTAGCCACAGAGTTATTTGCTCTTTCAAGGCCTGATTCAAAGCTGATTGAAGGCAATAGATGGCTTGTTTTGGATATGGCCTTAGTCCTTGGCCTCCCTAGGAACAAGTGTGGTGGTCACAAGTGCAGCAATATACAGTCTGTAGAGGTGGGGACCTCCCAGTCATCAATGAATTCTAGCCATGGACTGCTGCACTTCCAGTGAGCACCAGTGAAGTCCGGTGGACCCCAGGCAAGTCCCTCAACACATGCCAGTTGCAGGGTTAAGGCCCAAATTAATACCAGCAGCTCTTCTGAGATATCATTTAGCAGATGGATATGACCGAAGCTTCCTACAAAGTCAGATAGGCCCAAATCATGACCCATAAAAGTAAAAAAAGCACCAGACGGCATCACCCTAACTCACCCGGCCCTAACTAAAAGGATTTAACTAAAAAACAAAACTTCAGAAGAGAGTAATAGGGAACTCAATAGCATGTCATATGAGCCAAAATTACATTTTTCCTTAAATCTCCAAGTAAAATCAAATTCAAATTTTGCTTTTTGCTTTAAATGTGCAATTAGCAGTGACATTTTTCAATTGCTCAAGTGACAGTTTCAATCTTAGCACTTGACATAAAAGATGACATATTTTTAGACACTTGAATTGACTAGAACGCTATAAGCATTTTCCTGTATAGTAATTGCAGATCTTCTGGTGATAAATCAATTACAGGAGTGACAAATGTTGTACTTAAATAATTGGAGGCAAACAATATCCCACTGCTTCTGCATGTATCAGCTTCAAATGAGCGGCACTCAGTAAAACATCTGCTTCGTTTAATTCTGCGCTTGCCTATGTAGCTACACTCAGCGCTGTGCTTGTTGTAGAACCCGTTCAAGTGCATAATCGGTAGAGTTCCAGCGCCCTAGAACATCCTCTGCTGTCGACATGTCAAAAAGTTGTTTTTCTCGGGTAGCTTACTTTAGATTTGCCTGAACGATGACACAAGGCAGAGAAACATCCCTGAAGACTTGAAGAGCAACCTTAGCATATTTGTAGTCTCTTTGTCATGCAGGGAGCCTATGCAGATCTTTAAATGATATGCAAATCACTGTGAATAAGTCAACCTGTTACACAAGGAATGAGGCAGAGCCAGAAGCATCTGCTGCTTCTTGAGAAAGGGTTGCTTACTGAAAATCCCCTACCACATTTCAACTCTGTGAATGCTTTCTTGGGAAACTCCACGTATTGTTGGAAAATCCTATACCACCTTCTAACTGGGTGACAGAAAGGGTTGCTTACTCCACCTTCGGAAGTCCCAGTTACGTTACATGGAGTGCCCCGCTGGCACTGGCCATGCTACTGCATTCAAATTCCTACCAGGATACTATAAGCAAAGTGTAGAGTTGCCGCAAAAAGGGAAAGGAGACAGATGAATCAAGAAAAGAGATGCACTGAGCGTATGCATGAACCGGGCCATGTGCTTTGCCTGATCGTCCCAATTATCTGGGATGAAACGTGTGCAGGGTGCATATCACAGCTACAGGCAGAACCCTGCAACTGAGAGGCTGCACACTGACATCTCTATACCCATAATGCCAATCCCAAAACATGTTGGTGTCTCTTATGCAACCATTTCTTTTTTATGTCAATATTCTAGCACAGGAGGTGAGGAGTTACTGTGCAATTAGTCAGTCCCAGGTACCGTGAATAGCTTTCAGACCCTCTTACAAATAATAATAGCGTGCTTCAACATCTCTTCACTCGAGGACTATCTCTTGGAGAGTGTCTGAACAATTGGAAGGTGGAAGCTGAACAATTCTCTCATCAATGATGTCATCTTGTACATCCTAGAGAGAGAGAACAGCCCCATGCTTATTTTAGGGCCTGACCCAAAGTCAAGGGAAATCATTAAAAAAAACCTTCACTGTTTAAAAAGGGCCAGGAGTCTTAGTACAGCATCTCATCTGCCCACTCATCCACCCATGAAAATCGTCACACTTAGTTTCATGTTTTTAATTCCTTCTTTTAAAAGGGGAAAGTAAGAGAAAGGAAACAAAGTTAGGGAAAGAGAACCCCAAGCTGACACCAGATCATTCAAGAGACCCCCAAACCCACACCATGTGATCCCTGGATTTAGAAGGGACATAATAGTGTTATTCCTGGAAAGGCTACCATGACCTACAGTGGGTGGGAGGCTACTCAGCCCAGCAAATGTATAGGAGGGTAACTAGGTCATAGACACCCTGAGAAAAATACGCTAGTTTTTAACAGCCACATTTATTCCTGCAGTATCTTTTGGGATGACCACGGAGCCTGAGTTTAACCCCAAGATGATTTTCCCTTACTGACATGTTAATACATTATCCTTTCCTGTTTGCATCTATTTAGCCTGGGCCCCACTAGAACAGAAACATTAAAAATAAGTAAGGCAAAAGCTATGTTTGAAAATGCATTAGCTGTTCTACAGTCAACCCTGTGATAACGAGAAGTCATAATTTACAAGTCGTGTTGAGTTATGGCTGAATATATAGGGTATTCTTAGTTTAGAAAAATATTCCAAGTATGGTTCAATATGCACTGTGCAGTTATCCCCTAAAAAATACTATCCGTGCAGGAAATCTTGGCATTACAACGAAGGGATTTAGCAGAACACACGTCTTGATTGTTGATTAAGTACTTGTTTACTCATAGAGCTCTGCTAATAAGCTCTATAGCTCAAATCAGCAGAATGCATCTGGATCTGTAAAATAGGAAATTGGATCAACAAAGTATACCTTTTTCATGAATAAAATATGCAGGAAAGAATAGTAAACTTTGCATCTTGAGTAATAAGCTATCTGCTCAATCAGCATAAAAGTACAATGATAAAAGTATGTAGCAAAGGAAAAACAAATCAATGAAGTATACAGCTTGATCAGCATCTTATACACTATAAATCATAAAATTAAGCAGCTTGGCCACCGAGGCTAGGTACAGACATTCAGAAAGCCCAAGGTGGAATCGATCTAACTTATGCGGTTTTCTGTAAGTGGAGTAGTTTAGATCAATAGTGAACTGAACACACATTCACCTTTTGATGTGGAGGGGCAAATCTTAGACCAGATTCTTCCATTTTTCAACCAGATGCCAAACTTCTGTTCTGTTATGGATACAGACCAGTTGCTGATCACCTATACTAGTAAAAGTGTGATATCCATACCTGGCCTTAGTGGTTGCATTATAGCATAGCAAAAGTTTAAATTAAAGGCATGGAAAATGTGCGTATGGGCATAGAAATATGACGGGATAGAAGAAAACCTCGAATCCCTCTTCCTCTTGCTGTCTTGATTTTTGCACAAGTATTGACGTGATGTAATTTGTAAAAACTAAAAAGGCAAAGCTTGAACAAGTTGGGTGGCAAAAGCTGACATAAAATGATCAAAACTGCATGCTGAATTAGACGCGCGCATGCAAGCTTGAAAAGAAATTCTCTGGTGTGGTTAAAACATGAGTCTGACATTCAAGAACAAATATGCTGATCCCTGCTGCCCCGTTTCCTTCTTGTATAACTTTGTGGTAGCATTTTGGGTGCTCCACTGGATTAGAGCTATACCTGGTAAACATTTATATTTTAGCTTGAGCATTACATCCACTATTTTAATAATATGCAACAGTGTACTGGAAATAGACCCCTTTGAAAGAGGAGTGAGCTGCTACAACCTCCTACGAACATTTTCTTATTTTTAGATTTATATACACATGTTCATTTTAAGCAGAAGAGCTAAGGCTGGGGTGGACATGTTTGCAGAGGATGATAATAGGAGGAGGCATATGTGTACACCCCATGTTGTGCAAAACAACTCAGCAGTAGTGCAAGGTTTGGGCTAGGACTTGAAGAGCCTTAAGTCTGATTTTTTTTCCCAGTCGAGGCTTCCCCAGGAGATGGGAGGTCCAAGTTTAAGCATCCTGCAGATCATTTTTGTTTCGGAAAAGCTGAGGTAGACTTCCAACGAAGAACGAGCTGCATTCTCCCCTATGCCATGATAATAAAAAAAAAGATTACGTACTTTCTCAACGTGGTTGTAACGTTATCACAACCTGCATGTAGCTTGAACTGCCTCACCTTCAGTATTCCCTTCCCTTCCCCGCACCCCCCTGCCATCCAAATGACCTTTATAGACACCTTTCAGAGACAGATAGCACAGGCATTTCTACAAGGACATTTATCTTTTTACCAGCTTAAAAAGTTCTGTTGAATCTCTAATCCTTGTGTGTTGTGCTCATCATCCATAAATCACGCTCACCTTTATTAGTCAGCTTAGGGGAAGAATGCTTTCCTACAGCCTTTTCAATCTTAGACATGTCTTTGTTTGCTTTATTTGATGCGGGTTTCATCCCTCCTACCCAAGTACATTCAATTCCTGTCACTGTCAGAGAATCCCATTATATTTCAAGAAGAGGTCAATATTACGGAGGACGATACTGAATCAGTATTTTGTCTCAGACCTTTCAAAAAGTCTTTTTTTTTTTCCCCCCCCCAGAAACAATCAGGGATTTAATGGAGCTGGGTGGTAGCAGCTCACTGAACTGCTGCTTTTGGGAGTCTGCCATCTTGTCCTTCATTTAAAAACGGAAATTAAGTCTCGAGCCCTTGTGGCTGTAAAGATAACATTCAAATGGTGAGCTGATGTAGTGATGGCTGCAGGAGTCTGCAGGGAGATGGGCACAATAGCTGAACCACCCTGTTAACCCTGACGTTTAATGTTAGGAATTTAGGGGTATTGATGCACACATGCATACGAGACAAAGCAAAGCGTACCAGCTATAACTGCCTATGTATTCCTCTCACTCCGCAGTAAAGAAAAGCTAATTTACAATAAATTATCCCAAAATAGAAAGCATGAAACTACCACATATAGAGTTTTGTTTCTCTGTCCATGCCCTTAAATTTCCAAATACCTTTAACTAATTCTCTGTTGATCAGAATTCACCAACAGAAGTGATAAAGAGTTCTGTACATTTGAAAGCCAGAAGGGATTATGGGGTAATCTAGGATATCCTCCTGGTTATTAAATTATGAGATCAGTAAATTGGCCTTGGCTAAAGCACCACTTTCAGAAAGGGATCCAGTCTTTATTTGAATACAAAGAAGAGAAAATCTTCTATACCCTCGACATCCTATCCAATAGTTAGCCATGCTCACCCTTAGAAAAGCATACCTATTTCTTCTCTGAAATGATCTGGTTTTTGATTCCAGCCGTTGGTTCTTGTTGTGCCCCTCTACTCAAGAGCTCCGTAACCCCAAACTGTTAACAGCAGTGTTGTGACTTCTTGTTGCTGCCATCATTATCACAATTGCGTGGCTGCAGCAAAAGGGGCATTTTTGCCTCTCCCTCCCCCCCCCCCCCATCCCCACCTGCTTCCAGGGCATCTCCCAGTCCCTTTGCCCAAGTTATACTACTGCATGTCTGTAAAGAATGTGGTATTCAAAAATTGGGCTAACCAAGGCCACGTACACTGGCAAAAGGGATCCCCTACCCCCACCCCATACCCCATCCCCACTCCTATATTGTACTTCCCTTTTTATACATCCCAATATTGCAATGAACCCTTTCCCTACAGGACTTTTCTTCTTTCCTTCCTTTCCATTCTTTCATCTACTATGATTCCTAGATCCTTTTCAGACTCTGGAGGTGAAGCCTGTATTCCTCCTTCATAAATCTGTATTTCTCCTTTCTACATACATTGCTTTGCATTCTGCTGTATTAACATCTTTTGTTGGAATGGGCCTGACTTGCCAAGTGATCCACAACAACCTCTATCTTCAAAACTGCAGATGATACAGCGGGCAGAATAGCTGTTCTTTTCTTCCTCCCCTGCCCATTCACCTGTCACTATAGTTACTTCCAGGTCATTGAGGAAAATCTTGATTAGCATTATGCCTACAGCCAGATCCTCCCGAACTCCAGTAGCAGCACACCCGTTCAGTGAAGATCCTTAGTCCTTTTGGCGAGTGCTGTATAGATATTGTATACTGACTGCTATTCCTTACAAATCCAAGCCTCGTGCAGTACTATGTCAATAGATTGACAGTAATATATTGAGACTTTAGAAAGGTCTAAATATATTACATCAATGTAAACATCTATAAATCACCAAGCGTGTGATTTTGAAAGGCTAAAAGCAGGTTTATTTGATAAAAACTATTTCCCTCAAAAAACAGTACATCATAATATGAAGTTCTGCACAAGCTACTATGGTGTAGCTGCTTCTTCTGGTGTCTCCTTCTGCTATAATGAGTACCCAGAGCTCAAGTGAAAACTTGGGAAGAATGCTATTATTGCATCTTGTATTTTAACTAGGAAACAATATATAAAGGATGATGAAAGTGTACTTGTGATCCCCAGGGGTCAGGGTTTCTAAGAGTTTGGAATATCAGTACCTTCATAAAAGGACCATTTGAAAAGTAGAGGAAGAGAACACTATACGAAAAAATGTTCCCCAGGAAAGTAAAAATGACAGAATTGAACCAAATCTCAGTTACATCTATGAGATTGAGCACAGTATACCCTTAAAAGATACTCTTAAAACAATCTCTCCCTCTACCCCCTCCACACACACTTTGTTAAAGGCCAAATTTGGCACCTCTCACTGAGTACAACTCAAGATGCCTTTGATCCCAGCCACCATATTAAAAAATGGACAGCTATAGTGGGTCAATAGCAGTCCACCTTAAGATCGTGTCACATAGGCTAGGTACAGACGTTCAAAGAGCCTGAGGTGGAATTAAGTTACACAGTTTTCTTTATGTGGCACAGTTTAGTTTGGTAGTGAACAGAACACACGTTCACCCTTTGGTGGGTGGGGAGAGGTGTAGTGGGATGGGGATATATCTGAAGTTTGGTTCCACCATTTTTAAAGCAGCCCAAATTTCTGTTCTGTTATGGGCATAGACCAGTTTCTGATCACTTATACTTGTAAAAGTATACCTATACCTGGCCATTATTGTCACGTGCTATACAGAACCTGGAACCAGCTCATGTCATTAAATAAGGGATGTTATGTACTCCGTAGTGTTTTTCAGTGCCCTTACCCTGGTACGCATTTTGCAGAAATAGTACAAAAAGTGAATAAGGACTTGCAGATTGGCCAACAAACTACAGTGTAGCTAAGTAAAGACAGCCAAAAAGCCCAAGGCTAAATCAAATTGAATCTTCGCAGGTTAGTCTAAGCTGTGTAGATAGAACCAATAAGCAAGTGAACATACATTCACTTCTGATTCCAGAAATGCAGCCACATGCCTGCAGTGACCCAGGCCAGAAGCTAGAGCACACCTCCCTGCTCAGCTGGAGGATGCAGCTTGGGCCAAAGCTAGCCCTGCCACCCTGTTGCGGGGGTGGGGTTGTGGGGGAGGTGCAAAGCATCCTGGGATGCTGGGGAACTGAGAGTTAAACTGAATCTGGAGGGGGATCTGGGACAGAAGTTCAGTAAACTGATTTAACCTAAATTGGTTAAGTGTGATACTACATCCATCCATGTTTATCTTAAACCAGTTTTAGCCATTTTGGCCAAGTATAGACAGTCAAAAAGGAGGCTGAATCAACTCAGTTTTCACAGGTTAGTTTAAGCTGTGTAGATTGAACCAATAAGCAAGTGAACATTCACTTTTGAGTCTGGAAATGCAGTCATATGCCTACAGTGGCTCAGGCCAGAAGCAGGCACTGGTTTCTGGCCAGTGGGAGCTGGTGGGGAG
>NW_017729029.1:36528028-36542156 GCF_001723915.1 Gavialis gangeticus
AGTTAAGTCTGATAGTGCATCCATCCAGGCTTATCTTAAACCAGTTTCATCCATTTTGAAACCGGATTATGTGCACTGGACTTCTGCTGCGCTGCTTTGAAACCGTTTCCAATCACTTATACCAGTTTGTGTGTCATTTCTGTCCCTAGCCTTTATAAATCTGGTTCCAGGGAAAAGGTGTATTTTCCTAATTCCTCCAAACATTTCACCTGTTGCAGAAGTACCAGGAAAACTAGATAGCAACCACAAGCACGATGAGGTGAAGGAGGGCAGGATGATTCCTGCATTCAACACCTGTAGATTCTTGGTTACGTTGATATTTATATACCACATGCTTGGAATAATGATCAGATCTCTTCCATCTGACATTTGTTTCCAGGGGCATAACATGCAAATGCATGGCTTGTTTTCAGAGTACAGTTGGGTCATGCTATTTTAGGAGAACATGTACAGACTGTTCCCTCCTCTTGGTTTCTGCTACTATTAAGAACAATCAAAAGGGTTAACTTATAAATATTATGCCAGTTATAAATGAGTGGTCCAAAACAGTAATGGCTACATTTTGCCCGCTTTCTTTGTCTGTAACACTTGAATTAGAGCATTCATTTTACATCCAAAAGATACACACTGGATAGTGATATAGAATCATAACCTCAGTTTAGTTTCCAAGATTATGTTTACTGGCTGGAAGGACCACTTATACTGTTTCATTTCCCCTGTAATATTTAGGCAATTATTTCTTCTCATACCATAGGCTGCGGTTAGAGTTAAAATAGAAAGTATTATCCCAATTTAAAAAACAAAATAAAATATATAGTATTCAAGGCAACAATGTTGCATAATGTTACTCATGAAATTTTAATGATTTTTGATGCCGTAACCATCAACTGCATATAAATAAATTTGACTTGTCTGAAATGTTTTATCCCAGCAGTTGACGTGTCTGAGATCAGGACTACATTTTATTCAGAATATAAAAGCCAAGAAGAAGTTAAGGGACTGGATAAAAATAATCTCTTGTAAACATCATAACATCTTCTAGCCAGCAGCAGCATTATTCTGCTGCTTCTGGAGGGTGTAAGATGAAAATGCAAAAGTGCCGATCATTTATGGGGAAGGGGGGTGGGAAATTGCTACCTATAGTTTCAGAACAGAAGCTGAGAAGCAAAAGTCCATCCCTGTGATGGTGTAGTCCATAATAAACTCTGTGGATCAAGATAGTGATATATTGGAAGAATTGGCCCTAAAATTCCCCCCAGTGAAGGAGGAGGAGGAGGACAGGTAGACACTGTACACTGTACAACTCAATGCCTAGGCTTACAGAATTGTCCATCCCCTTCAGGCAGCAGCATTTCTACAAGAGGCAGGAAGGAAGATACGGTGGGCAAAGTGCTGGGTTGGGCTCTGTTTGTTCAGTGTTTGCACATAAGTACCTAAATATCTTTATACGTCCTTAATTCCAATTGCATTGAAATCAGTGAATGATGGGTTCCCCAAACCCTTTAAAATCAGAGCCTCTGTGTCTGTACCTCTGTTTCCCATTGGCAATCGCACTTCCTTACAGCATCAGGGTGTTCTGAGGATAACTGCATAAAAGTTTGCCGGGGGCTTAGATACTACAGTGTTAGGGGCCAAGTACTTAAGATTGATATAAGCCTCAAAACACTAGAGGGTGAAATCACCACAAATTAATAAACAGCTGAAGCAGCTTGACACTCCACCCAGCAGGAACCACTGATAATAAAAGCAGTATCATTACAGTTGGGAAAAATACAAAAAAATTGAAAGCTAGAGTTGCTGGAAGAAAGTGTTTGAGCATCTTGGAAACAGTGAGAAGGAAAAATATATATATCTATAAGCCAGCATGTGTTGCTAAGCAAGTCTACTATTGCCTATCAACTGTTAGCAGCTTTTCAAGTACCCAGTACTTGGATTGTAATTCGGCATGTTTTTCACATTGCCAAGGAGATAGAAGTGCTCACCAGACTGATCTGAGAAGCAAATCGATCTTAGCTGTTTCTCTTCTGCACTGGGTTCTTCTAATAGCTACAGGTTAAAGAAAAGCTCTGAATTATTTTGTCAGAGTCAAAAAGTAATCTTAAGTTAGCAACTGAGGAAGGCACAGCATGGTGGCCTGCATGAAACATTTCTTTGGGCAGAGAATGCTGGATGCCTTTTAGCCATCAGATTTATAGGAATAAAGAAGAGTTCAGAAAATAAGAGATCTGCTATTCTCAGCCAGACACTAAGGCTAGCTACAGACATTAAAAAGCCTGAGGCAGACTGGATCTAAGTTACACGGGTTTTTGTAAGCAGTGTACTTTTGACCGATAGCAAACAGAACACACGTTAGCCCTGTGGGATGGAGGGGAGGTGCAAATCTTAGACCAGGTTCCGCCATGTTTAAACCAGTCAGTGTGCACTAAATTTCTCTTCTCTTATGGGTGTAGACCATTTTTTTGCACCGAGCCTCAGTTCCGTTCCAGGTATAGACAGGTTTCCAATCACTTATCCAATCACCCGCTCCAGAACAGCATCATGATGTTGCATGTTCTTTATGCTCTGGCTAAAATCGCAGTCCCAAGAATATTCTCTTCTTACGTTCACAACGGTCTTCAAATGCTCTTGACTGGAGCAGGGAGAACATCTTCAGCCTGGCCAGAGTTGAACTATTTGCTAGAAGTCTCAGATGACCTGCAAGGTAAACAAAGAGTTAAATGTTTGACAGAGCAACAGAAAGTAAAGCATAGCTACTAGAGATTCAGGGGTATGTAGGGGTGTGCTACGGTGTGTATCAGGCAGTCAGAAGATCCAGGAATGGGGAACTATGGGATTGTCAATGGAGGAGTAGCTATACTACATCCGCACTGCAAAGTGGTGGAATACCTGGAATGCAGTGTCATGGCAAGTGAGGGGAAGGGAGGATGAGCAGAGTGACTGCCCTGGACGCCAAAGTGAAGGGGCGCCAACAGGTGCTTTCCAGCCAGGGCAGGACATGGGACAGAGCTATGAGCGGCTCATTTGGGGAGGCACAGGGACAGGGGAAGGACGGCTCCTATCTCTGCGTGCACTCTTGGGCAAGCATGGGGGCAAGGGGTGCCCCATGGATCTGTTCATGGGGTAAGGGTGAACTGTGGCTGCAGGCTTTGCAGAACAGAAGTTCAGGCCATATAAACCAGTTTAAAAATGGCTGAAAATGGTTTAAGATAAACCTGGTTGCACGTAGTAGCAGACTTAACTGATTTGGGTCAAACTGGTTTATGAAACTTCTGTCCCAGACCCTTCCTGGTTTAAATTAAATCAGAGTTCCCCAGCATCCCAGCATGCTTTCCAGCCCTGGGATGAGCTGGGCTGGGCTGTCTGCACCCCAGCTGGGGTCAGGGCCCAAGGAGGGGAGTTAAACCCCGCTTCTCCTGAGTACAGAGCTGCCCTGCCATGCTAAACTTACTGAAAATTACTGCTGGCTGCAACTGTGGACTATAAATCCCAAAGGCACCTGGAAGCAGGGAGAGGAAGTGATGAGCAAACCTGCAGAGTCCTGCTGCTGTAATTCTGGAACACAAATTCCAGAGACCTCAGGGGTAGCAGGAAGAGGAAGTGAGCACACAGCCCATGATGGCTACATGGCAGAGAGTCATGCCTTAGTGCCCCCCAGCTTCTGGATTGAGCCACTGCAGGCATGTGGCTGCATTTCCTGAATCAAAAGTGAATGAGTGTCCAGTCGTTTCTCAGTTTAATCTCTGCTGCTTAGACTAATCTGCAAAGATTGAATCGATTCAGCCTCAGGCTTTTTGATTGTCTCTACTTAGCCATACACTCCAGCAGTTGCCAAATTCTGATAAATCATCTTCTTCATAAATGAGAGTTACCTTGGCACGCTTCCATCCAGAGGTAAAGCAATCCCTCTTGAGGAGAACTTGATAAAATAAGCTGAAGAGAAACACAAAATCTACCAGATACCACTGCTCTGGAAAACGTGTTTTGAATCCTCCCCAAATAATATGTATAGCCCTTTCATGGTATGTATTGCAGACTTCCAAGAACAGAAGCTCTTCTTTTTGCCATCCCATAACCACCAGGTGAACCCTCGTATCTGGAAGCCATCTCATTCTGAGTCATTCATATTTCACTGAAACCTCTCAACTTCTGTTAAAAAAATATCTTTTTAAATCTCCTTTGCCTTATAAATACATGCAGATAGATCCTGTTTGTGGTGTTCTTATGCTACTTCTGAACCATTGGGTTGATTAAGCTCAACTCAGAGAACAGCTGCTCACAGACATACATTGAACAAGGGAAATGTGAGAAGGGCAGCACAATAATCATGCGGCATCTTGCAACACCTGAACAGAAGCAAAAGACAATTCTCTCTAATTGAAAGCTGTGTGCTCCCTAATTTCCCATCTAAGGGGGCGCATTTGTTTCTGTCATTTTGAAATTTAACTCTTTCTCTAGGCATTTATTCAAAGTGTAGCCTTTCCCCATAATCTCGCTCATTTTGTATAGGTAAAATGTTAATGAAAGGAAGCTCAAGCCTTTACATGACTAATAATGGCATCCATTCATCAGCAAGTGATGGTGGATATTGCAGCTATTCTGCTGACTGGTGGTGCATTTTCTCTTTAACTAAAGCTATTAATGAAATGCATCTTTTAAATGTCTATTGACCTTGGGCAGTCTTCTCAGCATTTCCCAAGACTACTGATAGAAAGTCCACAGATCCGCTTCTAAACCAATGTTAGAAATGGTTTAAGTCACCAACTCAAGTTCCTAATGAACCGTGAGATCACTGAAATAACTTGGATATGTTCCTAAGCTTTACAGTTTTTGATTACTTTGCATAATGTGGCATCTTGTAATACATGTGAGGCTGGTAAATCCTTCTGTCTCATTCAGTTTATGATAATTTTTAACCTTTATTCTGAAGAAGAGGGCTTATCTCATCAAACTATGCTACAAACCCATCAAATTCCTGTCCCTGCCTATGCCATACGACACGGTATAATAGCAAAGTTAAGTACTGGGACTGATCTTCATCAAGGATTGGCAGCAGTTCAGAGCTTACACCATGGTTCAATTTACAATCTTGGCAACTCTATCCAGGGTATCCTCCAAATTCTTGCTCCTGGCCCTGGAACCAACTGCCTCTTAGCAAAAGAGTCAGTGAACCTGGACAACTGGATATTTCACCCTGGATGAAAACAGATGACAAACCATTTTCAGTGCTCTATTAATGGTCACTGAAAAGTAGCTTCCCCAGGCTAATCTTTTCACAGAGGGGGGAAAAAAAAGCTTCACTGACTGCACAGTACATGTCTTTCCCTTGCATAATCCCTTTTTGACTAATAGCATAGTGAACAATCACTGCGAGTCTTGTATGATTACTCATATCAGCTACTTTTATCGGGACACAATACAGAAAACAGTGACCTTTTGAAAACCAGTCTTCAGTTACTTGCTGAGATCTTTAGAAATATCTGGAGTACTGTCCTTGATAGTAAATTGACTGAGGCTTTTTCTGTTATGGCTGCACAATTTTCTTGCTGTTGGGAATGTCTTCAAACAAGATGTCAGAATTACTCAGCAATAACCCTCTTGATAAACATACTATCCAAGAGAGAGCTGCCAGTCTATACTGCAGGATGAAGCTGGCTGTTATCAAAATCTACCAGCGCATGGCGAGACCAACAGAAAGACGCAGAGAGATACCAGTGGGACTCTTCCAGGTGTTGTGACCCATTGTACCCCTTTGGCCTGCTAGAGCTAAAATCTCCAATCCTGCAAGCAGTTCATTGAGGCTATGTACCAGTAACTACTTAGACATGCACAAGTTTAGAGGACAAGTAAGAAATTAGATAAGAGAGAAGGCCAATGGGAAAGTCTAAAGGCCTGTTTGAGTCTTTACCTATATTTTTCTCTATAACATATTTTAAGGCATCTCTTGTGTTGGTATTGCTGAGGCTGAAGGAAAGAGTTATAGATGCCAGAGGGAATTTTCCTGAACCTTAAGTATGTTTGAGGTCAGGTCAAGGAATATACCCATGTTTTGGAGAGTTGTATTTAACTCGCCATCTTCCCCTTTATATGGCCTAACAATACTAACACAGTAATATATCTGTATGTATCACCACTGAATACAAATAAATGTTAAGATGTTATAAGGAATATTTAAGCAGAGGACAGATAATGATCCAAGCAGATAAGAGCATTTACCGTTTTTCTTATATACAGACGTTGCTACTGTTCATAACAAAATACTTTAAAACTGAAATTTGAATATAATAGATTTTCATAATATTATACAAATAAACAAAATGTCACATTAGCACTACATAATTATCAGGATGTCTGTTTTATAGATGAAGTGGGAGGATTATCTTGTAACGAGGATAGTTTGTTTTATACTGTTGACGTTTAGGAATACTCACAGATTTTAAGCATAATTTGAAGAGGAAGCAGAGAACCACTGAAAGGTACTGGAAAAAGTAATATGGAAACTGCAGGGGACATGGAAAAGGCTCCGACTTCATAATGAACAACTGCTATTTGGTTAAGTCAGAGGGTAAATCTTCTGTATCAAGTGAAATGAAGAAAGTTAGATTTTGATGTATTAGACTATGCTAATGTTTGCGAGTATAAAATATACGTACACAGATAACCCACTGCTTACACTTTCATATTTATCAAACATAATAAGGACAGATATGCATTTTGAAGTGATTTCAATGCTGTAATCATAATTGAACTGAAAAGCACAAACTTCCAAACTGATTATATATAGACAGAAATAGATCAATTTAAGTTCATCTCATAGAAAGTTGGCATTTTGAGAGTAAAGCTGTGTGAAATACCACAACATTCAAAATACTTAAATATCCTACTAGGCTTCAGTGAAAACACAGCTTTCATTCTTTTTTTTCAAAATAGCAAAATTTCTGTTAACTTCAGATTCTCCCTGCTACCTCCATAAGCACCATTTGAATGGCACCAGAAGGTCTAATGCCACTTCTTGGCTAAGTACAGGCAATCAAAAAGCCCGAGGCTGAATCCATTCAGTCTTTGCAGGTTAGTCTAAACTGCAGATATTAAATTGAGAAACAACTGGACAGACATTCACTTCTGATTCAGGAAATGCAGTCACAACCTGCAGTGACTCAGGCCAGAAGCCAGGGGACACTAGAGCATAGCTCTCTGGCATGTAGCCAGCATGGACTGTGTGTTTGCTTCTACTTTCTGCTGCCCCTGAGGTCTCTGGGATTTTCAGTCCAGAATCACAACAGCAGGGCTCTGCAGGGTTGCTCATCACGTCCTCTTCCTGCTTCCAGGTGCCTGTGGGATTTGTAGTCCACAGTCATAGCCAGCAGTAAGTTTTTAGCAGGGCAGGGCAGGGCAGCTCTGTACTTGGGGGAAGGGAAGATTAACCCCCCTCCCTGGCCCCAGACCCAAGCTGGAGTTTGGTGGGGGAGAGGGAGAGGCAGTACCCCTAAGTCATCTTCTGCTGGAGCAGAGAGCCCAGCCCAGGGCTGGAAAGGATGATGGGATGCTAGGGGACTGTGGTTTAACTTGAATGAGGAAGGGGCCTGGGACAGAAGTTTCATAAACCTGTTTGACCCAAATTAGTTAAGTCTGATACTACATTCAACCAGGTTTATCTTAAACCATTTTCATCCATTTTGAAACTGGTTGATGTGCACTGACCTTCTGTTCTGTTACAGGTTTAAACCGGTTTCTGATGACTTAAACCAGTTTATGTGTAACTTCTGTCCCCAGTCCTTGAGTATTCTTGTGTTATTAAGCTAGGGTTGATTGAGTTTTAGCCAACATCTGAAATCCTTATGAGGCTATGCTGAAACTGCTTAACTGGCATTCTCAGGCCTGGTGTGTATCTCACCCAAATTACCTTATTCCCCAATACTGTCTTTGTTAAAAGGTCAAGCTGTGTATATCTCCAGCCAGCTCATATTCTCTTATCCTACTCAAAGCTGGATTTGATGTTCCATTCGCTTATAAGCACTTGTCTTGTGACTATCCATCTGTGCTAAGTATGTTTGGACCCTGGTCCTGAGTTGAAACTCTTAATACTAGCACTAAGTAGCATCCTTGTGAAGACAAAAACCTTTGCTTAAAAAAATTTAGGCAAGAAAGAGAGAAATGATAATATTTTTGTCAAAGGTCAACACTGCTCTGAAAAAAATGAACATTGGTAAATATTTACCAGCTTTGGATTTGCAAAAGCAAGATATGTTTCCCAGACTTGACAATCACCAAGAGAATAAAAGGGTGCATCTACACGTGCCATTAATTCACATGAATAAACTCATGAGCTCATTGCTCTAAAGTGCCATATCTACACAGAAGCTAAATGGTGGGTAGAAAAGGACACACTGGAGCACGAAAGCTCATAAATGAATGAGTAAGAAGGCAAAGCAAGGGGAAGGACACATGGGTAGAGTTAGGATTTTGAAAAGGGGGGTGGAAATGGTGCGTGCATCATCACATATAAAACATCACATATAACACAATGCATATTTTATTTCCAGTTTAAAAGAAACCAGAAGCTTTATTAATATTGCAGGGCCTAGGGCTATATCATTCAGTTTAAAATGGAAGCAATTTTTTTTTTTTTTTTTGGAATATGCATTAATTATGTATATCAGTGGTTCTCAACCTAGTTGCCATAGTGGGCTACACTTACAACTCTCAGTGTGTTATGTGGGCCTCAACCCACAGCTGAGGGGGCCCCAAACTTCCAGGGCTACAGGACCAGGGCCAGGGCCCGCAGCCCCCTGCCCACCCACTCTCCCAGCAGCTCCCGAGCCCACAGGAGGCGGTGGTTGCTGTCTATCCATAAGCATCAGTGACACAGAGTCCTGTCTCTTGCTGCTGCTCCCCAGGAGTGTGCACAGCAACAGGGAGCCAGCCCTCCCCCACTAGCCTTGCAGATGAGCCTCTGTGGCTCCATCCCACTCCCCAGCCAGGCCCTGCAGCCACACATTCCCACCCTGGCCCTGGGGCCCACGCATCACCCCAATTTCGGCAATCCCCCAGCCCCAGCCCTGCCCTGCCCTGCCCTACTCTACTCCCTCCCTCACCGTGGGAGGCCTATCTGCCTTCCCTTTCCCCCGCTTACCTGGAGGAAGCTACACACTGCCTGGATGCCACGTGCATGTGGTGCCCCCTGCCTCCTGCTCCCCCCAGCCCCAAGCAGCCCCTTGCACTGGGAACTCTGCCAGCCTGCAAGAGAAAACCTGCCATTTCCTGCATTTTTCTCCCTGACTAACAAACCATGGGAGGCAATCATTACTTTTTTTTTTCTAAAAAGAAGTCACATGGGCAACAGCAGTGTGCTGATAGGGCAACACGCGGCCTGTGGGCAGTGGGTTGAGAACAGCTGATGTATATAAAAACAAGCTAAGCAAATCAAAAGATGTTGTTTCAGTAGTCTTGGCATCATCAGAACTAAATGTACAGCTCTTTTTTTAGGTTCAAAGTTAAACCTTCTTGAGTATCTTGACAGTGCATCCAGCGTTTCAGTAAAGTTGTTTCCACACCTGAGTTAATGGATTTAGCTACAAACAGGCTGCAGGGCTGTGAAATAGGACTACATCACCAGGAGCAGCTAACAGACAGCAGAATAGGAAAAAGAAAGGGTAGCTTGATTAGTGGAACATTAAGACCATTGAAAAGGAGAGAGGATCATTAATACAAGTGGAATGAAAAGTTTAAAACTAATCAGGTAGATTATAATGAGCCAGAAAGTCAACTGAGTCCCTCATTGGTGCATGAGTAAAAATGTTGCTGCCACTATCAGGCAGTTGGTTTTAAACTTTGGGTGGACCAGGAATCAAAGGATCTGCCCCGGAAGGGTGTCTTAAAGATTCAAGCTTCAGTGATTATAAAGTTGATTACAAGATGAATAGACAAAGAGGGATCCTGATGGATTTGAAAGCAATAGAGGACTAATGTAATACATCAAAGATGAAAATGAAATAGATACAATAATTGTGAGACTAAATATTGAGCCCTTACAACCCAACAGTAATACCTTCATGAAACAGGATAGAGCATTCTGATATCACAGTGCAGAATTATGGAAAGGATGGGATGTTTTCACCTTCTGCTTCTGAGAATAACTTTGAATAAAATCAAGTAGCACAACAGGCATTTTAATACTGAGGGCAAATTAACTGAAATATTGCTACTGTGAATTTACTTCATTTATACTAGCAACTGCACAAGGGGAACTTACTGCTGTCCCACTGCTAATTAAGTCACAGTTGTTACAGTGGGCTTCTCACCTACTTTAAAGCAATGGCAACAACAGCGTGCATGACGGAGGATGGATTTTAGGTCTCTTCCTGAAAATGGCAGGATTGAAGTATACATTTCTATGTCCCACTAAATAGCAAGTTAAATTTGATAGACAAGTCCACATCAGAAGACCAAAAGTGAGACCACCATATCTGGAAAAACACCCCAACTGAAGATGCTTGGATGCAGAATATTTGGATATCGAATGATATTATGCATCTTGTTCTACCTTCTTCCTTTCCTTTCCTTATGACTATGAATAAATAAGTAAAGGGCCACTCCTGGCCTTTTTTGTTGTCCCAAAACTCCTGTTGAAAACTGGAGTTTAGCCTATGTAGGGAGTGCACAGGGACTGTAAATGATGGCAACAGAAATGCCCAATTCATTCAAAAGTTCACTTTCTTACCAGAAAATCCCACCATGAATACATGAGAGCATTCTCTGCACCCTGAACTGGTGCCCAATTTACAGTCAGCACCAATTCAAAGCTGAGGTCTCACACCTTAAGTCACTTGTCAGCTTGAGATCAGAGAAACCCTCTTCAGTCATGGCACATGGAGAAAGCTTCAGTCTCTTAAGTGAAGATCTCAAGAGCAGACTAGATGGAGAGCACTAGACAAGGGCATTTTCTAAAGGAATTAAAATTTAGGTCAAGGATTTAAGTCAACCTTGTTCTAGTGTCTTCATGTATAAGTTACACAGGCTACAGAGAGAGGAGGTCTAAGTATGTGTAAGAGAATCTAAATGAATCTAAGCCAATATGATAGGGTTTTGCAATTTCTCTTATTATTAGTGAGACACTTTGATTTATTTCTCAAGATTTAGACTTGTCTTTGATGTAAACTTCCAACAGTATATATATTTCCCTGTTGGTTCATATTCAACCTCTAATAAAACATATCAATAAAGTGTGCCTACATAAGAAAGAACTGTGATTTCCTTTTCCTTAACAAAAACCTTATTAAAAAAATCAAAGTGCTAGGTAGAAAATTCTATTTTCATTTCTAAACTGAGTCTCCATCTATTATAGTCAAAGGCAATCTTCCATTATTGTATTTTTTTTTAAACGTTGCCATTATTTTCATTTAAATAGACACATGTGCAAAAATATGTTCTGTAATGTTTTCTACAGTGAAGCCTAAAATAACATCAAACAGATGTACAGAACATGTGGCTGAAAGAAAGGAATCTTCTTTAGCAATGCCAATATGATTTGTCTTCTGACTTGTTTGGGATGTGGTGGTTGAACAGCAGAATATATTTGAAACCACAGAACAGGTAGGCTGAGAATGTTTAAGGTGCATAAGGGATTTGGATGTCCAGTTCCCATTACTTTCAGTGTGTGTCTAACTCCCCTAGGCAGTGTTATAAATGGTTTTTGTAATGTTTGTCATGCTAACTTTAATAAGATGCCAAGGAATGAAATAAGAGAGGAAGCATATGCAATGAATATGTATACGCATGCATGCATGCATACATTATTGTTTAGCATTTCACTTGACTATTAGTCTCCTAGGCTTACTTTGAGCTGAGCAATCATAGACAAGATTGCTCTGCTAGCATTCACAAGTGTGGGGAACCCTGTAAGTTGGGGTGGGGTGACATCGGGGAGGGGCTAGTGGGTCCATAGGGAAGGCATTGGTGAGTTGAGGGGTGGGCATGGATCTGCAGGGTGGACATTGGTGGGTCTACACAGAGGGGCATTTAGATCTAAATGCAACATCTGTGAATGTCCCTATACTGTTGAGGATTGTTCAATGAAGGTCAGCAAATGTAATCTCAGATATACCTGGTATTACCCTAAATGCAGGGCAGTACAGTGGACTAGCAATAGCTGAATTTACTTGCAAGTTCTGCCTGTCACCTTACCACCATAGCCCTTTCAGTACCTGGACACATTTCTAAAATGCCACTTACCTGAACAATTTCACAGAGAAACGTGAGAATTTCAGATGCATTTTGACCCCTGCCAGGCACAACCCCTCCACCTCCTGAGTTTTACTATGGCCCTGCTAATAGCATTGTAGAGCAAGAAGGAAAAATGATAGGGAGCTTGCATTTAGGTAATATCATCTTCATTTTTCATTAGATTAAACTCTATTAAGACATGCAAAACCAGCATCGAGGAAAGAAATATTGTATGGTTATGCAAGCTCCCAAGTAGATATGTTGCAGACCTGCCCCTGCATTCCTAATTAGATATATTTCCATCTCCTTCATGTGGCAATCATACTGATAGCCTGATGACTAATCCATCCTTACACTACCTATGCAGAATATGCATAGAAAATAATGTTTTTCCAGATAAAGATATTGTTCCAGTTGATGACTGGTTAATCATAAGTGGATTTCTAAAAGGCAGGTAAGATGTGGTCATAGCTTTTGACCTCTAGAGAAAATAGAGATAGCCCAAAGGATGGTGAAAACTAAGAGCTCTAGACTACTTTACCAGGAAAGAACAGGTATACAGCTCAAAAACTCCAAAAAAAGGTTCCTCCAATTTCTAAATCTCCAAACATCATGGAATAGAAGAGTACTCTATTGGTCAGAAGGCAACCTAGATACTCCACAGATTAATCAGTGTAATGTTGCAGACAGAGTTGCTAGAAAAACAGTGTACATGCTCTCTGTCCTGAACAGCTCACTAAACCTTCACAAAGATGGTGTTATCTGAGAAGGCTTTTTAGGAGCACAAAAATCATGACCCTCATTCCCTGCAACTCTCTTGCAACAGTTTCATGACACCAAAATCAGAAAATGGGCATAAAATTGGTGCTGTACTGTGAAAAAAAATCAGGTGATGTTTTATCTGGGATAGCTGAGGAAAGTGTGTTGTTTAAAATCCATGGAAAGGTAATATATTTGATGTTACCTTTAAAAACAGACATGACTTAGGAAGACAGGCTATCACTTTCAACTCCTTAATGTGGAGGACGCATTGTTTTGAGGTTCAAGTAGTAATCACAGCAGTAATGAAGGATTAGAACAATTACTAATCAATGACTTGAGGCACTTCCAGAGAAAATAAATCCAGGCTAGGAAGAGACAACAAGAACATGGTCATAAAATGCATAACACTGTATTAAAGCCAATGCCTATTCATTGCCTGGTTCTTACATACCCTGTATTAGGTAGCAACTACTACAATTTTTTTTACCCTGAATCTGACAGTGATAAGACAAGTCGGCAGGTATGGATGGTTAAACAATGTTATGTTTCTTCTGCTAACTTTGCCATCTCCACAATGTCTGTCTTTTCTCTTCAACTATTCCTAGTCATAGTAACTTTAGGGCTGCAAAATCAGTCTCTTGGATCAATGCCACTATGACTTAATTAGCCAAATAATTCTCCCAGTTGTTTGAGAGTTTTCTTCCACCTGCCACGAACTTTACATTCCCACAGGCTCATTGTCTAAGATATAAACCCCAATGGTTGCTAATTTCAGATATAGCCGGAAATGTCAAATCAAAGATCCCGCTGGTAGATTCTCACTCGCAGCTGCAGAAAAGATACTAATCAGTTCAAAATACTCTTCTATTGACTATAAATCACTATGGATTAATCAAACTCTCTGTGAAAAAAGCATAAAAAGTAGCTATGTTAAGTGAGATGCTGCTTATTACAACATACATAAAAGTAAACTGTGAAAAGCCAGGTTAGACATCCTGATCCCACTCAAGTCAAAGGCAAAAGTCTCTTTGACTTCAGTGAGCACAGGATCAAGCTCAACGATTTCATGAAAACAAGATAAACATGTGTGATTTCCTAACGTGCTCACACTGGAAGACCTCTGTTCCTATCAAAGTCAACAGTAACT
>NW_017729029.1:36547156-36548428 GCF_001723915.1 Gavialis gangeticus
TGCATAAAAGTAAACTGTGAAAAGCCAGGTTAGACATCCTGATCCCACTCAAGTCAAAGGCAAAAGTCTCTTTGACTTCAGTGAGCACAGGATCAAGCTCAACGATTTCATGAAAACAAGATAAACATGTGTGATTTCCTAACGTGCTCACACTGGAAGACCTCTGTTCCTATCAAAGTCAACAGTAACTCTCTCATTGATTTTAAGAGAAGTAGATACAGGCCAAAATTTAGCATCATTAAAATAACGATAGCAACAACAGTAATAAATATAATAAACCTACCCCAAATGCATTGCAAAAAATGAGTTTTAGGTTGATGTCTGTTTATATTATTTACCAATATGTAAGTGGCTTGACACTCCCTGGCATTTCTAGTACTTAGTGGTGATTTTCTTCAGCAGAGTGAATAGAACAGATTTATTGATTGGGCTATTGAGGAACAAAAAGGTAGTCCTGATAACTAAACTTTTAATTTAAAGCAATACCAGTCAAACAATACCAGTATCTAGGTAGCTCAAGAATATCTAGGAAACCTGGTTTGCAACATATTTGCATATCAAAAAGGATTATGGAAATATAAAATTTCTGGTGCTATTTATTTTTTATCTGATGCTCTTTGTTCTTTTTAATTTAGAGAGACCCTGAATCAAACAAAAGTCAATTATAATCCTGCATTATTATGAAGTAAAAAGCAGTCTGAATAAGATTTGTATTGTATTTAATCAGTGTGTCATAATAATAGGAAATTATGTATTAATATTAAAGATGTTACCTTATTTTAATTATGATACTAGATGTGCTATTACTTCTCTAAACCGACTGTGCATTATAGTGCTAAAAACAATAAGAATCCAGGCACCTTCACTTCAAAGAAAGCCATTAGGGGATTGTTTATGGGTATTCTGACCTGTAGACCTTATACTTCACAAATCTGTTTTGTGCAGCAGTTTTCTTTCCAGATTGAAGTAAATGAATTTGTAAGTCTGCAACCATACTACCATGGGATACTATCTTGTCCTTTCTTTTAATTTAAGCACTTGCAGGTTTGGTCAATAACTACATAGCAGGGAGCCTCCAAGTGAAAGTCATAGATCACAAGAGGTGGTCCTGGCTACAGAGAGCTGTTAAAGTGGATGTGAAAAGTCTTGGGGCAGTCTAAAATGTACAGTTGTATATAGTTTATACAGCCCTGTGTGTGTATGTATATACATACATATGTACACATACATGTACACATACATACATACACATTCACACATATACATATATAT
>NW_017729029.1:36548647-36558992 GCF_001723915.1 Gavialis gangeticus
TATATATATATATATATATATATATATATATATATAGACACACTCACTTACACCTATATATACGGATACACATACATACATATGATGTCCAACAACAATCAGTTAGCCAAATCTCAGGAATTGTCTTACCGTGCCAATTCTTAGATGTGATACCCTACATCCTCCTTCAGTCACATGAGGTTCTTTCTCATACCTTACAGATAAATATGATTGAGGACAAACATATACTCAGTTCATGCATTATGTTAATGCATTATGACTATAATGAATTAATAGTTCAGGAGTTATGACTATTCTGTTACTCAAGAAAGCAAGAATAAAAACAAAACGAGTTATTTCAGGTAAAGTTTTGTCTACAGAAAACAGATTCCTCTTTGAGAATGAGTCTACGCTTATTCCCAAGGGAAGCAGAATCCAGATTTATTGTAACATGGATAACAGTCAGTTACAGATGGGCAAAATAATTATATTCAAAGGTAAGCAAATCTTGGTTGGTTTATCTAAATAGGATATAACTAGGAAAAGGTAAGTAATTTTAATGAACTCTAGGAAACCAAAGATAGTATTTCAATTAGTTACTTAAAAAAGAGGTGAGAATTCTGTGGCTGATATACACACATACAGTTGGTCCAAAAAAAGATATCACCCACAGAAATCCTTGCCTCTTGCATATTTTCAGGACCATCATGGCTACAACATTACTTCAACATTACTCAAAAGAAACCATTCAAGAACTTGTCTGAAGACCATAAATTAATGAATATCAACCAACCAACACCCCCAAAACATGGTATTTTTATTAACATTCACAATAATAAGTAGGCTTCTGTAGACAGTATTTATGAATAAATCTCATTTCAGCCCTCAAATCCTACGAAGTTATATTTGAGCTCATTAGCTATCTATATGTATGAAGAACTGGGTCTTGCAAACATGACTGTGATTGAGTAGCATTTACTCACCCAAGCAGTCTCACTGGTGGTTTACATCCAATGTAAATCCCACTGTTTCTCAATATTTAGGAAAGTCAGTATGGCTGTGTGAAGCTTTGGGTGCGGATTCGGTTTGGAGGAGATTTGGCCCCATCTGATGGCCTTTTCAGATCTCCAAATCTGAATTGAATCAGGGGACCAACAAAAAGGCCCAAATCTATTCAGAAAAGATTTGGAGAGCTTTGACAATTCAGGCAGTCTCCACCCACTGCAGCAGGGAGCTGGAGCTGGACTCAGAGCTGGTAAGTAGGGGGTAGGGGAGGTGAGCCTGGAGGAGTGGGGAGGGGACCATGGGGGGACCCCTGCCAGACCCCCTCCCCTGCCTACTCCCCCAGCCTTCCCAAGTACCCTCTGACCCCCGCCCACTGCCTCAGCCCCCCATGGCTGCACCACCAGCCCCAGTTCCAGCCCTTTAAGAAAAAAAAACAAAAAACACCCAAACTCACCAGCTCCTGCAGCGGGCTTGGGGCTTCATGCAGCACAGGGTAGTGGGGGGCAGTGGGGATTGCCCCCCCTCCCAGGCAGGAACCAATGAGCCCTGGGGTTTTTTGGTTTTGGTTTCTTAAAGGGCCAGAGCTGGGGTGAGTGGGGCAGCCATGAGGGGGAGGGGCTGGAACAACAGGTGGGGGGGCTCATGGCACAGCCCCCCATATGGCATGGGGCAGTGGGGTTCGTGCCCCCACACACACACCCAGCAGCACCTGCTAAGTCGGAGCTTTTTTTTTTCAAAGTGCCCGGGGTTGGGGCGGGTGGGGTGGGAGGCCAAATTGAATCGGGACAGTGATTCAAATCACTGAATCAAATCACTGTCCCCCAAATTGGCCAAACCTGAATCCAAAGTGAATATTATCTGCTTTGCACATGCCTAAAGTTTAGCTCACGTGATCTTTCCACGAATATTTGGTCTAAGCCTGGTGTTTCCCTGCAGAAGCCATTATTATTGTAACTTACAGTGCCTCTTGTAAGATTAATCCCAAGAAAAAGAAATAATTTAAATTTCTTGGTAGTGCCTTACAAACTTTGTCTAGCCCTACTGTTGAATTCCTAGTCAGTAGGCCTGTGCAACTAGGCAGCTATTCAATTCGGCTTCAGATCCAGCCGATTCAGATGCCAGTGATCTGATTTGGAGCTCTGGATCGGTTTCCTGATTCAATTCAGCCAAATCGGCTCCAAAGCTTTGGAGCCGCTTCAGAGATCCAGCCATAGGGTATAGTGGAGAATCAAGAAAATATCTATAACTTTGTTGGGTTTTTTTCTGATTTGAATGAAACCTGCAGGAGTTGTAGCCTCATCTGAGAGCATGAAGCCTGCCAAGTTTCAAAAAGATCAGTGCAGGTGTTTGGGGGAAACTGTACCCCAAATTCTTGAAAGCAAAACTTATGTCACGTGTGTGTGTTAAGCCACAGGGGAGGTCAAAACTGCAGGGATGGTAGCACCTGCTGAGGCCACAAAGTCTGCTAGGTTTCAAGGTGGTAGGTGCATTGTTTTGGAGGAAATTGCGCCTCAAGCTACTGACAGGCAAAACTTGTGACATGGGTGACCCTGTGTGTGTTAAGGCGCAGCACGGTCATAGCTGCAGGGATAGTGGCCCCTGCTGAGGCCACAAAGCCTGCCAGATGTTAAGGAGATAGGTGCAGGGGGGTTCTAGGGCCCTGCACCTCTAGCTGTTGACAGACAAAACTCATGACGTGTGCTTGTGCTGTCTGTCTTGGGGCAGTTGACTGTCTGTATTGATCCTTTCCTCTCCTTAGTCTGTGGTTTTGTAAGTGTTAATCCTTGCTCATTAACGCATTACATTAGCTAGCCACTGTGTATTGAGCTGGTCCCTGAGTGAATCATGATTGACTGATAACTGGTAACACAGTAGGTTAGCATCCAGGCCTGCAGTAGTCCTTCCCCGCCCCACCCCACCCTACCCCATGCCCGAAGACAGACTCAGTTGCACAAGCACCCATGTCACGAGTTTTGCCTGTCAGCAGCCAAAGTTGCAGGGCCCCAGAACCCAGAAGACCTGCATCTATCTCCTCAACTTCTGGCAGGCTTTGTGGCCACAGCAGGGGCCACCATCCCTGCAGCTTTCACCCTGCTGCACCTTAACACACACAGTGTTACCCATGGCACAATTTTTTCTTGTCCGCAGCTTGAGGTACAGTTCCCCCCAAACCCCTGCACCTATCTCCTTGAAATTTGGCAAGCTTTGTGGTGTCACCAGGGGCTACCATCCCTGCAGGTTTCACCCCATTGTGGCTTAATACACATAAGTAACATGCGTTTTGCTTTCAGGACCTTGAGGTGCAGTTTCCCAGAATCTCCTGCACCTATCACCTTGGCACTTGGCACAGGTCATGCTCTCAGAAGGCGCTATCATCCAAGCTATTTTCATCCAAATCATCCAAAAGATAACAATGTTATAGATAGTTCATTGATTCCCCATTATACTCTATGGCCAAATCGTCGAATCAGCTCTGAATCTTTTCCAAAGCGATTTGGAAGCTTTGAATTGATTCAGAAAGCCTAAAGCTTTCAGCAATTCAATTCAGATTCATAGATTAAGTCTCCAAATCATCTGAATCATCTCCAAATCTGAATCATGATCCAAAGCTTTGCACAGCCCTTCTAGTCAGCACACTACAGACACAATGACATTTTAATGTGCACTGTTAATGCAGAAAACCACTCTTACTGCATCAGAAAGTCGGGAGAAACAAAAGAATAGGTGTTCACATGTACTATGTTCTGTGCAGCTCTGTCAAATCAAGGTGTTCACACATAACCACAGGATAGTCTGTTCAAAAGTCCTTTAAAAATGTTTCCCAAAGTTTCATTTAAACTGCCTCCACATTTCCATTTCAATAGAAGTTTCACTTGGAGATGGATTATGTTTTCTGCTGGTCCTGTTTCCATTGGATTCAGCAGCAAAACTCTTCATAGCTTCCATGAGAGCCAAATTTTGACTATGCTGCCTGCAGTTACAAGCACATCAATGTGCCAGCTAACATAGGCGACTGGTAGGGGATGCACGGGGGTGCATGTGCCCCCCCTGATGGGGCCGGTGTCTCCCCAATGGCTGACACTGATACTGTCAGTAGGGCTGGTAGCCCCCCTGACAGGGCTGCCACCATCGGAGGCTTCTGCAGGTTCCCCCCCCCCCAGATTCAGAAGGCACCAGTCACTCATGCCAGCTAACAACAGAACTGATAAAGGGGGTAGCTTCGTATCCATAAATCTCAGTAATTCACCCCTCTTCTCTAACTAGTGTTTTGCCAAAATAAAATGAAAGGAGCAGCTTACTACACTAGAAGCCACTGTATATCTTGTCTTATTCTCTTATAATAAGACAGTGAACCCTGAAATATTTATAGCCAGCAAACAAAACATGTAGGGAAGGCAACAAATTAAAATTATTATAACCCATATGTGAAATGACAAGGTTATTAATCAAAACTGCACCGGTGGCCAGATCTCAAAGAGCACTAGGGGATAGTGTGCTACAAGAAACAGCCCTGCACTGCTGAAAGGGACTAAGTATCTAAGTAACCACTACGCCTTTTCTAAATCCACTTGCTAAGATAGTTTTGGCTTTGTAGATCAAAAAGGGTCACATCTGTGCTAATAAGAGGGGCATACTCTTTCACTAGTGGTGACCCAGCTGGACAAGTCCAGGAGAATGTAATGATGATTAAATCAATGGATATCTGTATAAAAACCTATATAGCGCCAGATCCTTAGTTAGCATAAAGGCATGTTGGCCGCCAGAGCCGATCAAACTGTGCCAGTTTACAGCAGCTGAAGGCTTGATGTGCTATGTTTAATAGAAAATGATCACCTCTTTTTTAATCCATCCTACTGAATCCCATAGAAAGAGCAGGATTCTTTATTCAGCTCTATAAAAAGCGGAATAAAGGTCTATAAAGTTCTTTTCAGCTCTGTTAAAACTATTAAATTCTACAGGGTTTGTAAAGAAGGGGATGGCCTCTACAGGAGTACATCTGTTAGCAAAGACTTTAGAGTTTACTCCAAAGACCTAAGGACTAAGCTGTATGAAATGCAAACAAAAAAATAAAAAAGCAACTTTGAGGTTTGGCTGAATCTTCAAATAGCATGCAATAGATAAAGACCTTCTCTTCCCTTTACGAATAAATGTCTAATGAATTTTTGTCATCTTATAATATCAAACACAAAACGGCATCTCAGAACAATATCCCAGAACCAGAGCATCTTCAGCAATAATTTGCTAAACACAGCAGAGCAGCTTTGGCAGAATGTGCGTTCTCAAATGCAGCCTGACATTTAGGGAGATGAGAGTTAATCAAAGGTGAAAGTTATGACAAGAAGAGCTGTTCCAAACCTTTGAGATGAATGGGAGGTTACCAATAGGTCTATAATTATAACAGAGGTGGTGGGGAGGGAAGAGCTCTTGAACAATAGGTAGGTTACCAATGGTTTGAAAGTAAACGGTTTGTGACCCAGGGACAGCGATGCATCGCCGCAATTTCTGATAAAAGACGAGCACCCAGGGAGACATTTGTACAAAAAATGCCATGTGCTCAAGAATCAGAAAGATAACGTTTTATTTACAGCTCAGTGCTATATCAAGCAAATCAGCATCTGCAATAGCGTGTACTCCAGCTAAAGTGACTGAAATGATTTGTCAGCCACATGCTAGGTGTAATTATTAGCAAAGGCACAATATGCACTCGGCGGTCCTTCGCAGGAGTCCTGGCACTGAGATGAGCTGCCGGTGTTTACACACACAGCACAGTTCTGCCCTGTGCTCTTTGGACGATCTCCAGGGCAAGTGCAAGGATCCCCTTTTTGCCACTGGCATGCCTGCTGGGAGAGTCCCCTTGAACACTGGGTTGGAGGAGCAGTTCAGAGGCCATAAAGGCGTCCGGCTTCAAAGGGGGCTTGATTTTTCTACTCGGTCTCATAGCAAGGCTCCCTACACCAGGCTGCTCTCTGCAGCAGCTGCTAGGGGCACATTGTGCCCCCTCTTCCACCCTCACATCTATTGGGAGCTGCTGTTTAGTCAGGGCTTGATTTTGCCCCCAGTCTGTACTGTTTTAGTACATGTGCCCTGACACCGGTGTTCCCTGGAACGCTGCCTGGAAAAACCCCATCAGCTCCTTTCCTTTTGCACCACGAACTGGGAAATTCAGGTGAAGTGGGGAAGCAACTGTCCGCACCCCACAGACCACAATGTCCTTCTTTAGCCCCTAACGTTGACCTCTAGGACCCTGCACAACAGCTTGCAGGGAGTTCTGGGCTCTTCACTGGGCAGGTTTTTGTACCCCGTGCTCGAGTCACGCCAACCCTTCCCTGCCTTTCTCCTCTCTTCCTTGACAGGACCTGCTTTCCCTGCAGAAAAAATACCAAGATTCATCTCATACGGCCAACAAGCCTTGTGCATAATAACTGTCGCTGGCAAAGGTGCCATGATGACTCAGGAGAGGCTACAAATGATCCAGCATCATCACTGGCTCTTGCAGCCACACTGTGCCTAGGTCTTGGAGCTGACGGAGAACAAGCAGACTCTTCCCATTTGAATGGACCACAAAGGCCTGAGTGGAACTGTAGCTCCCTTACCTCTTTGCCCCAGTGCTGTTTGTCAAGGGGGTTGAGTGCTTGATGTCTCCTGAGCTACCTTACCTGTACCAGGGAGCTCTGGGAGGCATCTGAAAAGCACTCCCCTGGGGAGCTGGGGCTCTGCAAAAAAATCCTTAAATGTCACAACTGGCACAGATGCCATGTGCGTGTTTGTGAGTATGTGCACGCTTCTCCTAGAAACTCAACGTTTCCACAGAACGGCGCTCACAAATAATACCCGAGTTCCCGAATGCATCCCATGAAGTACTTGTAAAACAATATACATTTGCTTTATGAGTCAATATCTAGGGTGCCATGATGGGCTACAACAGTGGTTCTCAACCTGTTTGCCATAGTGGGCCGCATTTGCAGCTCTCAATGTGTTGTGGGCTGCACCCACACAACTTACGTCCGGTGTATCCGTTTTACAAATGTTGTGTTTTTTACAACGTTGGGCCGCAGCAGTGTGTTGATTGGGCTACATGCAGCCTGCGGGCCGCGGGTTGGGAACCAGCACAAGTTTGTGAATGGTTTCTAATAAATTATTGATGAACATTTTTTCCCAACCCAAACCAAAAATGCACTTTCTACCATGTAAAGCACTATTAAAGAAAGCAAATAAGTCATGTTGGTGCATGTAAAAAAGTGCTGACTTTGCAGCCCAGAGATCTGGGATAAGCAGTGCTCAAGTCTTATTCTTTTTCGGAGGCTTTTTTCTACATGGGCGTGTTACATGTGAGTTATTGCGTCCCGTTGATTTTGATTTTGTCATGTTTTATTCTGTTGCAACAACTCCCATACCATGGAGAAATTTCCATCCAACTTTTGACTCTTCAGTCTTTCTTGAGACTTAAGTGTTGAAAATTAGTACACATTAACTTTTGCATGACAGGAAGGCTGTTTGGGTGAGTAAGAGCTACTCAATCCCAGTCTTGTTTGCAAGACCTAGTTCTTCATACATATAAATAAATAAACTAAAATTTAATTTTCTAGGATTTAAGGACTGAAATTCGATTTATTTCAAAATACAGTCTACACAAGCCTATTTCTTATCATTAATGTTACTAGGACACCCATACATTTAAACAGTTCCGGTACAATTAAATACTAGCTTCTGCAAATATCCATCTTTTACAGCCTTTCTTATTTTAAAGATATAGCATTGGCTGTAAGAGAATGATAAGAAAGGGCAGCAAACTGTGGGGGTCTTTCATTGAGATGACTGAATTAACCCCTGGATTGTCCTATCCTGGATAATTTACTCTGAATTCTCTTCACAAGATAATGTAACCTGGTACAGCAGCAAATTCACTGATGTTTTATTTTTGGTTGAGAATTCTCAACCGAGAAAAGCAGAAAGGTGAAAAGTGAAGAAACTCTGTCCATGACAAACCATTAATCAAACGCTATATAGCAATTAAAGGAGGATTGTGACAGAGATGGAAAGCTTGCAGGGAATGGATGTTCTTGACATTTAAAGAGACAGTACTTCTCTCCTAGCTAACGAGGAAAAGGCGCCTCATTACTGAACAGGAAAAAAGATCTTATTATCAAGCTTCACATTTTACGTCTTACAGCTTTTCATTGGAGAAAAAACAACATGAGGACCAATGAACACAGAATTTTGGTGACTTGGGTAAAACTCATGTCACAAGGAACAAGTTCAAGGGCTTTATTTTCAATAAATAGAAGGGGCGGGTGGGGGTATTACAAACTTTTAAGTTTCTTGTCAGAAAATAAAGAAAAACCTGCAGGAAACAAGTCACTCTTCATCCTCACTCCTCATGGCAGGAACAATAACAATATTTTTTAATTAAAAAGTTATTGCGTGTAAGCCTAGCCACGAGCTAGCAAAACCTATTGGCATATTCAAAATGAGAACAGTCTCTCCTATACTGAGTCTGATTCTGCATTTGCTTGTATGTAGTTTTTGTGAAAGATCAACTCTTATCAAAAAAAAACTCCACATGAAAGAATGCAAGTGTATACACTGAATTGGCTTTTTAAAGAATCCCTTTTCAGAGCTTGGGACAGTGATTTTTGATTCCAGACACATGCAGAAGGTATGGGCTAAGACCTTGATTCATGGAAAAATAGGAGTGTAGAAGAAGCTGAGCATTTCATTTTAACTCCAAATGAATATGCTGCCCATGAGACATGCCTGAACAATGACATTTAAAAGTCAAAGTCTTTGGTTTATCTACAGAGGAGCGGCACCTCTTGGGGCTTCACTAAGCAAACTTTCCTTGCACTGACCCACAGACCCATCACATATAGGCATCAGAGGTTAATTGGTTTTCCATTTCTATTCAGCCATCAGCATCTAAGACTGCCAGCAGTGCAGTACATATCTCAGATAATAATTAGAAATGAGTGAATAATTGGCAATCACAATATGCCTGACCACTTTTCTTTTTGCTTAGCAACTCCAAGTGGTGTCTCTTTTTCTCAAGTGAAATAAATTCCTATAAATAATACTTTGTTGGAAGTTTGTGATACTGATATTTCAATCTGCATTGGTTGCTTTTGCCTCAACGAATTTGCAGAAAGGTCTGACTGCTGTTATATGCCTAAATCTATATTTCGGTGGCTAAATATCTACACTGCCACTGATGTCAAAATCGACAAAATCGACATACGACAAAATCTGGACTGTCAATGAGATGGTGTTATTTCTTTTCCCTCACTCTATGAGCAAAATGTTTAGGTTTCTAGAAGCAATACTTATCTTTACAAGCTCATCTTTTGCCTTCCATGAATGTTCTCTGAAGGCTATATCGGCCCCTTCTACACGTTACAGATATCATGCAATTAACTGGTTAATTGTGTGATTACCTTAAAACCAGCTCCATATGCAAAATACTTATCAAATCATGAACAACTCAAACCGCCTATAAAGTTAGACCTTGAAAATGCATACTAACTGTATAGGTGATTGCGGCACACCCCTACGCCTGGAAAATCACAGCTGCCATGATCTCCCAGCCACAGGAGCTTGCTTTTTGTTAATGCAGAAGGAACCTGGGCTCATACTTCCCCTGCACCAGCAATAAGGTATGATGGGATCTAACATGTAATCCCACAAGCACATCTCCTGCCGTGAGCATGTGACATTGCAGGAAGTGCAATTGGTGTTGTATGCCCTCCAGGGATGGATTGAATCACGAGCACACACCGACCACAGATGTTTCCTCAACCTGACAAAGGGGTTTTAAACTTCATACAGATGAAAAATACACAGTTTAAGGTTGATCTTTTTAGGTGACATTTTCATGAAAATCAGGGCCTCAAAACCCCAAGGGAACTGTGCTTCTTTGGCATATTCTATCATTTCTTGTATCAGTATTTCACGCACTTATTTCATTGAATCCACGTAATGAACATTGACAATGATATTGATAGGTGGCATTTACAGGCACTTCGGGCTGAGAAAAATCAAACACTTCAACATTACAATGAGGAATCCTTTGGACAGAAATGTCGTGGCAATGAAAACACATTTAATTACTAGCCCTGAGGATGTGCAGGCTTGGAGGACATGTGAGGGAAGGCTGGGGTGAGGGACTCTTCTCTGTGGTTGAGGCAGGATGATGTGAATGGGAGTGAGGGAAACAGGTTTCTTGTAATTGGATGTGAGTGGCGTTTGGGAGGAGTGGTTTTAATTAGCAGGAAGATTTGTGTTGGTTTAGACACAGAGGCAATGGTTGTGGGAAAAGGGTATTAGGGTTGTCATGGTTTGGGGGATCAGTTGGAGGGAATCCTGTCTG
>NW_017729029.1:36563992-36580132 GCF_001723915.1 Gavialis gangeticus
GGAGGAGTGGTTTTAATTAGCAGGAAGATTTGTGTTGGTTTAGACACAGAGGCAATGGTTGTGGGAAAAGGGTATTAGGGTTGTCATGGTTTGGGGGATCAGTTGGAGGGAATCCTGTCTGTGGGTTGGCTGGTTGTTGTAAGTGGCTCTGAGCCCTTTGGATAAGGCGGGATATAAATAAGCAAACAACTGGCCTTGTGTAGGTTCGTCATTTATGCTATGATCCAGACATAACAAAAGAAAAGACGAGAGAGACTTGCACTGTTACTATCCTATCCTGAGATGAAATGGAGGACTAACGATTATGTTCTGATCAGAATCAGCCAAGTAAAGCAAGCCAAGTTGTATGAGGGGATATTTTGTCAATAGACCTCTCTTTCTATTGCTGCCAAGAGATATGCAAGAAGCAAGCTCGCAGCAGGTGGAAGAAAGGAGATGTACTTGCTTTTTCCAGGATGAACACTGCTCTAGTCACAGTAAAATTGGTATATCTAACATTTTCAGTTGAGAATTAGAGAAGGGGTGGCTCAGATGGCTCGTTTCCCTTCTTGCCAACCTGCATATGGCTCAGGTTGAAGTTCTGTAGTGCTGTCTATAGGACTTGACACTTTTAAGTGACTGTATAAACGTTAAGCAATAATGCTTGGGTAGACACCCAAAAGTATTAGTAGTTCCATGACAGATAAAGAAAAATTTAAATGGGGAGGCTAAAGTAAAGTGCCTTGCAGGTCCCATAACATGGCAGTGGCAGAGACCAGATTACAATGCAATGATATGTGACTCCAGCTCCCAGGATCCAGCCAGTAACATGTGTTGTCCTTCCACCAATGCATTGCTTACCATCCCCAATGAGAAGCCATCCCCGTGTGATTGCTTTATCTTTACCCGTTGATATTTTGGATGATTTCTTGCTTCCCTTCTATTTTTAATTTGGAGTGCAGCTCTGTGGAGGACTTCAAATTTCTTCGTTAGGCAGGTCTTCAAGCTCCCTCTGCTCTTTTGGTTTTATTGTTTTTAAATCTGAGAACAAAGTTTGGTGCACAAACAAAAAAACCAAACAGAAAATCAAGACACTGTGTTGATATTTTATCTTGGCTTCCACCGGCTAAGTAACACCCCCCGCCAAAACTGCATCAATAAATCAAAGTACTTTGTCAAAGGAAAGAGCAAGCACTACATAATCATAAAATAGCAGCTTCCAGCATTGCTAACAGAAAGCTAAGGTCATGCTCGTGCAGAAAATACACAGCTTCCCTGCAACAGGGGATGCAGGCTGTGGATTAATAACACCCTTTGCTACAGTAATAGTGTATGTCTATATTACTGCTTTTCAGAAGAGCAATTTTCTTCACACCAATAAATCTATGTGGAGAAATATGGCTTGTGCCAAAGAAATATATTTCAGCAGAGTAGTTCCTATCAGTGAGGTGAACGGGACATTTTATGTTTATTACCATACTGTTTTAAAAATGTATTTTTTTAAAGGTAAGCTTTGCTATTACAGGTATTAAATCATGCCAAGCATATTTCTCATGATGTATGTGAGAAGCTGCTTGGTTTATAGCTCTTTATCTATGTTATGGCTTTTGAAGATAGGCTTTCACATAGATCATGGCTGCGCTCGTGACCAAGTACATCCAAGTTTCCCAAACTTCCAGCATCCCTATAATGGTGTGCAAAGCATTTGTGAAGGATTTGTACATATAGGGTGGCTTCTTCGCATTCCTGTAAATAGGCTGGCCCCTCTAAATGCCAGGATAATGGGAGTGATACTGCTGCTTTGGACACGATACAAATGGCAGCATGCCTATTTTTCCCGCCCTGGGGGACTCTGCGAAAAAACTACAGGATCTGGACTCTCATGATCTATGTTGTAGGAGTCCAAGGCCGTTCACTAGGAAATCATCAGGGCTTGATCCTGCTGTGGGCTGAGCACCTGCCCCAAACCTACAGAGTACATGCACACATGCTTCCCTTAGAGCACCTGAGTACGGCTTTATGTTCTTCCTTCGCAGATAGATGAATATGACCTGGGCCAACAAAAAATACACCACATCAGAATTTCCCCAGAATGGGTCTTTCTCTGATACAAGAGTTTATCCTTCCCCAACTCTGCATTTTAGCTGCCAGAATTACCCTTCACCCCAGAGTGGTTACCCCTTTTGCAGGAGGAAATGATTTCTGTTTGTGCTGGATATGTAGTACCTGTCACCCACTGACTTCAGGATGAGCCATTCGTTTGTAAAGTGCTTGGGAGTGACTGCTGGCATATGAATAGAAGTGGGGTTTTATTAATCCTAGCTGACATGCCCTCGGAAATAGATTCAGAGCCACTTTTCTACAAAGGGCAAGTGGAATTGTAATAACTTTGGGCCAGATTCTGATTCATTCCTACCAATGGGAAGTAGCAAAATCCCCGCTGAAGTCAACGGGGTTACGCTGGAGTAAAACCCAGGCCGGATCAGCTCCATTTTGTGTATGTGCGTTGCCCTTTCTCGAGATTGAAAGAGCACTGAATATTGATACGACAATTCATATACTCCCAGAAACTGTATGGATTGTCATAGGCAGCTTTATTTCACAGTTCAGAAATGATGAATGGTTAAATTAAGCCATCACAGAGAGTGATCTGCAAACATCTCAGTTCACTTCTTATTCTTTCCTACTGTGCTTCCATTCATCTTGTAATTTTCTTTTTTCTTTGGTGATAAAAATATTCTTGCAGTTGGCAAATATTGTCGGGGAAAGGGCAGAATGTTGTGTTTCCCTAACAACACTATATTAGTCTAACATACTGAAGGAAGTGTGATACAACACAGGATATGAATAAATTAACTTAAGGGAACAAATAAGTCTGATGAGAAACAATCGCTTAGTGCAGTGGTCTTCATAGATTGATTCAAGGAATAGGCGTGCTATCGTAAGACACGGCAGCAGTTAGGAGCACCGCACTAATCACATTTGTTTGGAGAAAAACATCTTGGGCTTTTAACAAACACAGCTACTTTTTTAGAATCCCATTTAAATGTTTAAAGGCTTTAAGCAACCACCGAAGATGAGGGGCCGCCCTGCCAAAAGCTAATGGAGAAGACAGCGGTGGTCAAATTTCAACCATTTATGAACGGCGAACGTGTGAAATCCACATTAATACCGGCGCCAAATTATGCACTGTTTGAGTACTTCCACACGCAGACGTAACTTATTTCAGGTGTGTACATCCAGACAAATAAATAGCTATACACTCACCCCGGTAAATGGCTCAATTGCTATGTTGCAACGAATTCTGGAACATTTGGGACATAAAGGATCGCTGTATAGACCCAACATTCAATGGTATCAGAAGAAAGAGCAGGATGTTCTATTATTACTTTGAAATGTTCCTTAAAAACCTGTAATAACATTTACATTTTCTTTTTTTATTACAGAGGATGAGGGAAACAGAAAGAACTTGGATATTTTAACACCTGAAATGAAGGGTATCTTTTAATAAGGTCTGTCATTACCACATCTTTGATCTTCTCAACACTGCCTTGGTGACAATATGTTCTCAAGATAAAACAGTTGCTGCCCATTTGCACTGTGTAGTTTCCAATCTATGACAACCCAGCATGGGTCTTCCCTTATACAATACTCTACTGGTTATAATTCTCAGAGATATCTAATGGGCATAGGGAAACAGTATCTACAGGTTCCTGCCTATGCAAAGCCTCAAAAGGAAAAAAAAAAGGAGGGGTCTCTAAGGGTGAAGGGGAGGAACAGGATGAGAAAGGAGGAGAGGAAGGTGGGGAAAAGGCTGAAGGAAAGGAGAGAAAGAAAATGCAGAAGTCAGTAGAAATGAAGGCGAGGAAGGCCATATAGAAGGAAGGTGGCGAGTCTATCCTGATGGCATGACTCAACCACCTCCCCGAGTGAGGGAGCTTTGACAGTGCACACTTGTTGAACCTGGAATGGGTGACTGAAACCCTGAAGTCAATGAGGAAGCACTAGATTTGGGTGTCTGAATGCCCATTCATCCCCCAGTCCCCAAAGGAAACAAACCTGGGCCATCAGTGAAATGATATGAAAAACTCTCTGCAAGGGGAACCTCATGGAGCATGTTTCCAGCTAAGTCCATTGGTATGGTTTTTGGAACCGGGCAGTCTCTTGTCTTCCTTCCCTCAGTCAATTTCTCCGAGTTGTCTGGCAGTTAATATATAGAAACCAAAAAGGACCTGTACTTTAATTCTTTTTCGGCAAGCCTGGGAATGAGCAAAGCTGTCTCACCATTGATGGATTGCCTAGGAGCTTTTGGTGGCTAAGCAGCAGAGTGGAAATGTTGCTGCTCATCTTTCTACCTAGCTGACACAGAAACTGTGATGCCTCCGCATAGTTGTCATATCAGAGAGTGCCAGCCACCAAAAACCCACTCTCTTGTAGCATTAGAGACTAGTCAGTTGGAGGAGAAGACTGCTAATTCGGGGAATAACATTACAGCTCAGCTGTGCTTAAAACCCATGGGTAAGCAGGTCCTTTTGAGAGTAATGAGAATTTGCCACCTGGCTTATCTGCATGCAAGACTGGACCACATTGGTTTTGCTTCCCCTGCTTGTTAGCCAATGGAAAGCAATTATGTGCAAGAATATTTGTGTGTGAGCAACTCCATAAATTATCAAGAAGGATTCTCAAAGTAATTGAGGTTAGAACCTGTAATTGAATTAGGGATATATCTCCCTATCTGCCATGCTTTGGAAGATGGGTGATGTTATCTTTTCACCACTGTGCCCAACCAAGCAAATTACTCCAGTTGGGAAAGCAGCTGGTAAATGAACATATAGCACTTTTCCAGTTCAATAATAATTGTATAGCACTGAATAATTCTGACAGACATTACCACTTCCATGAGTTTTATATTATTCCTGTACCATTGCGATAAGATAATTCACCAAATATGTCTAAGACTAAAATATTTATGATGTGATGTAGCCAACTGTGGGTCTGATAGGGATATGAAATTGTATGAGCCTCCCCACTTTCAGTGCTGGTAGCTTCCGATGTTTGTAAATGCTATGAAAAATCCATTTTTTACACTTCTTAAGAGTCTCTATTTAAATTTGATCAGAACATTTCACCGGCATTTAAAATTACAGTGGAAGCAGGCAGCTTTGCCATATGACTGTGTGAATTCTTCTGAAACAGCCACCATATTTAAAAGTGTTGGAAAAAAATTTTTGTGCATTATATGTTATCTTTCATTAAATTTAGTCTCTCTGGGCCAACAGAGTTTGCCAGGGATGAATTCAGAATAGAAGGTTCAGATTAGACAAGACTGAATTATGGTTGACTTGCCCCATCGAGCTCCTTGGCGAAATTGCAGTGTTGGGTTTCTACTCCTGAACAGCCATGTAGCCTTACTGATGTCTTGGGTAACTAGACCATTTGTATGCATCTGTCTTCGCAGGGAAGACTCTTTTTTTTGTTCAGCTAAGGTATTTTTTCCTGAATATGAAATCTTTGATCGGAGAGAAATGTGGATACTGCAAATACTGCCTTTGACCCAGAAAACGTTTTACAGAAAAATATGCCAATAATGACTCTGTATTCAAAGGAGAAAGATAACAAGGCTAGTATCCACAACAGAAAGGCAACTGCTTAAAACAGCTTCTAATGGTATAAAATTAACATCCCATTAGCATACCGTACACAGGGCAGAAATACCATACACTCAGCATGCCAGACACCCTTTGCAGAAAAAGAAGGAAAACAAAGTAGTGATCAAGTTTCTTCAAGAGTTTTGTCAGATAGAAAGCACATCATTCTCCTTAGCATGTAAAAAAATGAAACCCAGACATTTTCCCTTCCTTTTTATCTTAAAAAAAAATCAAAAAACCCTTGAATGATTCTTTGCGACTCACTTTCTCATTTTGGCAACTCTTTATTTTATTTTTGCTTAAAAGAAAGCAAAAGAGAGAAACTAAAGTTTGCTTGTCTCCCAGTGACACAAGAGGTCTAATGAAAAGTTTTGTTACAGTTACGTAAAACTATGAAGCCCTGTGGTACTTAAAAGACTGCAGAGACAGTGCCGTTTCTTTGCACTAATTAATAAACTGTACTAATCCAGTGCTTTCTGTGACTAGCTTTCCTTTTTCACAGACATTCTGCATTGCTATTTGGGCGACACCTTAAAAAGTATGTTACAAAGAAAAACACCGTATTGTAAAAAAAATCGGTCCAAATAACGTTAGAACCGGAAGATCAGGTTTTTATGACACCAATACAGCGTCTGATCTTGGGCGAGATATTTAGCCAAAGTTTCCAAGCTAGGTATGTCAAGTGAGGCACCAAGATTCACATAATTATGCACCTGTTCTCTAATTAGATAAGCACAGCTCTCCTAATCAGGTTTCATATAGAAGGTGAATTTAGAATTAGTCTTACATGAGTGCTAAAATGTGCAAACTTAGAATTCATTTTCCTGTGAGCAGCGATGCTGCAGAAGCTCAGCGCATGAGGATGTGGGTAAAGCAATACAAATATCTCCAGCTGAGTTTGCTCTTAACATTCATACGAATATTTATGAAATTCAGTTTGTATTCTCAACCCAGCTCATTTGAAAGCTTAACCAATTGATATTGATAAAGAATTTTATACCCTTGGACTTTAAGGACCCCTGAAAGGGCAGAATATTATTATTGGCAATGAATACTCTGCCATGGGTTTTAAGATGACAAATCAATTGATTTTCTTTTTAAGTATAAAATATTTGAATATTGCTTATGTCCTTTCACTTAAGTTTTCTTATGAAATGAAGATTCTTACAAAATATTTAATTTTGCCCCTGGAAGAATACTATGATTATTCATTTCATAAATGTTCAGAAAGTAAACATTTTTTAAAAACCAAGAAAAAGGCCACTGATTTTGTTCAGACTTGTCCCATACATTTACATGCATATGGATGAACCTGATAAAGCATCAGGATTACATTCATGCAACTCCACTAAATTTAAGTTAATTTTGATTTATACTGCTGTGAATGAAAAAGCAGTAAACCCATTCTCACTGTCACATGGGTCATTTTCTAACTGAAACAATTTATATTTTTATTTTGAAATATTCTTTTACACTTCATGGAAAGTTAACTTAAAAGAATGTAAAAATAACCCTCCCCCTCAAAAAACAAACTTTTTTTATTTCATTAAAAAAAAAGTCATTTCAAGTTGACCTAAAATGAATTTCTTCTGATTTTCCTCTGATTTTTTACTTTGGTGGGGAACTGAAAAATAAGTTATTTATGTAGGACATTTCAGATGGACGGTACATTAGCTAAGAGAGTGTGTGCTCCAAACCTTTCCTTTGCTGAACATTTTAAGGCTTTAAAGTAGAGTTAGTACAGACACTTAGTGCATGATTGCAGCAGACCATAACTTAGTCAATGTGAGCCACACAAAGGGCACTGCTCTTCAGTGAAAGTTATTTCAAAGTCAACTTTCACCACCCTATTCCCAGCCATGTTCTCTCTATAGCTGTTCAAACTCGGTGTCAGGATTTTTCTTTTTTCCTTATCAGTGGAAAAGTGATTTTTTTTCTCGCTTTCATCCTGTCCAAACATGACCAAACCATTTTTGCTCAAAAGTTCACCTCCAAGCAGGGCCCACGCACAGAAAATTTCATCTCAGAAAGTGCAAGCTTTGGAAAAAGCAAAGCATGTTTGAAAAGGAGGGTAGAAATAAGAGAAGTCTGCAACCTTAACTATACAAATCATAGTTAATCCCATTGTAAAGAAATACATTGATATATCTTCCGATTATATTCATAATAGGTATACGCACAACATACACAACACAGTAAGTATAAATGACCTACTAAAACAATTTGTGAGAGATAACCAGCATGCAGAGAGAAATTCTTATATAAAAACAGTATCCTGTTCTCATTATACTTTTGGCTACTGTATAACTCCAACCATAAAGTACTGCTATCATTTTACTATAATAAAAAGGGAAAGAAACTAGGTTTACATTTGCTCCATCCTACTTTTTTCTTTTCTTTTCACCTTCATACCAGCCTAGCTGTTAAATTGCATCCAGCTCTTTTGTTCTGATGTGTTTTAAGGAGTGAATAGTAAAAGTAAAAGCTATACACCAAATTTCCATACTGTATCCTTTCACTTCTGTACATTGCCATTGAAATCAGAAATTTATTCCAAGCAGAGATCGATGAAAGCTGAGTAAAAATTAAAGAAGCAATTCTATACTTCTGAGTCCTGGGAATAATGCTTCCTCCTGTGGCTAGTCTTGTCATACAAGACAGTACACCTTACCACGTGTGGATAATGCAGAATCTTGTAAGGAACAAGAAATGGAGCATAAATACAGATAAATGCATGAAAAAAGCATTGAAATTGGTACCCAAAGAACCTTGTCTGTCATTGAAATTAAGTGGCGTTTTCTTTTTAAAACTGTTTCCCACAGTGTACCTTAAAAAGAAAATCCCACTTTGATTGAGGTTAATGACAAATCTCCCATTAATTCCAGGGATGTTAAGATTCTTCCCACATGGAAAGTCTATATGGTTTCTATGCTGCCCCATAGAGTGCCACTAAGAAACATGCCTACCCGTTGTCTCTAGTTTGCATGCATTAATCCTGGAAATGAAAGCAGCAGTAGAGGAGTCCCTGAGGACAGCTTTCCTGCTTTAAGATCTTTGTTTCCAGCATATTCAAGAGAGGGGACAGGGCACCCCTGCAGAGCATCTTCACTGCCTTGTCTCTGGGGCACGAATGTGTAGAGCTGGATGCTTTTAGGACTGCTGTAGAAGTGGCAGTGGCATAGCACCTTCCAACTCCTCCAATACGGATGAAGCAAAATACTTAGCCATGTACCTTAACCTTAATCAAGCACAACGGAGCCGCGGAATAAGACTTCTTGCTGACAAAGTAGATGTTCCTGGGTAATTTGCTGAAACGGGGTCTATAGGCTCACCCTTTGCAACATACTGATTCTGTTTCTTAACCAACATGCCTTTGGTGGTGTTAATGACATTTTTGTGGTGTTAATGACATCCAATTAGTTTTAACAAAAATTCTTTCAAGCATTAAATTGTATTTTACCAATTATTAGGTTTTATTATTTTTTTTATAAATGAACTTTAATTTCTTCTTATACAATCAGTGGAAGATATTCAAGGTCAGTGGCTGCTTTTCTGCTCCCTGTGTGACTAAATATTACCCAATTACTGCAAACCCCAGAGTGCCTTCTTGTTTAACAGAAAGCTAACATTCAGACCCCACATAATTACTGGTGACACTGCACTAGGGTCCCTGCTTTGACCCCCCAGCTTGTTGTCAGATCAAAATTATGGTCACTGAAATTGGAAATAAGTTTGTGAATCTCAATGCACTGACTACCTGGGTATCACTTGTACCTAAAAAGTTGGAAACAACAGCTTCTGCTATGCATGCATTCATATTGCTTGAATTCATTTTTAAAACATTGGCTTGAAGTGTGTAGAGGAACAGGAATATTTAAGTAACAGGAAGTGGTTATTCGAAGTGGGCATGGCGGAGCAGTAGTATCTGTTGAATACAGCATCGCGCTGGGGCTGAGAAGACCTGCTTTCTATCCCTGGCTCTGCCATTGACTCTGGGACAGTCATTTCACCTCCCTGTGCCTCTGTTTCCCCATCTCTAAAGTGTGGATTAGGTTCCTAATCCCCTTTTCATAATGTGCTTTGAAATTATTTGAAATGGGGCTATTTAAGAGGTAGCTGTTACTATTTTGTAGCTTTTCAGTTGGTGCTTTTATGACGCCAGTCCCTCTGTATACCTGGGGCTTTCAGGATTGGGTTTTAAATCCATAAAGTAAATTTTAGCTGCTTCTCAGTTTATGAGAGCTACAAAAACTTGACTATGAACATGCACGTGTGATTTGCTTCACTTAAGCAAATGACCCAAGGATTTTTAGTGGGAACATGTGAGTAGTGCTAAGCATATGCAGAAGTATCCACGGAAGCCAGTCTCTGTCTAAAAGGGTACATTCATTTTAAAATCACAAAATGACAAAAGGCAGTTTTGTTTCTCTGCCATTTATCTTTTTAGTTCAGGACTGAGAGTCAGCAACAGAGCTCTCATGCCCTGTATCTGAGAGTCATTAGGTGCTCTTCCTGTAATCCAATTATGTTGCACCTGTTCAAGTACATTGACTTCCATAATAAACTATTGATATGCGATGCTACTCTCTCAACAGAATCATAGTTTAGAGATTAAGTTAAACATTATATTATAGCCTAAAATTTCAATTAATTCACTTTCAGATTCCAATCTGGTCTCCCAGACTTTTCAGTTATGAAGCCATTTTTATAATACACCTGCAATAGCTGCCTATTAACAATTAACAGTCTACAGAAAAATGAAAATACACACTTTTTGCCTCTAACACAGTACCTAATCTCATGTAATAGATGCACATCCTGTTTAGGCTATAAAAAGCATGAAAGGAACCAATTAATATACATGGTTTGAAGAGAAAAAGTGTATTTGTTGTACTGGTTTAATCTTTTGGACATTTTGCTTTCTACTAGTATACCAGCCTGGAATCCTGTACTTTCTGCACAGGTGCTTGGTTTGGGCCCTTGCCTCCATTCCCACTTTATCTTGAACCGAAGCTCAAATTATTTATGCTAATGACTAGAAGTGATTGCATAATGGAGAAAAATAATACACGGGTAGATTTATTAATGTTAATTGTAGGGCGATATTATTTATCTGTATGCTTTCAAACAACCTCCATGTGTCCTCAAATCATGAATCTGAAAATCTCCATAAAGTATAGTATAAACAGTTATTTGGCTAGTAATCCAGATCGAACAATACTTGCTCTTTATCATTCTTCTCCTGTTTTATAAATGTTTCAGCCACTGGGGCCCTGGCTCAGCATTAGCTTCAGCAGGTACTAATAAGTAGATAAGTCCTTGCTTTGCTAGGGCTTTAGCTATGGGACTCTGCAACTCAACAGTCTGAGTGAAAAGTCCTTAAGAAGCTAAAAACCATTCACCCCAATTATCAATATATTTCTGTGAAATCTGGATATGTTTGCAGATATCAGGAGTGATCTGCAAGCAGAAAAAGCAGCTAAATGTACGAGGAAAGTTATTCATAAGAAAGAATTCAATTATTTCTACATGTGGCATGCATAAAAGGAAGTGAGACGCTCAGGATGTAGATTTAATTTGCATCCTGGAGTGCTAGAAGGACTCTGCAGCACTTAAGAGTTACCTGCCTCCTAAATATGCTTGCAAATTTTAGCTCATGCCTGACAAACAGTTAGAAAGGCAGAAGGAATAAGAAAGAGAAGGGAAACAGAAAGGAAGTGGGGGAGGGGGGCATTCTTGACTCCTAGAATAATATCAATGGGAGTTAGTTGCATCCTGGAGCAACTAAAAAGGCTCCCTGAGATTGCTCTCCATGTGAAATCAAGTATACATAATGCTAAAAAGTAACAGGGACTACGTAACAGGTGCTGGTCCCAGGAGTAGCTGCAATACTGCCCAGTGGCTGCTTGGCCCCTGCTCTGCCCTTGCTTCTCAGGCTTGCTCCCTTTCACCTTGCCTGCCACACCTTGTTAATTAGATCCTTGGAAAGGGAGGCTGCCCCAGGGATCCCTGGTCCCATGCTGCTGTTCAGGTGTCACTACTCAGCACCTTATGGGCTTATTACCTGTCTCCAACCACCACTTACACCACACCCATATGCCACAGATATTATCAATTAGCACCACTCCTAGGCCTATACTGGGCTCCAATCTCTGCCACAGCTGGGATATGAGTCCCTGTGGCATGCACTTTCCCCGCGCCATGCTGGGCTTAGTGTGCTGTCTCCACCTCCCCAAACCCAGGCACATCACCCATTCTGGCTACTGCCAGGTACCTATTCCCTCCTGGGCACCAGACCTTCTACAGACCCACCTCCATACTCATATTCCTGAGCTCTGGCCCTACTCCTGAGTCTGTCAAGACCACCATTGCCCCTTGTCTCAACCCCTAAGCCACCTGTCCCTACCTCAGCCCTAAGGCTGCCTCCTCTTTACCCTTGGGGTGCGGAGCCTCTCTCTGTCTGCTGCTTGCTCAGGAGCTCCTTCCATGTCAGGAACCAGGGGAGACTGCCTGCCCCAGCTCTACACCTGGGTTTACCTCCCAGTTAAGCCCCATCCTGCTCTGGCCAGATGCTCCCCTGCCTGCCACCTCAGCTCCTCCCAGGGCCTACTCCTTTCTTAAATAGCAGGTGCACCCAGCACCTGGCACAGAACACAAAACAAGATGGTTAAATATTCCAATAACTCATTTAAACAGGCACATGGATTTTATTAATTGGAATATGGCTTGGCTCATTGGTTGATTAGGTTTGTCTGCATCAAATTAAGTGGGTTTGTGAGAACTTCTAAGAAACCAGGTTTCTCAACATAGGGGTTGATCCTGCCAATAGATCTAGGTGGGTTTACTACATGGGTCACCCAGTGGGTGCAGGAGAGCCCTATTGTAGGACCAGACCTAGGTTTTCATGGCTCAGAGTATTATAATTGAAACTGTGCTACTCAGACTCATGTAAGTATGCTGAATTTTGAGTTCCTTTACAGATCTGGATGTCTGCTCATCCTTGCAGGTTTTAAGGCTCCACAGTTTACTGGGAATAAAACTTTGTCTGGGTAAGTAATATGTGTCCTACTAATATAAAAAGAATAGGACAGCCCTTTATAAATGAGCAGCTGTTGTTCCTTTTTGATTTTTCTCCTGCCAAAAACTGGTTTACCGTATATTCCCTCCATCTGGCAGGAAGCTAATCTGAATATGAATCAATCTATTCAAAAATAACTTCTGAAATTTTTGACATTCATAACTTGTCAATGGTTTTTTTTTTCTGTACAATAGTTTTTTTTCATGACATTCTATTCAGCCAAGCAAAGTTTGTTCAAAGGAAATCAAGCATAACTATTTTGAGGGTTCTGCAACTTTGTATTTTTTTAATTGTGCTACTGCAACTGATCTGAGCTATTCATCCTTTTCTGCAGCACATAAATAAGTATTTGTGATGATCCAGAACAGATCATTTTAAATATTTGTGGATGCTCTGTTAATTAATTACATGTACACAGAGTCTGTGAAACAAATCCTCGTCTCCAAAAAGCCTTAGTGGTATAAAAAAAGCCCACCTAAAATACTGGGTTCCAGAGACCTGTATTAGAAAACGTGATTGCTCTCCCCTCCACACTCCCCGCCCCCATCAACCAAAGATTATTTATAAAAGCAGTGAATGACAAACATGGGTGAATACACAAACAGAGTTTCATCTAAGATGCTTTATGAACAGTACCTAATGATAAATTAGATAACTAAAGATTAGCTGACAGTTCCACACAAATTATTCTACTTGTAAATTAAAAGCATAAAAGGTTGACTGTAGAAAACGGGAGTGACAAATGGCTACCTGTCTAACAGAAAAACAGACAACTATAATTTTGGCTACTAATTATTTTAGAAAACACCATAAAATTGCATGGTATTGTGCAGTGACTGACCTAAAAATGTGAGCCTTGTTGCAAGGAGCTTACAATTAAAGGCCTCAATTCACAAAAGCATCCCTCTTTAGGAAAGCACTTAATCCCATGCCTAACTTCAAGTAGGCACTTAAGTCCCACTGAAGTCAACAGGAATTTTCACTGAAAAAGTTCAAACCCTTAGGTTCCAACTCCAGAAATCTCTTAAGGATTTGATTAATGTCAGTGTGTTTGGTAATACTGAAGTGATGTTGTTGCCATGATGATCCAGGATATGTGCAAGGGGCAAGAATTCTTGTGGGTGATATCTTTTATTGGATCAACTGCATGGCTGGGATAGACTAGTTCATGCAGTTGGTCCAAAAACACTATCACCCATACAAATTCTTGCTTAAGTGTTTTAAAATTAAATGTTATAATTATTTATTGTTTTAATTATTTTATAATAATAAATGTAACTATTTAATTATTTACTATTAATAATTTATTCTTCTCACTAATTTTTTTAATGAAATCTTCATAATTTTACAAGGAGGAAGCCACTTTAACCACCTGAAACATGAGACCCTGCTCCTGACTGGCTCCAGGTCAAGGAACATCATATATGTTGAACTGGGTGAGGAGTAAGAAAGTACTTTGTGCCTTTTCAAATTGTTCAAATATTTATAGAGTTCAAAGATTTAAAATGCACATCTATGATGCAGAAGCTGTGCTGTGACAGTCCTTCTTTCAACATTGACTTTTGGATCAGTTCTTGCTGTGAAGGGCCTGGACTACAGAACTTGGTTTTTCACCTGTGCTTTGCAATACATCAAAGACCCCAAATTTGCCCCCATCCAACCTACGTCCATTCTTCCCAAGCCACGTGTTCAGTTAATAACAGCAGTTGATCTCCCAAAGAACCACGTTCTCACCCAGCCCAGACTTCCAGGAGATCAGGAGGTTCAAGGGGTCTTTCTTGCCATGCAGAAAATTCTAGCAATGGAGGGTAAATATATCACAGCGTGACCAAGGCCAAGACTTTGTCTGGCCAGTGAATGCATGAAACAACTCCAAATTTCTCCTTACTCCATTACAGCCTTCTTTCCAAACTGCAACTACTGGGGAAGGAAGAGCAAGGACCTGCTCCCAAACCCTACCAAGAAGCAGAGGAAGAGCTATATTCTCAGGTGGAGAAAATTACCCCATATTAAATAAACATTGGCTCCAAAGGCAGGTACAAAAAAGCAATAAAGCCTCCCTCTAGTTAAAATAGTTCATTTCATAGTACAGAATGGCCCTGAGATATAATAATCTCAAGAAGTATTGCAGTAACCCTATAAGAGGCTTTTTATCCTTGGTGGAAGCAGAAGCAGGTATCATCCTTTTCATCGTGGAATGAATGGGGAACCAGGAAAACAGAGGAACGAGGAGATGCAAACGTGCCCAAAGTCATTCAGTAAGTCTGTGAAAAAACAGCAAATACTTGCCGTGTTTCCTGACTACCAGTCCTGAGTCCTAGCCCATGAGCACACTGCCACACCTGTTGGGCAATTATTTCCCATTATTGCATTTGGAGGTGGTCAAGGTAGTTTAAAATAACACAATTATGAAAAGTCACATGTTGGCGCACACTGTCATTTTGCTTGGATGCCATCTTCTTATGTAAAACATTAAGGAAAACTGTACTATTTCTCTGTTGTAGTTATTCTATATCGGGGGCTTGGGGGGGGGTAATTTTTTTTGTTTTAAAAGGACCAAGGTAACAGTTACCCAACTGCAGCTTTGAACAATTTGTTTGACCCATGACTGGTGGGTGGGTTGGCATTTTAGCTGGGGCAAAAAAAAATGATCTCCAACCTCTCCCTTCCCTGAAGTGTTTCTGCCCTGTGTGGAAGGGACTTCTTGGGTGACTGAAACAAGTCTCCTGCTACCCTAGGCAACCACATCAAGTAATCCCTTTTTATAAGTCTTTTTTTTTCTGTGGCCAATCCTAGCCCTTATACCAACATTATCCAGTGTTATATGGCTCTTTCCCCCTCCTGGTGTTTACCCTGCTAATATAGCTACAGAAAATAATCTGTTCCTTTCCTAGAGTCATTTTTCTGGGCAAAACAAACCAAGCCTCTCTAGTTCTCTTGAAGATTTTATTTCCTATTCCCCTGCTCTGCTTTGTAGTTTTCTTTGCCCCTGTTCCAGTTGCAGTTCCTCTTTCTTCAATCTGATGAGCAGAAGAAAGGCTTGACATAAAGGCTGCTACTTTTAGACCTTGATGCTTTGATGTGTTATTTCTTTGTGTGTTCGGATCATCTTGCAGGGAGTAAAAATATATATGTACTTCAATCATTGTAACACCAGGAACCCAATTTGTAACCTCTAGCTAGAGCACCTGATCTTCCAAACATTTACATTTGTTAATCAATATTTGCATAAAAGTAGCCCCATTATACTGGCAGATCTGACCCCAAATTCTGCAAGGTAAATAATGGCTTTTCTAAGTAAAAGCAAAACAACAGTGAAGAATACCCCTCTTGCTACCAGCTGTACACAGTGGAAATAAATACTTAACAAACTTCTCTGATGAACTATGTAAAGACTATCCATTTCATATAATTATTTTATTATTTAATTTTCTT
>NW_017729029.1:36580143-36601746 GCF_001723915.1 Gavialis gangeticus
ATTATTTTATTATTTAATTTTCTTATTCATTTAATTATTGATCATTTCTCTGTATAGGTCAATTAAATATACTCCACTTCTCAGGTCATTATATTTTAATGGTGTTCTCTTACTAAAATATTAGACCCAGAGGTTGTGCGTGCACAAGATTAATTAATTAATTATAAGCTTCTTGTGTGATGTAAGACAGTACAAAAGTCTGGGTGAAAATTCATGGAGAGGCTGATTTAAATTTCAAATAGTATCAAAGTTCAAAAAGCCTTTCAAGACAGAACTTGGATACTGATTGTTCAAATGGAAGGACTGTATAAGGTTATCACCCCAAAGAGTGTCTCAACTATTCTTTTCATGATTTTGCTGGCCTTACATGATATACTAATAAAAAGATAATAATCTATTTGGATTTGTTCCTCAATAGTTTAAATTGGATAGTGCAGTTCACTCTGCAGAGTAAGTGTGAAAAGAAAACCGTATCTAGATACACAAATCCCCAGGAGAAAAATATAAATCAGTACTTATATTGCAAAGGAGTCTTCATAAAGCTTTGAAGGTCATGAAAATATAATACAATATGAGCTAATTTTAAATATAATCATCAGAGTACATATATAGATATGTACATAGCTCTGAAAAAGTTCAGTGTGTAAGAGATGATGGCTTGGAAAGAAGGATGGGTGGTACACTGAGTGCTGGATACATGCTTTGTATGCAGTTTAAAGGAGTTGTACAGCCAATTAAGAATACGGCTTCAACTGTAAAGATGTAGATGCAGCTATGGTTACAGTGAAATAAAAAATGTCATTAGTTAGAGGTGGGTCATTTATTCCAGAATGGAATTCAGCACAGTATTATGTTCATTCACTATGACCTACCTCCTACGTGGCTTGGTCCTATTCATTTTCTCCATATTTCCATGGAGACTGCTAGCTGAATGATCTTAATTTCTTCTCTTAGTCCTTGAACACCTTCAGTTTTCATGGTTACAATGTAAAAACCCTGATTAATTCCTGACAACTTATCACACAATGAAAGAACAAAAGCTTGCTGATTTCGATTAAATTCTTCACTCAAAAAAGGGCTGAGTTCAAATATGATAGTCAAATTAAAAGCTGTGATGTCTGAAGTGGCTTCAGTCACCTCTCACACCTCCTCTAACAGCCAAAAAGGCAGAACAACCTAAGTGTGCGATCACCAGTCTTACAGCCACTCTGCCTTGAACTGGAGTCAGTAGGGAATTGCACCAAACTGTGTAGGAGCCTGAGGGCTTTCTGTATTAGAGAAACGTACCTCTTGGATCTTTCTGGTTGTGCTAAGGTCAGAGAGTTGGTGGTGGTCTCCTTCTGCCAATACAGACTATTCCCTCCTGGTCAACCAACCAGCCCTGCCAGTCAACCCACAGGCAGTGCTGGCAGTGGCAGCCCCTTCATGGACAGATGTGATTGGTAGTAATTTGGAAAGAAATTACAGTACTTGAAAAATTTACATCAAAAGTCTTTCTGAGGAGGAAAAAAAATGGGGATTTGGGGTAACAAAAAATCCCCAACCCTCCCCCCGTGAGTATCTGGTTTTCATGGTAAATGCTTTTTTTTTTTTTGGTCAAAATAGGACCTTAGCAAAACCAAGATGCTCCAAAAGGTATGTTTCTCTAATACAGAGTGCCTTCCAGGCCCTACTTAGTTTGGTGCAATTCCGTATTGACTCCGATTCACATGCTACCTGAAGTGCTTCATGGATCAACTTCCATGATAAACTGAATGATGCGTCCCGAGATGCGCAATGGCGAGCAGTCCCATTACAAAAATGCCCCAAGTGCTGTCTGTAATAAACTCACCCCAGAAAGGTCTAATTCTTCAAAATCATCTCACTAGTGATCAAATCAATCAGTGGATTAGGCTCCCTGGAAGATTAGCTTTGCCAATAATACCATCAGTACTTGACTGATGGATTTTGTTGCTGTAAAACAGTAAAACGTTTCGGCGTGTTACAAGAGCCAACGCCAGCTTTGCATCTCTTTTAGGCCTGGAGAGGAAACAGAGCCTGGTGATTTCAAATACAGAAACATCCTCATATGACTACATTTAGACTGCAAATTAAGAAGGCTACTAAGTATCAGAGCAGTGAGGCTCTCAGTGAGAATAATGGAGGGGGTGGACTAGAAGTCGTTTTAGGAACAGAGGACTCATTACACATTGCATGCTGAGCTGCTTAAATGCTAATCAGTGTTAGTGCTAGCTTGAGTTTGGAGCAGTCACACGCTTAGTCTTGAAGCTATCTCTGACTGTCCCCGACGTGCACACCTGTGACTTGCCACCTGGTGAGCAGGGGCACGACTAGGAGCTGGAGCTGTGAGTTGCCACTGCAAGGCAGGTGAGCCAGGACAGGCTTTTATTCCTGCTCTGCAGGGGAGCTGAAAGAGATCCTAGGATACAGGAGGCCTTCAACTTGGGAGGGCACATCTGTGGGAAGCGGCCAAACTGTAATGGAACAGGAGCTGGGTTATGTGGATCCAGGATAATCCTGCCCTAGAGTGACGTAACTTTGAGCCACATAGCGAGTGCTTTAAGCCATTTTAAGGTGTTCATGTAGGAAAAATTGTGGGGTTAAGAGCTCCAGCAGCCATCCAAAATGACCATGTAACAAGGCCCTGAGACGGTCTCCTAGGTCATCAAGTCTAGTCTAGGTCATCAAGTCTAGCCTCTTCCATCACAGGCACCACCTGTGTGTGTAATCCCTTTCTTAAAAGCTTATCAAACTCCGTTCTAAAAGCTCCATCGTACTAGTACCACTGAAGCCTGATGATAAGTTTATGAAAGGGTTACCTGTGACAGAAAGAACTAGACTGGATAACCCCGGAGGACCTTTCCCATCTTAAATCCCTATTACACTTCACAAATGAAACCAAATCAAAATCAAGTGGCTTTTTCGCTGTATGACCAGCTCCGGTAATTAGGCAGTTAACTAGCTTTTGCATTCAACAGGCTGATTTGCAAGTACAATAACAGTAACTATGCACTGAAATACAAGCATGATATTGCTGTACTGTTTTGCATGCAGACCTCCACCTCTGTTTCTAAGACTGCTGTTTAAGGTCTCTCTGGCTCATTAGGGTCAAGCTTGCTCCTGCTTCACAGAGCCTTCTCCCTATTACACTGGCTGTTAGCTTAACTAAGCACACGCTGAAGTACTTAAAATGGACAAGCTTGAAATTAATTATTTTGTCTTCGTTTCCATTCAGCCGCAAAATATCCAAGGCAACACCCAAACTGGGAATGTACTCCATCCCTAATTTCGAGCAGAGCTGCTATAATTGCTTGTACAATGCACAAATGGCTATTTTAATTAAGAATTAAAGGTAGTTGAAACATGTCTTTTCCTCTGTGGAAAAAAATTAACTCCTTAGTGGGAAACCAGAATTTGTTTCTTGTTTTCAGTTCTGTTGGTGAAAAATAAAGAATAGAGGAGAGGGGACACTTCCCGGAAGTTTTTCTATTTATTCAAAAACTCGCTCGTCTATTGGGATCTGCCAAAATATTTCCAACCAGCTCTTCACGTAGCTGGTCGTTTGTGTATCTAAACATCCATATACAATGAGAGTAGCTATGTGCATATCTGCACACAGCTTTGATAATTAAGCCCTTAATCATTTTGTGTTGTTACTGTTTACTAGTGGGGTAGCAGGTACTGTCAGGAAATAAATAGTGTGGCTAACAGCAGATGACAGAGAGTAAGTGTCCGGAGAGATGATGAATAGTAAGCAACTTGTCCACATTTGCAAGCACAAATAGGAAGCATAAAGGCTCCCAAGGCTTGTCAACAAGCCAAGTACAAAATGAACCGAAGACTCAAACCTTGCCGATTCACTGATTTAATAATATTATCCATCACATCAAACTTCCTTCACTAGGTAGCCCTTTGAAAAACCTCTTTCAGAAGGTCATTGGGATGAATGTTTCTAACAGAGGGGGGGAAAAAACCCAAGTATTTCCTTCTACGAAGCCAGAAAGTTCATCTTGACACTCAGCCTTTCCACTTTATTTGGTCTTGGCACCAATTAACTATACCTGCATGCACCAGGCAAGCTTACAACATCAACTGCAAATCTAATAATTAAAAAACAACAGTTGTTAAATAAAATCTGGCCCCTGAACGTCCCATTTCTGTGGTTTTACTTCCACATTTTCCAGTAAATTAAATGTTCTTTTCGTGCCCTGTGGTTATGTGGTAGATGCATTAAAAGGGAAACGGTTGCAGTGAACGGACACAAGAGTGCTGTCAGCAGTTCGCCTTCAGTGACAGTCATCTTTGGTGTTATTTTTCATAGAAGACACTGAACAAATTTCCGAGAGGTACATGATGTGGAAGTTGATTGTGTCTCTTCAGGTAATAAAACCGACAACATGAGGTAGCACACGGCACATTTTATGGCAGAATCAAGTCCACTCTTGCATGCAATTATCTTTTAGCCATCACAGATATGTCCTATCATTAATCTTCCTGCATTATCAAGGAAAACTCCTCCAATGTCGGGAAACGTTCTTTGTAGCTACACTTCGGCACTGCTTCCTGATTTACGGCAGCTAACTTTATCTTGCATAATTGCGTTGTATTTCTTTACAATTATGCCCATACACCTTTAATGCATTTAAAGTGACTAAAATGCCATCCCTTTGAAAACACAAGTGTATTTGAATACAAAGCATCACCAACAAGTGCATGAATAAACAAACGGCCCAAACGTTATAAAATGCGGATAAAGGAGGAAAAAACTAAATTGGGCGAACAGACAAAAGGTCTTGCTCTATACGTATGTAAAAAGGGAAACTAATACTATCATATATACACAAACAAGATGATAAACTACTTATTGACACTAACTCAATCCCACCCAAGTAAGCTAATGTGCAAGTCTGTATATAAAAGGAGAATTCGACCTAGGGACTTTAACAATTACAATGAGTAAATCAGTAATGATCATTACATAATTGGTTCAACACGTGTAATGTTTTTCTGCTTGCAAATTTAAAGTGAGAACTTTCAGTTTTCTCCAACGTACTCATTATTCACCAGATAATATATGTGAATACTAATAGCTCCTGGTCTGAATGTACAGCATTTGAGAACATCAAAAGCATTCAAAATGAATTCATTTTGGATCAAACACACATCACAATGCTGTTTTGGCTGAATGAAAACAGTTGAAGACAATCTGATCCAAAGTCTATTTGTAGTCATTCCAGTGACTCCAGTAGCTTTTGTTCAAGGCCCAGAGTGAGGTTTTTTGGTGCTGATATTTTTGTCAGATCTTCAAGAGGTATAACTTGGCCTTGCCTCTGAGGTTTCTGGAGCTATGCTGATTGTCAGCGGATGTCAGGCTGAAGCAGCCGTTGAGGAAATTCAAAATATGCTTTCCACATGCTCACAAACTACTTTCTGTACAAAAAAAAATCCTGCCAAAGCTCATTTGCTACAATATTTGCAGAAAATAAACCCATGCAGGATCTAAGTGCAATCTCAATAAATCCTTCAGCTATTCATATACAAGTTTTAACAGCATTCCTCCCAACTCTATTCATGCCCCCCATCCTCCCCTACCAAAACACGGAGGCACAAAGGTCTGCTAATGAAAATCAATGGCCGAGGAAAGCTAAAGCCTATTCATTTACTGCCATGCCGTAACTACAGGGGTGCATGCAAAGAGGACAGCGTTCTCCAGAGAAGCAACAACAAATAAGGTTTTATTCCTGATCATAGCTTGTCCACCTCCACGCAGGAGGAAACAATCGTGGATTTATAACACTTAGAAACAAAAATCCCTTTCCAAGCTCAGGGATGAGTGCTCTGGTCTGTTTCTTGCAGACCTGAAATATGTAGTTGAGAATAACGGTTGCGTTTTCCCAGACCTGTTTCGAGGCAGAATATCTAATGCAGACTTTGGAGAGAAATCACAGGCAAAAGCCTCAGAGGAGAAGGAAGAAAATGACTCAGCTGTGAAAGAGCAAGACTAATAATAATAAGCAACTTTACATATGTCCAGGGTTAGTGGGAAGATTTATGTTAAGTTGTATGGTTATATCATTTCCTCTTTGGAGGTGTTAGAATTATAAATGCTTTTCTGTTTTGCTACACGATGCTAAAGTCCCATCTCAGGGACTTTAATATTTGATTCTGAAATGACAATATCTGTTAAATGGTCCATAGAGACAAAGCAACATATGTCCTCTCCCTTCCCGCTACACCGAGGGCAGTCACAATTTGGACTAGACGCTGCCAATCCAGTTCAAAGGCAGACACTAGATTAGAGCACTAGATTCCCTCACACTTATGACTTAAAACTTCTGCATCGGGGTGTTAAAGATATGGCTTGTGGGACACAATCATCCAGCTTGCGGTACTGCCTAGGGGACTCGGACAAGCCTCACAGGCTACAGCATACACCTGGGAGCAACCCTGCATGCCAGACCAAGGGTGCCAACATCCTGGGTGCTGTGTGCAGCGCGTGGGGCTGGAGATGGTGTACACAATATGTGGGGCCAATCTGCAGGCCTGATCCAGCCCACATCCCTCCTCCAGCCCACAGGGCCAGATGAGTTGGATACTGCTGAAGAAGTGCTGTGGCACTATAGCATCAGCCAGAGGGGAAGGCAGTACAAGCTTGGCATAAAGCTCAGCATAAGGCAGAGCAAAGTGATGGGTTATTCCAAGCTGCACTATTATTTATCTGGATTCCTCATGGTCATTAGCAAACAGTCCTCGACCACTCCTCTTCCATGCAAGCACCCTGCCAAGATGAGTAAGGAGGTGCATGGTATAGGAGCTTCATGACCAGCTCTATCCTCCTGAAAGTCCCTTGCACCAGGATGATCCCCCTATGCCAGACAGACCAGCTCTGCTGCCAGACTCTGGTGGTGGAGGAAAGCAGATGCTGCATGCTGGTGGTCTGGCAGGAAGACTGGGCCAAGCATATAGCTTCAGGCATGGAACAGCTCGATAAGAAAGACACTATTTCACAGTATCCAAAATATGTTTCGTGTCTGGATTTGGCACCATTAGATTTGTTTGCAATTCTGCTCTTCTACCCACCCTAATCAAGCAGGATGCCAAGGTGGCAGCAAGAGTAATGAATATGGCTACTATTCAGGTCATTTCCATGCTGGCACCTGCATGTAAACCCTGTTTTCTGGCCATATCCCATCCCTGCCTCCTACTTTCCTACTGCACTGAGCTCAGTACTAACGCAAGACCTTGCTCCCCGCATGCAATCGCTGTGCATATTTCTCAGCGCTGTTCAGAGAGGATCCTGCGCAGACAATGACCCAGTCATGCATGCCAAATTTCTGGGAGCTCCTCTGGGCAATGCCCAGCCTGCAGCTAACTATCAGCCCCATCCTATTCGGCAAGTAATTTTAGTTCCATTCATGGGACTAATTGGTAGGACCAAGATGTAGACAGTTTGGTACGTAGGAGAATGTGAGCATTCGAGCCAGAAGAGAAGCCAAACATCCGAGGCAGAGACCAGAAGGGCCAGATGAAAACTAAGGCAGGGCCTCTTATCCTGGTCATGGCAGTGTCAGAAACCAGGGGCCAGGGAATGCAAAATATTAAGGGCCAGCCAGGTGGGATAACAACAAGGCTGAAGGATGACCCAGGGTAGGAAATGAAGAGCAGGATCAGAGAAGTGCAAGATGAAAAACCAGCAAAACTTCATCATCCAACCACAGTCTGTCTCCATTTGCCGTCCTTACATCTGGAGCCACACAACCAATTGGTGAAGCTATCCGCCTTTCCTCCAAGCCCACTCTTCCTTCTAGCCCCACCGTTATGATTTAGCTGGCAGCTTGGGCCTTTACCTGGCCAACTTTTTCCAGCAGCACTACCTAAGTGCTGCAGCGTGACATTTTCCTAGCAAATGGATGGCACAAATTCATGTTTCTCATTTGATACAAAGAAAGACTATAAGGAACAGCAGAAGCCTCGGATCCTCTCCACAGAGAGCAAGCAAGCACTTTTCCGTCCTTAACTCAAACTCTCAGGCACGTCCTTTGAAGCTGCTGGCCGACAGGTGGTGATCTCCTGCCTGCGGTACCCAAACAGAAATCAGATGTGCAGCAGATTTTGGCTTCGTCTGAATCAACTTTATGAATCATACCTTAGAGGGCTTTTGAATGCTAACAAGGCTTCTAATCAACCCCTAGCTGCTCAGCAAAAGCAAGATATTGGAAATGGGTATTTTTTATTTATTTTTTTGGTCTGAGAGGCAATCATGCAGAACTCATTGCTGTTCTTGGAGCCTCTCTTACATCTTGTATATGGGGTTTCACCTTGTAAGTTTGTCCTTTTGGTTAAATGACTTTTGAGGAGGCCTGTTTTGCTGCAGAGCTTTTAGTGCCTTGCATGCGCCTTTGCTGAGCAAGAAAAGTGGCAACAGATTTTGTTTGACAGTGCCAATTAGGCCTGGTGCCTGGTGTTTTTAGCTGAGGAAGTCCTTGACCAACAGGGTTTATGCTGCACATAAAACAAGGCCTGACAGCCCTCTGAATATTGTTACAGTGCTGGTGCCTCGTTTCAGGCGGCTTGTTGTAAAAGACGGGAACGCTCCCAACAATTCTGCAAATCCTCCTGTTCTTTTCTGTGAATGCACCAATAATGCAGTCTGCCCTCCTGTGTCCTGGCTAATCTTACAGCCTTGCAGGGCTAGGAGGAGCTGAATCTTACAGCCCTTACTCCTGCAAAGGTCTCATGTTCATCAACTGGGATGCTGACTCCAGAACAAACTGCACACGTTAGATCAATAATTACAGATTATGTTTGCACAGCCAAACAGCTCCAAAGGCAAGATGAGTAGTGCTGCTTTTCTTTGCATGTGGAAAGAGAGGCATACATTTTCAAATGCTCCACAGTATTCGATACTACACACAAAATATCTACATAGACCAAAAACTGTCTGCCCTCCTTTTCCTTCTCCTACCTGCTTTTCTGGTGGTACTATAACCACCGGCCTTTGCACACTCCTGCCTTGATATACTTTCACTCCAAGTACAAAGAGTGAGGAGGAAACATGCAAGTGCTTTCACCCGTTTCACTTGTGGATACCTGTACTCCCACAAACAACATTTCCCTGAATGTCTATGTGAGCCATGGAAAGGGTCTCAAAAGACATTCAAGGTAGCTGGGCTGATTTGCAGGTGGGAATTAGTGCACACGTCCCTCGCTGTGTTTTCCTAGCATCTATTCAGCTCAGTGTGTATACTCTTGGTCCATCTTTGAACCCTTTTGTCAGTGTAAGAGAACTAGTCTCTGTGATTTCTCAGATTCCCCTGCTGCTGGTTGCTTGCAGGCCTAAGACCAGAGGAGGTTCCCAATGGTGTTGGGCTTCCAAGAGGATGCAAAAGTCTCCCAGTCAAACAAAACAAAAAATAAAGAGATACTCATCAGGACATGGGAATGAGGTGTTTTGCATCAAACAATCCCCATCTCTTTTCCTCGGCTGCAGCCTCCGAGAGAAAGTCTTGACTTCTAGTGGCCAGAGTGGGAGAAGGATGGTGGGAACCTGTGCTTGGCCCCCAACAGCAAAGCTCAAAGAAGCTGCTCCTTTCTCAGCTCTTCCACTGGTATAACTATGAAGCACCCTCCCCCCCCTACTATCCTAGCAAGACGAAGGTCCAGTCCTTCATTTCTCTTTGCTCAGGTTTCGTACCCCTGCTCACCAGCTTCGGGAGCAAGTGAGGAGGGGCCTGCGCTGTATCAGAGACCAAATTCCCAAAGGGAGATGAAGAACAGAGGCATGGCTGTTGCAACCACTTGAAAGCATGCACAGAACTGAAGGCATGATAAAATGAATAGTTTCCTACACACCTTGAATAAAGGAAGGAAATGAATAGTTTCCTATGCCTCTTGCTTCAGTTTGGGACCTTGTGATAGGAACTTAACCAGACCAAAAAAAAAAAACCCCAGCTTTGCCTGATCCCTCCAGTTCTTTAGGAGCTGGAGTTGCCTATTCACAAACCCCTGGGCTTCTTTCTGGCTTGCCATGTATTTGCTCCTTGTACTTCAGTTTTGGAGGCTAGATGGGGTATTCTCCCATTGGGGGTGGGAATTTTACCTCTTCTTCCTCCATTCTGCTTCTCAAATCCATTTCCCTATCTCCTTCCTTGATTGTCCAATCTTCTTGCAACTGTAAACCTTCTGGGGGCTCAGTCTGCTAGCCTTACCCCTTTTTCTCTACCTGGGGCTACTGTTCTGGTCCTGGCTCCCTGCCCCAGCCCCATCTTTGCCTTTCTCCGGCCCTGCACTGGCTCTGGGTCCACCACTGGGACCTCCACCTCCCCACACAGTCCCAAACCCAAACCACTGGTTTAGTTCATAAACAATGAAACAAACAAACAAAAAAGGAGTGAGTTAAGTGTCCCCTTAGCGAGAGAAAGACCCAGCCTCTGGTAAGATGCAACAAAAAAGGAAATTCAAAGTCATATTCTTCCTAACGATAGTGTCTCTCCCTGGGCAGTAAACCCGCACTGGTAGGCTGCCTTTTCTTGCTCGACAGTCTCCCACTTGGCTTCCCTGTGGCTGGGTCACCATGCCCCTGCTTCAGGACCTGTAAGCGGTGGCTTCTCCCATCTTCTTCCAGACGCTGACTCTGGTCCCACTTACATACTCTTCCTTCCCCCGCTTCCAGGCTTCAAGCTGGGGTTAAATAGCCAAGTGTCTCTTCTCCCTATCCCAGGCTCAGCTCTGAGCACCTGCAAAATGAATGGCTAATCACCAAATATACACGCCGGTCCACTGCCCACCGTTGCATCTTTAAAGAGACCGGCCCTCCTTTCCTAGCTTGAGTGCCACTTCTCAGCCCCTCTCGTCTCTGCCCCTCCACTCAGTAACAGCGTAAGGGTTCCCTGACCCAGACCTGATTTTTTTTAAAGGATCTTTAAAAAAGTAGATACTATGATCTGAATGCCTTAAGAAATCCCATGTCTGCAACTTTGTGCAAAGTTTACAAAATGCAGCATGCAGCAGTCCAAAGCATGGCACTCTGGGTTTCTTTTATGACTCCAGGCTGTAAACTGGTTACACATGAAAGCTGTTTTAATATTCCCTCTTTTTCTCTCTCTTTTTTCTTCCCAGCTATTACTATTCCTAGCGTTATTCCTGTGGGCTGCATTATGGCTGGTTTTAGGATAAGTACAACAAGAAGAAAAAAGAGCAGATACCAATAGGCGCAGTGATTTTCTGCATAGACTGTACTGTAGATAGGATAATTATCTTTAGCAATTAATTTTTTTTTCCAAGAATGCGTGGATGTCCCAACGAGGGAGAAAAAGTAGGTCGACTCATTATTCCTGCTGCACTGACTCAGCAAGCGCTCTTGCCACTCTCGTTTCACTACAACAGTTGCTGAATAGAAGACCACGTCGAAAACGAGGGTGGAGATAGCAACATCTTGTAGGTCAGCAAAACCATATGGTGTTTAAATAAAACATATGCATATTCAGAAAGGGCCGCTGCCTCCGAACCACAAATAAAAACTCAAAGCTCAGCTGCCCCAGCTTTTCAGCCTTTGTTCTCTTTTCTTCCTATGTTTTAAAGGGAATTCAGGACTCATAAAAGATGCTGGATTGACAGCCCTGGATCCCGAAGTGTTCTAGCTGTGGGAAGTGGCAGCTCAAGCTTCCCCATGCTGTTCTGCTAATTTGCCTGATTTGAAAGGACCACCTGTCTGGATCAGAAGGGATTTCAATCTCCCTGCCATTAACTCATTGGCCTCTCTAGTGAAGCTGACAACAGGGGTGAGGTGGTGGTGGTCTTTGAAATGGCAGTTACCTACTGGAAAATGGAATAAAAGTATTTAAGTGAGCCACTGAATAGCCTCCAGGTAGTAATAGCTTTCAGGCTGGATGTGAACAAGTACCCCAGAAGAAAATATACTAGAGACCATTACCAGTCCCCCTAGCCCCATGAAGTCTTCTCTCTCATTTTCTTGATGTACTTGTCAGAACATTATTTTCTCAAGACTAGAATATTAATCTCGAGTTCCTCGGTGTTAAACATACCGGAGCACGGCAATCATTTTTCACAACCTCAGAGGAAAGCCGGTTTCGATCCCAGCAACATGATTTGAAAACTCGTTGAAGCCACGTTTCTCGGGGGCCTCTCCGCAGGTTTTGCAAGAGAGGGGACATAATATGGCTGCTGACCCTCCCAGCCCCCTTGCAGAAGTCACATAACTGAAGTCCTTGCTCTCTACAGAGCGTTTCCTATGCTCCTTGTAGGACAGGGAGGAAACAAGGGTCTGCCCCTCATCGACCAGAGGAGCTGTTATTGCAGTGGGCGGCTGTCTGCTCCAAAAATAAACCTCACCTATATAGGAGACAGATATTTGGGAGGCCTGCAAAAAACGAGGGAATGAATTCCCACAACAATCTCAGGCCTCGGGGCTTTTGTTGGTCACATCTGCAGTCAAGAAGGAATTTTTCTCTCCTAACAAATTCTGCTGGCTTCTGGGACATTTTTTCCTCCAACTTCTTGGGGTGTTGGCTGCAGCTAAGGCTGGGGCATTTGAGACTAGAGGCTCTTCCATTCAGGGTCATACCATTCACCAAATCTTGGATCAAAAAGGATTTTTTTTCCCCTAGGTCAGGGTGGTACAAACCCTGGGGGTCTCCCTAGTTCAGACTCCCTAGGTCAGGGTGGTACAGACTCTACAGCAGGGGTGGGCAATTATTTTGGGTGGAGGGCTGCTTACTGCGTTTTGGCAAGCCATCAAGGGATGCATGATAGGCAGCTAAGGGCAGATAAATATTAATTTTCTAAATGTTTTATGGGCTCCGCCATCCAGATAAAATAGGCTGGCGGGCTGCATTCGGCCCACAGGCCGCATTTTGCCCACCCCTGCTCTACCGCGTGGGGCATGGTCCTTTTCCTGGGGTCTCAGCGTATATTAACCAACTACTTCCCTGTGATTGCAGTAGCAAAGCACTGGACGCACCCTCGTCTCCCTTGCTTTTATGGCATGTTACAGGGTGTTCTTGGTACTGTGCCATCTAATTGTGGGTGGAGGTTTGAAAGCCATTTGGGGGTTTCGTTGAATTAACAACTGCCTGAAAATGGAGGGAAGTGGGCTCAACAGCCCAGGAGACCTTTTCCAGGCCTATGTCTGTAAGAGTTGAAATCCACTTCCAACCTCAACACCTCCTACTCTAAGTGCCAGATGCACCTTTTCTGACCTTGCCATCAGCAGCACATACATGCAGCACAGCAAGCAAAGTAAACATATACTTTCCTTCAAATCCACATACCTACAAAGTCACATCTCATGCAAGTCTAGTGATTTAACGTGCTTCTGGGAAGCAATCAACTCCTACAATACACTGACCTGGACAGGGCTGCATCCACTGGAGGGCTCTCGTATTGGGTTTTTGGTGCTCTGCAGGAAATTCTGGCTTCCTGTGAAAAGACAGCAGAAAGCAAGGTAGGGCATCGCCATATAGGGTTGATGGGGTCAAGGGACTTTGGATGCCTAAGTCCCTTTGCATTCTGCAATTACATACCCTTCAAACAACCATGGAGTTAGCAAAAGAAGCTAGTGGCTTGGGACAGGAGTTATAACAACATGCCTCGGGGAGGCAGAGGGGGAGCCACACTTAAAAGTCTGAATGCCTCACATTAAAAAAAAATAGAGCTACCACATTTTTATTGCTGCATAAACCACATCCTTGCTCAGACTTACTGAGAAAGCCGTGGTGCACCTCTCCTGCAGCTTTTAATTTCCTCGGGTCATTGTTTTACTTCACAGTCTTAATATATTTTAAATATAGCGGCTCAAATAAAAATTTAATACTGACATACCATCTTCTCAAATAGTTTTAACAGTAGGGATCAATTTATCTTGTAGAAGAACAGCTCATCATTAAAGAGATACAAGAAACATGATAGAAAAGCCATTGCCTTTTATTTAGAGGACCAGCACCCAACTAGTTAATCAAGGGAAGATATTTGGGCACTGAAAATAGCAACTCCTGAACACAAGCACCTAACCACAGTACAATCAATCTAAATTGAATGTGAAGCCTCAAGTTTTGAAGGCTGTGAAAATGAAAGCTTTTTTTCTTTCTGTCAAGAAAGCCTATAGTAGATATATGGGTGAAATCACGGAGATCAAAGACTTGGGTACTTCTCTTTGGTGCTGTACACTGACTGCAGTCTTGGTGCACATGAATGCTCGTTAGCTACGGCTAGGTACAGGCATTACACCTATCTCATTTTAAGCAGGCAGAAAGCGCTCTAAAGCCATAACAAAACAGACATTCATGGCTCTTAGAGCACTTTAAAAATGATGGCTCGCTTTCTAAATTAAGCCTTGATAGATGAAGTATTAGATTAAAGCACTTTCTGTTAGAGCGCTTGATTGAACATCTGTACCAGATCTCATTGAGGGTTAATTTAGAGCTCGACCACCATCATCCCAGGTGGCATTGCTCAGAGCTGTGCTCTAGCCATGGGCCTCCTGGGCTCTGTCCTCTCGGCTGTCATTGCCCTGAGTCAGTGACAGTCGCTGATCCCAGCCCCACATGCAGCCTGGCCGGGGTGGGGAGAGATTTATGTTCCTGGATCTTCCCCGACCCCACAGTGCACCACAGCCCAGCTGGACAGTCTTGTGGGGGAAGGAGTTTGGGAGTCTCTCTCCCGGTAGCTGCATGGGCTGAATCCACATGCCAGAGAGGCTCTGTTTCCCCTCCACCCTGCCACCCTGCCAAACTTGCAGGCATCGGTCCTAGTTGGGGACCAGGTTGGGTCCACAGGGCACATAGCTCCACTCCCCACTAGCTGCTAATGCTGACAGGAGCCAGCTGGCAGGGAGCGAGGCTGGGGAGAGGGGCCCCACTGGCCATTCAGGGATGGTCGGCTGCTCCCAAAACCTCCTGGGAGGTATGCAGGAGTGTCCCCAGCCTGCTTGCCCAACCAAGCAGCACATGGGTGTTTGGATCTGTCCCAACCTAATCTAGGGCACTTTGAATAAAGCGCCAAGAGCACTTCTGCCTCGGGCTTCTTGAACATCTGTACTTAGCCTGAATATCTAGGAAATGTATTTTTGGAAATGAATCCCAACATAGACACCTCTGTCAACCCTCAGACATATAGTTGGAAAGACAACGGCACTGGAGATCCTTTGAATGACAGCAACACTTCTGCCCTTCCCATCTTCAACCATTTAGTTGCACTGCTTTGATGCAGCCTTTCAATTTTAATGAGACTGTTGTAGTTTAACCACGGTGGATAAGGTGTTTGACTAAGTTCTAAATAATTGTTCTCATGACATTTGTTCTCTTGGAGTACCATTAAAATGACTATGTCATTGCACCCATGCATGTACACACACCTACATGCAAGTGAACTGCAGCACATGGAGCTACCTAGTCATGCAAACCTCCTATTTACTGGTATGCAACATCCACACTCCTTTATTTCCATGAAACCTTCAGAGAAGGGATGAAAGGAAATGTGTTTTGGGCAATCTGAACCCTTCTGAAAGCTGGGAGCTGGATGGTGCTCTCAGGCAAGTCTGTGGCAAGACTTCCTCACTTATCTTCAAGGACACTACATAAGGGGGACTACATGGGAACCTTTTAATGGCTAAATCTTGGACTCGGTAAGACCATGGCAAAACCCCTCTTAACTTTAGGGGGACAAGAAATGTTGCCTTCAAGCCCATATTTCAGAACAAAGCTTCAGGAAAGCTGCCAGTGCCCATATATTATACATGGCGCATCTCAGTAGTGGGCGTAAAGAAAAGTGCCCTGTCTGCAATAAAGCCGGGAACCAAGATAAAGGATTCCAGGAGATGGAAAGCATCAGAAATTACCTGAAGGAGAAGGCATGGGAGCAGGAAAGACAGCAGAGAAACTAAGGTTACAAATGAAAAAGAATAAATGTAAGGTTGCGGGAGGAAGAGATTGTGAAAGAGCAGAAAGCGGAGCTCTTAAAAAGAAAAAAAAAAAGGCAAGCAGCAACACTATCAGTGGGGTTAAAGATTGGACCAGGCTTAGAGAAGCTGTGGAGTCTCCATTCCTGGAAGTGATCAAGAGCAGGTTGGCGTGGGTGGTTTAATCAGGGATGATCCTGCTGCATGAGGTCCCTTCCAGCCCTGCTTTCCTTATGATCCTGTGTTTCTAGCACAAGGCGGCCTTGTTCATAAAGACCCACTTAGTGGAACAGAAAGAAGTAAAAGCAGTGTGTCTGCATATACACCCCCCACTCTTTCAAAGGAAGATTGAAACAAAACCTCATGGGTTGCCTCACAGGTTAATCATCTGGCTCACCAGTACAGAAGTTAAGAGAATTTGAGAGAGAGAACAAGCTTTTCAAAGCTGAGCTAGACTTTCTGTATGAAAAGTATCACACCACGAAGGCCTTTGGGTAAGGCACGAAATGGATTTGCAAAGCCCTCCTTGCTTAAGCTCTCTAAAAAAAAGGACGGGTGTTTGATATCAGAAGAAGTTTCCATCTTTGAGGAAAATAGGGTGTGGAAGGTTTTAGTGAGGAAATCAATTCAGCCCAAACTCTCTAACTACACACTTCACTCGCACTGCAAAATAACATTCGCGTTGCTGAAAGCTGCCAAAAAAAATAAAAAAGGAGTCTCTCTCATGTAGAGTTTTGTACTACCTTGATTTCACATGCACTGGATAAAAAAAGAAGAAGAATCGGCCAGGACAGTTACGAAATATCGAAGGAGAACTGACAACCCTAATGGGATTCTGCTTCCTCATTCCTGGATAAATTAAGTACTTCTTTGACTGGTTTTACATACGTTTTCAATCCCAAAAGCTGGGCGTGAGGTTTGAATAAGATGAAGCTGACTAGCAACCCATAACTCACTCGCTGACAACTCTGATGTATAAAGAATGACAGTCCCAGGCGGGTTCATCCTTTATCTTGAGCCACCGGGATGCAAACTCTCTAATATTCTGAAAGAGATAGCACACCAGGTACAATTTCTGCCACGCTTAAATAATTTTTTTTTCTTGTAGGGAATAAATCGGCAAAGCTTCATTCCAGTGGTCTAACTGCAGGACTGCGTGAGTGCTATTCATGAGCAGAGAAAGAGCGAGCCGCATTAGTCTGAAATCAAGCAGAAGGCAGGGTAGAGATGTACCTTACGGACTAAGCCAAAGGTGCATTCGCTGGCTGATGAAGCGTAGCTTGGCCGGTCCTTCTAGAAACTGCTTCTCTGCATGCAAAGCTCTCCCAGTTTCATTTGTCAGGGAGCATGAAGGAGTTAAAGTTGCAAAGACCATTGCGTATATAAGATGTGTATGAGAGAGAGATTGAGGGGTAAAAGTAAGAGAAAGGAATGAGGTCCCTTGATGACTTCCTAAGGGAGGTGGCTGTCAGCAATGATATGTCACGTGCCCGTGGTGACCTTCTGCTCCCGACCCGTGGTCCAGGGCAGGTACATCTAAAGATTGCACTTGACTTCTTGTATTTATTAAACTGCTTTGATGTGTTGCTGTGTGAGAGAATGGCTCTTATTCTCCCCCTGATGTGAGCAGGAGTAATGCTCTTAGCTTTCATTAGCATTAATAAGCAAGTTATTCCCCAAAGAACAGAACAGCTTTATTTTCACAGAGCATAAACCTTAAAAAAAAAAAAGAAAGAAAGAAAGAAAAATCAAATCAACACTAAGAAAAAAAAAATAAGGAACTATTAATATTTAATGTAAGATTTCATTAAAAAGCCTTAAGTAGTGCTAATGTCAGTGTTAGCAATGACCAGGGTGGATATGGTGCTTTATGATGTGGACCTCACTTCCCACTCTTTGATCTGCATGAAGTAGCCATAGGTTGGTTCTGGTTTCCCCAATTCTGCTTTGCGTGGTTCCAGCATTCATTTGAGCAGGATACGGCCCGCTCTCGCTTGCCCGGACAGCGTAAGGCCCCTTGTATTGGTGGAAACATGGGTGAGGCAGAACTCAATCCTGATGTGTCCTTAATAAAAAGCCTTCCTTGGCTGGAGGAGGCTGCAAGGAAGCGGAGAGGCAGCGACACCAGGGACAGCACACTTGGCTCCAGCAGCCGATGCCAGTGATGATCCCCGCTCCGCAAGGATATGTTGCGCTAGGATCCCCCAGCAAGTTGAAAGGACGGCTTACCAGAACATCCCGCCCACCCAGCAGCTTGTCTTGATGCTCGTTTTCATCAGCCGATGAGAACGAGGGATACCATCTTTAACAGATACTTTATGATCTTCCCTTCAAGCTCTTTCTTTTACTCTGAGGCCCCTTGAAATTCCAGTAAATCTTTATAAACTGCTAAACAAGCAGCTATGATCTTGTTTTAAAATAATTGTCCGTATTTAAAAAAAAAAACTTCCCTTCGGTTCTTATCCTGCCAGCAAGCGCGATATAGTCCTTCATTACCATTTTACAGATTGGTCATTAAGATCAATTCAGTTGTCATCAGTACTTGCTTCTAAGCAAACAAATAAACTGCTGTTTTGTGTAGTGTTGCAATGCTAATAAATGAAAGAAGGCTGATGGTGGAGATTTCATTCCAGCTTATTCCGGTTTAAATAGAAAATTCATGAGAAGTACCTTGCAACTATTAGCTCAAAATGGGCTGGCAATTAGGCTAAGATTATGAGTCCAGGATACCCTGTTGAATACTGCAGGACTCTGAATAGGTGACTGATTGAAATGTCTCATCTTGTTCCCATTGAAGCGACGAGGACACTGGAATGGCTCCTACACAAAGAGAGAATTGTGTCCTTGACCGTGGCCAGCACAGGACGCTTCAAGGGAAAGGATGAGAAACTTTATCAGTGACAAACTTGGAATAAATATCCCCCCTGGGGGAGTTTTAACCACCAGCAGTAATTGGATGGTGTGTGGTCTGATGTATGAGGTTTGATAGGCTTTATAATCTTTCCTAGCTAATGTAGCTGCAGAGAGACTTTGCTGCTATTATTGACAAAGGCAGTTTTGCCATTAACTTTGATGGGGGTAGAGCTGAGCGTGTTCTCTCTCTCCCTCTGCTTTATTTCCAGTTACTGTAAAAAGCATTTCTCCTCGAGTTTGGCCCTGGCGCAGAGACATGAAAGCAGCAATTTGTATTTCTCCAGGGTAGCAACACTACTGGCAAAGGTTGCTGAGTGCAGCTGGCTGTAGCTGTGCCTCCCTGCGGCAGAAACCGTTCTTGATGGATGACTCCAGGCCTTCTCCAGCGCCCCAAGTATCTCTTTGGAAGGGGTCTCTCGTGGCAATTCGTGCTGCTGAAGTCAAAACTGACCCTTTGCATTACATGTTCCTATTTTCAGGAATATCCCAGCCTGATGAAGTTTTCTTCAAGCTAAAATTTAGAACATCCCCACTGCATATTTTCATAAGTGCACCAGGGTTGGTGTTTTAGAAGGTCCCATGGGCCAAGATTCAGCTCACTCTTCAATTGTTAATTGATCCCATCAGGGAAAGATGTGCTTGCCTGTCAGGTCAACTTGCCTCTTGTTATTCAGGTAACACCGTTAAGCATCTCTCCTTTGCATGGAATAATATGGCCCCTTGGCTCAAAACTGCCCCTACTATCTGCTTGAGCTATAGCATTTCTTTAGAAAGAACTTTTTTTTCTCACCAAAATGCTACAAGAAATGTATCTGAGCTACTGCTAGTAACTTCTGGGGTGATAAGGTTGGCAGCCTGAAGGGATAAGTGGAAACTCAAGTGGAGAATTTGGAAGATATGAGTGTACGAACATGGAAGCTGTAACTTTGTTAGGCCATGGTGATAATACATTGTCATATGACAGGTGTTTGGATTTCTCCATCACGTTATTCCACCAGCAGAAATAGTTAGCTGAACATAACACAAGGATGTAAATGAGGAGAATACCCAATACAGTAAATCTTGGGATATGGGCATGAGTTGCTAAGTCGGGAACATGTTTTTGATTGCTTTTCATAGGAAAAGTCTACATTAAGATTTTTCATTTGAATCCAGCTCCTAGAAATCTAGCTTTTTGCATGGCTGGCTGGTATAGGGCCTCCTAGGTGGAAAAGGTGATGGGACATGTGTTTTGAAAGGTAAAAGAGAAGGAGACTCATGTGGGTGCAAACAAAAGTTAGCCCTCCAAATCTGTAGCCATTCATTTAAATCAGAGGTGACTGAATGGTATATGTAAGAGATAGCATAGGTAGGCATATGTAACACAGAGCTTATATTCCAGTTCTACTGCACAGATGCATTGGGAAGCTTACTTTACAAATGATAAGTGCTTTGAGATCCTTTTCTAAAGAAGTTAGAAAAATACAAAGTCTTATGAAAAATGCAGACTGGGTACCATTATATATAGAAAGGAATGATATCCCCCCCGCCCACCACCACCTCACCTAAGCTTAGCGCAGACTGTAGTTTTATTATGGCCGATCTGAAGGAGTCATATTTTAAGGGGGGCAGAGGTGGAAGGGTCGTGAGATTAGAAGCCATTTAAGAAAACTGCGCACTGGGTGATGAGAGAGCACACAAAAGTGAATCAGACATTTAATAGAGTCGAGGACATGGATCTGCTCAATGGAAACAGTACCCGTGAGTCATGAACTAACTAAATATATATTGCACTGCAGGGGAAGAAGTATATTTAGCCGAATGGTATGAAAAGTAGTAGTGGATGCATGCAACATTAATCACTGTGCTGAAAACGTATACATAAAAGTGAAATTATTAAATAAAGCAACCCTGGAAAAACTGCCTTGCTATCTTGTCTGTCTTCAAAGGTGGTCTAATCCTGGTCCCTATTTATTCACATTACACTGACACCATACAGATTGACAGATGTGGGCATGATTGACACTCTGCTCCCCACAAAAGTCCAGGAGAGAAATAATAGATGTGTCATAGGTCAAGGCTGAAGTGAACAGTGGCAAAGCTGGACCAGGTGTCTCTCACTGAGTGCTATTTCTGCTTCACTGAGTTTTTTAAAAAAAGAAAATTATATAAATAGATCTACATCACAGGTGAGTGTTTAAAAGGAACCATTTCAGTGTTATCAAGTAAATAGCATTGATTTCTTAAGGGGCTCTGTGGCTTAGTGACAGCTGGCCAGAAAAGAAAATTAATCAAAACTTCTTTTTTTCGCCAACAACCAACAAGAATAGGGAAAAGACAGGTAAAATGTGTGTAAAATCAAAATTCTTTCCTTTTTTTTTTAATTATTTTTGGTTAGGGTTTAATTCTGCCTCACCTCCTACCCAACCAATGTGTCTTTCCCCAAGTGACAGATCTAAACAAGCCTAGATATCATCTGTATTCATACGATACATCCTTCTGGATAAATAATGTAATATGCATGTTACGGGTCTTTTAGAAAAAAGACGTGGCTATCATTTTGCTAGAAGAATATTCCATTCAAAACATTCTCCTCCTGAAAATATAATGCTGCGGTTTTGACAACTTGGGAAGAGGCATGAAAAATGTCAAATGTATGCCTAAAATTTTAAAACAAAACAATAAAAAAAGAAACATTTTGCATAGACATATGCTGGGATCAGAACCAGGCATTTGAAACAACTGTTAGAGAAACTAATATAGTAGAGATTTTTAATATAATATATATATATATATAT
>NW_017729029.1:36606746-36632712 GCF_001723915.1 Gavialis gangeticus
TTGCAAACGGAAGTTTATATGTGCAGGCACTGAGGAAGCTTGGAGGATATTGTGACTATAATAAGAGTAACATCAGCTGGGGGCCTGAACAAGTACATCCAAAATTTATTTCCCATCCTTGGGCATTGACTCAGAGGGATGAGCCCCAAACTGCAAGAAAATGGATTTGGGCTCTAGTTTTTACCCTAGCAATCTCACTGGCAGAGGAGGGCTTGGACAGGATAGGGAGTCAAAGGCAGAGAGACTTTTCATTGGTCCCAAAAGGCTGAGCATCTGGAATAATCCCAGAGCATCTCTAGCACCTCATCTCCATGCAGCCTGATAGAAAGTGCATCCAATCAGGGTTTGTATGTACAGTGGTACTGTTATTCTCATGACCAAGGGAAGATAGTAACATTTAAATAGCAAAGAAAAGGAAGCTTGGTCCAAGATACTAATTTACTTGTTCAGACCATTGTGGAGGGGTTGAATAGGTAAAAATTCAAAGTTATTATTTTACACTGCTATTATTTGCATACATTCTACTTAAGCTGTTTCCTGCAGGGTATTAACTAAACCATAGGTGACAATGAAATATATGGAAGTTATTGGACATAAAACACTTAAAAAGTTTTATGTTTAATGTAAAACACTTGCTCCTAGCTTGGGGGGGTCTTCAAAAGGAGGCTAATCACATAGTTGGGGTCATCTGATCCCAGCATTCATTTCTGCCCATGGCTTGATGATCTGCTCAGGTCCCTTCCAACCCTATCAACTAACTATCAGCTAAAATGCATGCATGAAGTAGGTAAGCATATATGTTATTTTGCATTTACAGACTTTAAAAAAAAATCAGGAGATATGCATAATGCAGTAGAAACATAAGAATACTGGTTTATTATGAACCATCACGTCCAGTTTTGAAAAATATAGGTTCTGACAGGTATCCAGATTCCATTTTCAAACACTGATCTGAATGACCAAATGCCAAATATTGGTGCTGTACAATACTTAGGCAGGCATCTTTCCAAACTGGCTTCTACATACATATACTGCATCCTTGTTAGAGTATTTTTTTCTCCATACCTGCATTATTTGTGATCATGGCAAAAACAGAGATTTTTAAGGTTATTTCTCAGAATAAGAGCCGACTTGTATATTCTTTTCCTATACAGCTAAATGCTGGATATCATGTGATCCTTGAATGCCTCTATCTGAGCTCCTTAGCATTTACAGTGACACCCATACAAACTGCACATGGCTGGCCACCTGCGATGTTGCCACTGTAGGATAATTGTTCAATTAATATATTTCCATATATATGAATCATGGCTCAGTCTAGGGAATTTTCCACAGATGCTGATAATGCCAGACTCCTGATCACATATACCATTTGTACGCCACAGATGATATTGCCTTCTGTTACTGTAAGTATATCAGATCAGGAATGCACCAAAACAACAGCTATATTGTTGCAGCAGTCAGTAGCTCGCAAAACATTTGCAAAATTAACCCAACAAAATTAGATTATTTTAGCTTTGCTGGCACAGCCAGCAGTTCAGATGTACATATATTTAAGAAGCTTTTAACTTAAGTCTTATCAATACCTTGCATACAAACATAATTAGAACTGTCACTAAATACTTTGACTTTTGATTTCCCCTCCTTTTTTTCTTTTTAACAGGCCTGTTCCATCAGCGTTAGAGCAAAACAAAAATGAATTACAAGAAAGAAAAAAGCTGCTAAACCAAAAGCCAAATAAATTCTTTATTTTATTGAGGCATCCAGTTTTATGTTTTAATCCTGAAGAGCTGCTATATACATTTAAAAATCAACATATGCATATAAGGGAAATTTCAGCTGTAGTCCGAGTTCTGGCACACCCAGAATATGGACGAGTCCAAAAAGATGTAGCTGACCATGAAATTTGGCCCTTTTAGTGAAGTTAATAAGCTCAGCCTGCACATACAAATAGAAGCCACTGGAAAAACAGCAACAACTACTGGCTTAGCTAGAAGTGCATGATTTTTTATATCCGCATTTCCCTGTCTTCGTAGTTTAAAACTATTATACTACCATTGTTTCTGACAAATACAACACAGCAGGTATCATGGCACCACTTGAAGACTAACATTTTTGAAGGCTATATGTCATAAGAAAAACACACTAACAAATACAGCTGAACAGATGGATCCCGATCACAGACTCAGAAAGGTTGAACGCAGCAAGTAGTGAAGATTGATACCTACTTAGAAAGAAGCAATCTGGGCATTGTGAACAGCAGGTTGCTACAGATATTTGGCATATTTACTGAAGCATTAAGGGAGCTTTGTAGTTCCACTAACTAATGCATACACTGGACTACGTGCAACCCTAGTGGACTGGGTCCCTCTCTCCCACTGCCCCTCCTACCAAATGCACTGAATTATAATGACAAGCTTAAACAAAATAATAAAACATAAGTAATACCTACTTTAATGGGAGGTAGTAATTTTTCTGCACTGCAATTTAATAGTATTTACATGTTAGGCATGTCAGTGATGTTTGTGCTTTGGTGCACTAGGCCCAGCTCTGCTCGAACTGAAGACAGGGGCTCTTGTGGAAGTCAGTCCTGTACTTTAGGTCACTCACTGGCTTGGATGAGAGCAGTATCAGACCTCTCACATTCTATGTATTTTGAAGGTGCAGCACCATACGACAAATATTCACAACCGACTTACTACATTTAATGACCAAGAACAGCTGAAGGACATAACATCTTTGTTTCGCTTTAGATATTTTAATGGCTTACTAAAAATAATAAAAAACGATCATGACAGAATGACTTAAGATGAAATTTAAAGAAACCCAACATTTCCCAAGTCATTGTGACTCACCAGAAAGCCAGTGATGCAAACCCCTATTTTCTAGCCCCAAAGTTGTCCTGGGTCCATATTTCTGAGCATTTTTATCTCCCCATTTATCTAAACAGAGAATGAATCACAGCCCAGGGAATGTCTGGCTTGAGCTCAGACCTACTTGAGTCCAGTTTCCAAAACCTGTATTCATTACAAAATAATGCGGGCACGATGCAACAGATGCAGCCCAATGTATTCCAGTCATATTCCTAAGATGTTACCCTCTTTACAAGAAAGAAATACAACCAAACCCTCCCCCCACCCCAAATAACCCTGTCTCCCCCAAAATTAAGGACCAGGGTCGTGGCACAGCCGGAACTGTAATCTTGGGCTGTCAAACCTGGGCCCAGCCATGTCACACAAATAAGCAAACCCATTTCAAAAGATCTGGACATCATCACAAGGTTATTTAACTAAAATATTTGCATCTCTTTTGCATTAGTCACAGACAATACTCCCTCATATATATATTTTTGGGGACAAGCAAGGTTTCATTTTATTCAGGCCTCCCCTTTGTTCCATCTCATGTCACAGTCATCATAGCCCACTGTAGCAGGACCAGGTCCTAGCAGCAGCTGCAATGCCCTCCTTAGGATACCCTCCCTTTTCCTCTCACCCTTCTGGGGTCATTGACTTGAGCAAGGTGGCTTTTGCACCCCTCAGCCTCCTGGTTCCCAAACCCAGGCTAGATGGCATTGGTGCCACCCAGCCCCCTTACCCTTACAGGGCTCTATACAGGGTGACTCTCAAGCACCCCTGCAGCCTCCCTGGAGGTCCCTTAGCCACAATCTGGTCCTCTGGTTCAGACTGAAACACAACACAAATACAAAAGGCCCCTTTCATCAAAAATCTGGGTTTATGCCTTCCTGGAAGCCCTTTCACCTCCTGGCTCCCCTGGGTGACTTGGGTCCTTGCCAAGCTGCCCTTTACAAGGCCTCTCATCTGTACAGTCACCGCTGGTTCCATCACTCCTTTTCTCTTTTCATTGTTCGTACTCTTCCTTAAGGCGTACCCACTGCTTTTGGCAGCTTTCCCCTTTTGCAACAGTGCACTGTGCAGTATTTGCCGGCAAGAGTGGGGGGACAGCTATACACACTTCAAGAAGAGCTTGGGGCATAGTCCCTGGCAGTTTTGTATAAATAGCTTGGATTTGTATACACGGCCATGAAAAAGGAAAGAAGTCTGTGTGTTCTTCCCTGCTAGAATGAGAGGAAATCGAAAAGGGCGACTTTAACAGAACCAGCTAGACCCACAGCTCTTTCACTGGCATATTTTCTTCTTGTATTTTCCTTCATGGATTCATTGATGTTAGGGTTGGAAGGGACCTTAGCAGGTCATCAAGTCTGACCCCCTGCACTGGGCAGGAAGGAGCGCTGAGGTCAGATGACCCCAGCCAGGTGCCTATCCAGCCTTCTCTTAAAGACCCCAAGGGTAGGGGAGAGCATCACCTCCCTGGGAAGCCCATTCCAGATTCTGGCAACCCTTACCATGAAGAAGTTCTTCCTGACATCTAACCTGAATCTGTTCTCCATCAATTTGTGGCCATTGTTCCTAGTTACTTGAAGGGGTGTCCTGGAGCACCATTGCTGTCCCCCCACCCCCAGTGAATTTGTAGGCAGCCACAAGATCATCTCTCAGCCTTCTCCTGTGGAGGCTGAAGAGATCCAGGGGCCTCAATCTTTCCTCACAGGGCTTTGCCTGCAAGCCCCTAACCATATGAGTGGCCCTTCTCTGAACCCTCTCAAGTTTGTCCACATGCCTATTGAAGTGCGGTGCCCAAAACTGGATGCAGTACTCCAACATCGAGGGGAGGTATCACCTCCCTGGACCAATTTGTTATGCCCCTGCTAATCCAGGATCCCCCCTCCCCTCTGCCTTGCACAGACACACAGCATTAGCTAGCAGACCACATGCTGGCTACTGTCGGTGCTGTGGCAGGCAGGACAAAGGCAGAATCAACAGGTAGCTGGTTATGTCCTTCTGTTGTTTTCTTAATGGGGTGATCAGCACTAATGTAGGGGTGATAAACACTGTGTTATTAATTCCCTGCTGGGCTGGTCATAAGTGGGGACCACTCCCCCTCAGCTCAGCTCTGTACAAGGGAAGGGAGGGCTGCTCTAGTGCCCCTGCCTCCCCCCACCCAGCTTCTAGCTTGAGCCATTGCAGGCACATGCCTGCATTTCTGAGATGTCTGTGCAGTTACAAACTGATTCAGCTTAGCCAGGTTAGACTAACCTGCAAAGACTGAATCAATTCAGGCTCAGGCTTTTTGAATGTCTGTCCCTAGCCCCGTTGTCGGTATTTGCTTAATTGTATTTCATTGCACCAAAGAAAAGATAGACAGAGAAAAGGAGTCAGGGTTGTAGACACTTTCTCCAGGTTTCAGCTATCAGATAATGTTGTTCGTGCCTGGTCTGATTTTACTTTGCTCTTTCTTCTGTATTGTGAAAGATATAACCCAATGTGTTTCTAACCAGTAAACAAGACAGCAATTTCTTCTTGTCTTTTTCTTATCTCCAACTTGATGATCCTGGCCATAAAATCCCTGTTGAAGTGAAACCAGACACCTGAAGATACTAAAAATGCATCACTTTGTTGTCTTAATTTCTCTAACACATTTTTTTATTCTGTTAGAAATAAACCTGAAGTTTGAAGGGCAGAAAAAAAACCTTATCATAGAAATATAAACTTTCCAAATTCTAATCTAGCGACTGCTGGTTTAATGTCACTATACTGCACCGAGATGATCTCCTTATTTTTAAATCACTAATGTAATATAAAAAGGTATACTTTTAATCCAGGAAGCAGCAAAATTATATGCAAACACCCCCCCCCACACACACACACACACACCCACCCACATACTAAGTATGCAGAATTTACAGGAAATTGGCTTGCTGTCTTTTGAGCAACGTAATGTGTGCCAAAGCCCTTTCATGGCACTTGTGAGTTTGTCTTTTCTTGAACATGCAGATCACATTCCCTTGAGATACTTATCTTTTCCCATGATGCACTTGGCTGACAGAAAGACAAGCTTAGCACACAGAAATGCCAGTTGAGTTGACAAGCAAATTCCATCAGTATGCCGTGTTTACATAGTACAGTTTAGCAACAGCAGTTCACACAGCCTGCCGTCTTGGAACAGAATTATAATTAAGCCTTAAATCTTCAGAGTTCAGATTAATTCTTACCACACGGGTCTTACACTTTTTGTTGTATAATTCTCAGGATCTGTTTGTCACTAAAGGAAACAGCACATAATGCTTAACCGGCTTTGTTGTTCTTCTTTATAAGACGTTCAGGTGCCGTATTTCTGGGATGAATTGCATCGTGTCTGTGAATATCTGGCATTTTTCTCATTAATTACAAGGTTTAATCATCTCAGCAGATAACATAGGATTTTTCTGCTGCTGTATTTCTCTCCACTGACACATGAAAGAAACAGTATTATGAACAAAGCGGTGCATACTGGCTGTAATGACTGTGAGCTTAGTTCACAGCCAAGACACTTGCATCTTCTGTGTCTTATCAAACAGCCTTTCCTGACCATTTGTAAGTTTACAAGCAAATGAGATCTAAATCCAAAAGCTGTGTATACTTATGAGCTTCTAAGCAATACTTCAGAAAAGAGAACTTGGAAGCAGGATGCCAGACAAGCCCCTTTGAGGACGCTACATTTAAGCAAGCCTGACTGTGCCTTTCTCGCCTAGATCTAAAAGATCATTACACAGTACAAACCAACGCTGAACAACCCATTATATTGCAGAATCTTCCTTTTATGTAGCTCAGACCAAGGACTCTCTCTTACCAGGCTCATGCGGCCTCCTGCGGAAATGAAGTGATGAGCTTCAACTTGGGAGTTTGACCCCTGCACCCAAACTTTGGGACTTCTATCCCAAACAAGGGGCCAGGTCTCAGCTACGTAGGCTTGCCATGGGGAGGAGGCTTTAGCTTTCACAGTCTCTTCCCGCACCTCCAACCTTTCCACTCAAAACATCTCAAACATCCCCCATGGCACACAATAACTGCTCTCTTTTATGTCTGTCAGTGTAATAATTAACAATATACCACACACAAGTGTAGATGCAGGTAAAAGGAATCACCGCATTAGTCTGAATATTATAATGGGCTCACTCTTGCTCAGTTTGTATTTTATCAGCAAGAAGACCTCATAGACACATGAGCCTCATAGGTACACCTTGTGCTGCTTTATGACTGATTTCAGACTAAAGACTGATTTCTTTACACGTACCTATGCAGATCAGTATTTTGTATGCATGCAATTTTCATACAATGTGCAATTCATTCAGATGACAGCAACCATATACAGAATGGCAGGTCTTTAAAAAAAAATGTGTTAGCTTTAAAACCTCCACTACCTTTCGACGGTGCTAATGCTTGGGACAGGTAGCATTCTCTACTTGCTTTCCATGTTGTCATGATGAATCTTATGCAGATGGTTCATCTGAAGCATCCAGTCCTCACCATTTATACAGGAAGACTGCAAGGCCTCAGCCCATTCTCAGTACACCTAGAACAAAGTCACCCCCAATTCCTGAGTACGCAAGACACTCTTCATGTTTTCTGGCTGGGATCTCTTCCCGTCTTTGGCAAAATCTTCCCCCATTTTACACACAGAAGACACCCACTCATCATGGTACTCTGCCCCCCTCTATATAAAGCCTCTATAGAAGTTCATGACCCTGCTGCAATCCTAGCAAACTGGGTCTTTCACATCAGGCAGTCAAGATTCACGGCATTAAAACCAGGGCTCCCTTGACTGAGCCCATCAGTAGCAGCCCACTTGGGGGTAAAATGTTGCATGTGTATCTATGAGGATTTTAAGCCAATCTTTCACGCCCAGGCTAAGAAATGAGGCAGCAGAAGTTAAATATAGTCTTTCAAGATAAAAAAAAAGGCACTGATGCCAGTTATTGTAATGGAAACCGCTGTTGCCTGCACTCTGGTGCAGCTTAATTGTGAAATATAAAGAATTATAGAATTTCCTTCAAACTCTACCATCGAACGAGAGCAGCTGCTCAGTACCTCAACGTATGGTGGTCATCAGTGCCTTGAAGGCACCATAGTTTATGCTAGCCTCATTAACTCTGCTAATTGTCATATACTCATGCAAAGAGAAAGGACTTTGCGTGAGCATGCTACAGGCAGATCAGAAATAGCCCAGCTCAACCTGCAGAGTACTAGCTGTTAACTCCCTAAATACCCCAGAATATGAGAACATCTGCTCAACCACGCACTGAAGGGATTATTAAAAGAAACAAGAGGCTGCGAGCTTGAGACCTCCTTATTCAAAACGCCAAACTTTTTGAGGTTTGACCTTCACTAAAAAGAACAGAGCAAAAGGATGGATAACAGTGGTCGATCGCTGAGTTTTTCCCATCATCTTTCAGGATTTCTTCCCTTCCATCCAAGTGAACTCCCAGCATCGTCCAGGTGAAGTCCAGGCACCAACCCCACCATCTCCCCCACACACACTCTCTCACAGATGCATGACTTAAGCCAAGTTTTCGGGTCTTTCCCATTGTAGCTGCATTCATGATCTGCCTTGCATACACCCTGATCCCATTTCTCTATTGCAAGATACAGGTAATTTCCCTGAGGTCAAAGGAGGCCACTTATGTGTGATCAGTGTTCGAGAGAGAGATGTAGGATGTCTAAAATGAAGCCTCCAATGTGGTATCCATCAAATGGCATCAGTGCCACCTTGTGGTGTCTGGCTTCAGCCAGACATTATTGCACTGCAGCCAGTTCATAGGTCTTGAAAACAAAAGATAGGCAAAAATCAAAATGGCAATGTCACGTAACCTGCTGCACAAGTTTTAGTTTGCTCCACAAACTGGCTCTCTGGTGAAAGGGAATGCGCTTTCTTGTGGATCTCTCTGCTGCCTGCTAAGCTCTCTGGCCCACCCTTTACTAAATTGCAACTCACAGGTTGACAGCCTACTTTTCTCCACATATCAGCCTTAAAAAAAAAGTCAGCAATTAAAACTGCTGCAAAGACAGTTTTCTAAGCAAACTAATGGGGACAAAAAATGTGACGTTTTGCATTTCTATATTTTTACTCAGATTTACTGGTTCCCAGGTCTGCAATCCTGTTTGATTTATACTTCGGTCACGTGCCTGTTCTGTACAAACTGGGCACCGACAACTTAAACCTGTTTTGACCCAGGGTGTTTGGCTAGCCAGCAAAACTACATCCACCTCCTCATTATGCAAATGCAGGATGGAGATAATTTCACGTTTCATTTTCTTGTTTTGATGTCTTGGAGCAGATGGCAAAAACCGAACTGCAATGAAGGTAACCAAGTGAGTTTTTTTGTGAGCCATTACTTTCAATGACTTGTAACCATTCTTCACATTAAGGTCCTGACATTCAGCCTGTCCTCGCCCTATCAGATTCAATGTGTTACCAACTGCCTCTTATCATCAATGAACAGACACTAAACTTTTGGCCTCAATAAACTAGCATTTCCATTTGGAGGCAGATTTTAAAAGAAGCGAGTCAAAGTTCTGGAATTCATGGAAAAGGATGAGCTCTTCCTCTTAAATCAAGATGCAACAAAATTGCTGCTGTTAAAAATACACTGGTAAAACTTGCTTATTTTTTATTTCTTGGTAGTGAAGAATGCACTGTAATAAGCTGCATCTATAAAACTTACGATACAGGTAAAACCGACTCTAATCTTCAATTAAATCTTTGTGTAATCATGTTTCTATTATTTTAAAATATATATTTTCTGCTTTACCTGTTCATTTTTATCACCGCTGTTCAATCAAATAGTGTGTGTCAGGTTTATATACTAAGAACTGTTCTGCGAATACCAAGCCTTAGACTTGTAGTCTTCAGCCTAGTTATTTGCGGTATGTTGTATTCGTGGAACAAAGGAGAGACAAAGTGATATTTTTGCCAACAATGCTTGGTATTACTTTTAAATAAGCAGCAAATCAGTACAATTTATAAAGCAAGTAAAGTATTTGGGTGGTCTTATTGTACAGAAATGTCTGCTTACAGGAAAAATTCTCTTTTCTTTCCTTTTTTCCCCATATTAGCTAACCAGATGCTACATAGCATTTCCAATGATGAGGCAGCAGCATGAACATAAATTGGCTCTGCCTGGAAAAGGCCTGTCATTTTGTTATTTGCTACTTATTTTAAAATATATACATCAAACCTTACTGCATGTGCCCATTTGAAACCTGAAGCACTGCTAACAAGTTGAATCTGAATTTTCATTTATCTGCTTGACACCTAATGGCTCTGCATGTGAAATGTTTTACTTCATTGCCTCTAGTGCCAATGCTTGGTAATCTCACCATTAGCAGTAATGGGCAACCTTTAAACAGATAGTCCTGAATTAGGATTTTGTTACTTGTTCATATGTGGGATATGCTGACTTCCAAGCAGTAGAAATAAAAATGTTGAGATTATGTGGGGAAACTTAGTAAGAAGATATTGCATTCATTTTCTCTGTATTGACTTTGAGTCGTGGCTGACAAAAAGGAGTTAAACTTAACTCATCAAGCATCAATACTCAGAATAAAACCAGGAATCCCACTTTAATATTAAAAGGCAAGGCTTACTTCTATAAAGCAAGCTGAGTCTCTAGACCTGTGGTCAGGTTCACGCTGCATACAAGGTGCAAAACCACCATTGTTCAGTCTCATAATTTACAAGCAGAGCTGATTTGATGCAGTCCTTAAAAAGAAAAAAAAAAAGACAACATAAACCTTCGGAGTATGATTCTCCGACTGCAGCCTATGAGTAACTTTCAACATGGGTTACTCATTTATCAACTTAGCATTAGTCAAACAGAGTTATTTCTGCTTTGCCTAGGTAATATGTGCATCATTTATTTATTCATGCTCAAAGACTCTCATTGCTAGATCCAATTCTGTATGTTGTACTGTAGACCCGATCCAAACTATTGAAGCAATATAACTTCTTTCCTGCTACTCACTATTCCTTTGTTCATATATTACCGTCTTACCCAGTCAATCAAAGCATCTCACTTTCAGCTCCCGTTCAGGTCGTTATCCATCAGTACCTTCAATTCCTCTTTAGTCACTGCTTTTCTGGATAGAGTCCCCCATCCTGTAAGCATGGCCTCCTACCTTCTTTGGTCCAAGAGCTATGACTGATTGACTGTGTCCAGTAATTGACTTGTGATTACTAAGTGATCGAGATGGTTCTGTATCAGTGATCTGTCCTCCTTATGTTTGTTGTTCCCCCAATCTCTTATCTCCAAACTTTATCAGTATTAAGTTTTCTTCCTGAATATTGATAGAAAAATACTGAAGTGTCAAGAATGGCTTCTTACAGTTCCCCACACAAAAAAAAAAAAAAAAAATCACCTAGGATTCCCCATTTACACTTCTGGTTTTGGAGCTATCCATTTTAATCTATTTAACATTTGGGGTGTTGACTTTGTATTAGTCTAGTTTCTCAATCAAAATCATCTGCAAAACCCAGTCAAATGTTTTACAGAAGCCTATGAATAATACATTATTTCCCTCAAAATTATAATATGGTCAAAAATAACTTCAACTTGGTTTGCCAAGACCTATTTTCCTCCAACTAGATTGGTTACTGTTAATTATAATCACTGTTTTAACTCTTTATTAACAAACTCTGCTACCAGCCTTTCCATTAGTTTGAAATCAGACTCATAGGCCTGTTTCCCCTTTTTAAATACTAGTACAACATCAACTCTTCTGGTACTTGAAGAGTTATTTTTTTAAAAAGCAACCTAAACAATCCAGGCAACACCTCAGCTGGTTCTTTTAAAACCCTTGGATGCAAGTTATCCGGGTGTAGTGATTTCAGCAGGTCTAATTTTAGTAACTGCTATTTAACATTTTCTACATTACCATTGGGTTAGAAGGTACATAACAAATGAGACCAAAAGGTTTAATGCCTTTTTTGTTTCAGTATACATATAAACATGGAAATGTAGTCAGGTGAGTATTGCAACAAGCAGCGATGACAAGTGGGTAAGAACTCAGGTGATCATAGGGAAAGAACAGATACTTAGATATATAACATGTCTTTAAATTGCTTTGACCTGATGACAATCATCCTAGAGTGCTCAGGGAGGGAGCTAGCTAAAGCAATCCCAGCACCATCAGTAATTATCTTTAAGACCTGCTGAAAGACGAGTGATGTTCAAGAAGACTGAAACTGCGCAAAACTGCCCCCATCTTAAAAACAATGGAAAGGAGGAACCAGAGATTAATAAATCAGTAAACTTCATGTAAATTCCTGGAAAGATGCTACAACAAATAATCAGAAAATTCATTTGTAACCACCCAGAACATAGCAACTGCCTATGTGAATGTGTCACAAGTAACTCATGTCAGACAAACCTCACTTCCTAGGACACGGTACCAGCTTGCTGGATAGGAGAAAAGCAATACGCATAATAGTGTGGCTTGAATTAGGCTTTTGATACTTGATACAGCATACATACACACATATTATTTTTATTTTTATATTATATATACACACACACACACACACACTTTTCCCAGATACTGATTTTATATTCATTATTCACAGGTAAAACAATTCCATCGGAAACAATTTTCAGACCCAATTCCTTCCTTCCTCAACACTGCAGCTGTGGACCTGGACTGTCCGCTCTGCCATACTTTACAATCTGCCCTGACTAACCGTAAAAGGCAGATTCTTGAAAACTGCACTAAAGAAGTTAGTCCCATACAATACACTCTGGCTTTGTGCATTATAAACTGTATTCAAACTTGTGAAAACGTTTTACATGGAACCAGTGATTCAAAACAATTCAGAAATAGAAGCTGGAGATAGTAAGATATGTCGTCAGTCTGGTGGAGAGATATTTGTCACTCAGATGCTATGGAGACCATGTGTGTGTCTAAAAAGTCCCATGAAGAAAGCTCCATACAAAAAGGTACATTTATAAAGAAATGCTTCTAAGAAGATGTAGGACATTATTTTATGGAGCATGTGCCATGTGTTTTTAATAAAATGCCAAGTTTAATGCTAATGGCTGTTAATCAGGGCTTTCTTCCATGTAATTTAAATGCATTTAATTTCCTAATTTAAAATTTGATACTACATAATCTTTTAGATTCAAAATCCATGTTCATCTTGGTATGAAATATTCATTATGTGTTAACGGCATTAACAGCAAATTATTATTTCAGGGCTTCATTGGAAGTTTGAAAATATGCTGACTCTGATATATAGAGGCAATTCCCCTTGTAGCCTGGGGAAGTATCAGGTAGGTAAAAAATAGGTTTGCTAGCCCTAGCAGAAAAGAAAAATCAGGAGACAGTACAATTAAGATTCCCCAAAGGTTGGTTTAGCATTTCATAAATGGGCTGGGGAAAACAAGAAAGAGACAAGGGTGCTGCAGGGTAGATGCCTCTCCCAGGGGGTTCAGAAAGCAGCACATTCAAGCCAGCTGAGGAAGAACAGGGATTTTTTTTTTAAATATACTTGCTGATATGTTAGAAAACTAATAACAAAAAAACAAAAACCCCACTGCCTGACACCATCCACTCTCTACAGTTTTCAGAAAAGATTGCCTCTAACCACTGCACACTCCTGCACATCAGAGTTAGAAATTGTAAAGGAGTCCCCATGCACAGAAGCAAGGGAAAGGAAAACAGAAATCTTAATTTTATAACCTGGAATAGCCTAGGTAAGAGGAAAGATTTATAGGAGTAAAAGGGTGATCCTGAAGTCAGGAGCTGGCCACCCTTACTTCCTTTAGCAGAGCAAGGAGCTTACTAAAAATAACGGAGATGCAAAGAATCGTCCAAAGAATTGAAAACGAAAAAATTTAGATGTCCCCAAACTTGCCTCAGACTGCAACCTGGAGCCTGAGAAATTGCAGCCCTGCTCATACAGTCCGACTGAAATAATACCCAGACAAGTTGTCTTCTGAATGCATGGGTTAGACGTGTTAAAGGTCTCCCTTTCATCCCGCCGGCATGAGGACTTGCAGGGCCACTGCATGCGCACTCTTTGTCAAATGCAGTCAGGTGTGAGATGTCACTCCCCTTCTGTTCCCTGGAGAAAAAAAATAAAAAACCTGGAAATGTATAAATTCCCAAGCCCATCACTACTGTTTTCTGTGCCACACTGATGGGCAAACCCTCCCCATTCCAACATAATCTAGTTTGGCACAGAATTAGACCTTGTGAAGGCAAATCATGTCTGAAATACTGTTAGTAGACTTATGAAGTGACAAAATTAGAGCGGAGGCAAAATTACCACCGGGCCTGCCGCTGTGATTATATTACGGCCTCTTAGAGCAGCATCTCCGAAACGGAGAAGCCAGTGTTTAAAATGTTTATGACTGGGGAATTGTAACAGCCCTCGTAGAGTTGGGAGTACCGCTACAGATGTAGTCACATAAAGAAGTGTGCTGAGAAAATGGGTCAGTAGGGCCAGTAGAATTTGGTATTGTAAATATTTGCTGAGATTTTAATAAATCGAGGATTATTTTATATATATATATTATGAACCTGAGGCTTTACTCACCAATTCAGTTAAGGCCTGATCCTTCCAGTCTCTTCAAACAAATCTCTCCACAGACTTCAGTGTCAGGCTCTAACTACATCATCTCATAGTGAGTACGGGATTTATTTGCGTGTTGTTCCATCCTTGGACCTCGGAGGAACAAGCTTTCGTGCATGTTCCTCCAATAGATAGCTTTGGCTGTGCTGAAAAAACTACGCATGTCTCAGCTCTCAGCAAACTTCTGAATTTCTTTTACTTGGTTGTCCCACCACTTGTTCTTTCACTCTCAAATTTTTCTCTGGATCTTGGGTTTAGTGGGGTGATAAATGTCTTGCTTCTGTTTGAAGCTGATGTCAGTTCTTCTTTTTCCCCTATCAGTGAGAGCTTGAATTTCCTCCTCGTTTTCGTTGAGCCGGTCCTGATGTTTCTTTGTGGGGGAACCTAGAGATGCTTTGCACACCTAATGGATGCCTTTCTTGAGGCTCTCACAGTGATCGATGGTGTCAAGATCATCAGGTAGATCAGAGGGTTTCTCACAGAGACACTGCTGGAGATGATTGCTTTTAGCAGGATCTTTCAAGCACTCGGTACTGAACCTCTTCCTTGGTTGCTTCTTTGTTTACATTGTTTTGGGGCAATGCACATGGCCATGCTCCAATGTATCAAATGATGATCCATCCAGCAGTCGTCTGTCCTGGTCATAGCTCTGGTGATACAGATGTTGTGATGGCCCAAGGCATGCACTATGACAGTCAATGATGTATCAGTGTTTTCAATGTGGTGCATCCATGATGTCTTCTATTTGTTGATTTGATGGAATAGCTTGTTTGAATGATGTTGTAGCCAAATGGCTTGAATTTATGTTACAGCCCAGGGCCTTGTGTTTTATTTACTGTTGTACAAGACTGGTGGTTTGGGTGAGGCTATTAGGGGAAGAAGGAGGCCTCATGGGGGGCCCACAGCAGCATGGGGACCCCGGCGCCAGAGAAGGTGCAGCATTTGGGGTGCACAGACCCCAGCACCAGAGAGGGCACAGCACTTTGCAGGGTCACGGGAAGCCCAGGTGCCAGAGAGGGTGCAACACTTTGTGAGGCCATGGGGCGCAGAGCGAGTAAGGGTGGCGGAAAGCCCAAGCACCAGTAAGGTGCAGAATGAGACAGGGCCGCAGACAGCCCAAGCGCCAGTGAGGCACCTAGTGAGACAGGGCTGCAGAGGTCCCAGGGAGGACAAGGGGGCCAAATTACAGCAATGTCCAGACCAACCAATGTTGGCACCATCTGCAAGGCTTGGGGCACGGTAAAGGGCTGGTTCAAGCCATACATAGCCCATAAGGCTAGGGTGCCCCAAAACACCCGTTGCGACATCTATTTTGGAGCGGGACCCACCAGAGATCCGGAAACCCACGGGGTCCAGAGAATCAATCAAGACCATGTCCAAAAGGACTTAAAGGCAGCCTCCCTATCAATCATTCAATCAAAGACATAGCGGGTGAGAATAGAGGGTGCCCATTGGGCCAACCTGGCACGGTAAGGCGGCCTTGGGAGAGATCACGGCCATCCTGGAGGACTCCATCCCGTGACACCCAGGACCACGGGGCCTCCTCCTTCCCCATAGCCCCAGCCCTTACCTACAAGATGTTCCAGGCAGCAGCTCAGCCAGATGTTTCCTCCTCAGCTGGTAGAAGCAAACTGCTGCCCTGCAGTTCAGGGACCAAGCCCTTATATACTCCAACTGGGCCCTGTTCTCCAATCAGGCAACCCTGCTAGATTAGCACAACAGGTGGCCGTGGGCTGCCTGGCTGCCGCTCAGGCCCCTGATAGTACCAGAGCACAGAGTGCTCTGTTACACTATCCAACTCATAATAACCATCTAACGTTCATTCCCTCAATATGGGCCAAAGGTGTGTACCCAGCAAAAAATTACTGGAAGTCTTTCCCTACTTTCACAGGAACCTAAAAAACCCTGAGAACCAAATACATAGATAAGACTAAAGAAAGGGGCCTTGAGAAGTTTAAGTTCTTCACAAATTACCTTAATAATAGGAGTTTCTCAAATACAGTGAACAGAAAATAGAACTATTAATCTCAGCAGATGACAGCATATATTTCACCCAAGATTTAATAGGAGGAGAGACAGGGCCACCTAGACTTACTGTTCTAAGTGACCTTGCTGCTATTTCACAATTAACTCTATGCAAAGAAATTCTCCCTAAAATACACTTTTGGGAAGGGATACAAAACCCAGCAGCAGCAGGTCTTGCATAGAATAATTTCAGAATATTTAACAAACTAAATTGGTGCAGCTAGGGCATTGTACATTAGCACTCTCCTCAGAACAATACATAATTAATTGAAGGTTGCTATCTCAACTACTTATCTCTAATGTGACTACACTAGGACTGTGGTGAACTTGACACCAACAAAATGACACCGAGAATCAGGCAGCTTCTATGAACGGCCCATTTTACAGCAAAAAGAAGGATATAACACGATTAAGTTCATAAAATAAGCATGAGAAACAGCTGAAGTTTAGAGCAAGAAAGGCTGAAAGTGAGCTTCAAGGAATGTCTCTTTGGACATCATTCTGTAAACTTTTTTGATCATAGGACATTAAACAAAAGGATTGGTGAGGATTTATAGTTTGGAAGGATGAAGAAAGTGAAGACTACAGGATAACCTTAAATTAGAAATAGACCTTTCAAAAGCTACAGTTTTTGTACCTAATGTCCGTTGGCACTTTTTCATCATTTTGATAAGAATTGGTTGTATTTTTTTTATTTTTTTCAGTGCTGATGTCTGAACTGACCTTTTAGTCAACGTTATACTCCCATTGGTTGAGTTAGGTAGTATATGGTAATTTATCTGGCTAAAGAAACCCATTTGGCTAATCACAAACAGGTTGTGAATTTTTACTGTTTTGCTTAGTATTTACTTTCTGAATGCTTTAGGAGGGATTATTTTTAACGCAGAGTCTGTGAACAGAGTGCCACAAGTATTTGTAGTCATTATCAGTGCTTTCATCTGCATGTGTCAGTATTCTTCCAGTTCTTCAGCTGGGCAACCTGAAAACCATAGACAAAAGCCCTTCTTTTCATTTGCAAATAGTCTGGCAAGTCTGTTGTGCAAAGAATTTTTTAAAACTCCCCAAAACAGTTATTCGGAAGCAAACACCTTTATAAATATTTATTCGCACTAGGAATCATATTGCTATTACTTGACTGTTTTAAAGACGCAAAAAAAAGTGTTGCAAATTCCAACAAAAAAAATTAGCAAGTGTGTTTTTCCTCCATGAAAATATCTGTGATTAGGGGTGGGTTTGTTTGGTTGGGGGGTTTTTTTGGGGGTGGGTTGTTATACTTGGCTATAGGGAGTTATTAAAACACGTATTCCAATCGTGCACATGTGTATGCTGAAATCCTGCTCCCATGGAATTCAACTGAAAAACACTCATGGATTTCAATAGACCCCAAAAATATCTTTCATCACAAGAGACAGGTGGGCGAGATTAGACTGATGACTGAACTCATTTCCACTACATTGCACCTTTGGAAGCTCCCGGTCCATGGGGAAATAAATCTCAAGCTGCTACTACCAACACACACACACATACACACACACTCTCTGTCTCTCTGGAGTAAAATGCTGAAACATGCTTAATGCCTCCTCTCAGGTGCTGTATAATCTTGACTCTCCTAAACTGGTAAACTACTGTTAGTGTAGACAGAAGGCAAGTCTTGTGCCCTGCTGTAATTGTTCTTACAGGAAACAACCTATGGCACTGAGGTCAGGTATGAGCCAAGCTTTAGCTAAATCTCCCTTTAATTGCTTTTCTGTAATCATTTTAGAGTGTCTCTTTCAACCTTTCCTTATCGAAGGCCACGTGATTCAAAGTGTTATGAACTATGTAACGGGGGCCGTCACGAGGCCAGTCAAACATTGGCCTGCACACCTGGCTAGGGCAGTCCACCAATGGCGCTCTGCCAAAAACTGAATTAGTGATCTATGCAAATTAGGGTACCCTTATTTCTGGATATTCGTCCTAGTCCCTGTAACTTCCCATTAACAATGAGTTAAAATCTACCACTACATGCACAGGTATCAAATGTGGATTTGAGATTGCAATTCTCTAGCACAGGAACAAAAAATTGGGGGGGTCCTCCTGGCTCATCGAGGCCAGTCACTTGCTATCACAGACAATCATGTCATTTGATCCCTTTTGTAAATGTAACAACCTCAACTTAAAACTAGTTAATTTTCTTGCCCTCACTACTCTACTGCAATGTTAACCCAGAACCTCTCTGTTTGGATGCATAAAAACCTGCTAATTTCCAACTAAAATTCATTCATGACTGATTTATACCTTTTTTGTCCTTGTGCCAACATTGTCTTAAGAATAGCTACCTCTTCTATCTCCTTCCTCCTCCCCAATATGTTTACATAGAAAAACCAGGTACCTTCTCAGCATCTGCTTTGCTAGGTTAAATAACCCAAGTTCTTCTAGGCTTCTCTCTAAAACAGACTTTCCATTTCCCATTCATCCCAGTAGACTTTGCTTGCATCTGTTATAGAGTTCAAAGTCATCTCTCTTGCAAAACAGGTCACCAAAATCACACTCAGTATTCTAGACAAGGTCTCAGCAGTACTTTGTATAATGGCATTAATAGCTCCCTGTCACTACTACAAAAGATATCCCTTAGGACTGCATTTATTTATTTTTTATGGCCACTTAACTTGACTGGTTCGCAGTATCCCCTGATCATCCAGTATACCCTACTTTTTTTCTCCTATCATTTCCAACTTATGAGCTCCCATTTAATAGCAAAACTTTTATTATAAGGCCTGAAGTGAACGACTTTGTCATGTGTGCTATAAAATGTCATTCCATTTCTGTTCTAGTCCTCAGTCTTCCCCAATGATATCACTTTTTATCCCATACACCCATGTTTCTCATTTTATGTCTGTCACTTAATTACAAGTGCTTCATTTAATAAATAATTTATTTTCAAGGGTGTCTTGCTGCCAAAGAATGGAGGGGGTGGGAAACAGTCTTCCCAGCACTCATCATAGTCTGACTGTCTTCTTCCACATTTCTGTCAATATGTACATTTACCAACAGCTGGTCCAAACACTTTGAAAAAAATAACATGTTGTTGAAATAGGATGCTTTGTCAAAACCTAACAATTTCTCAAAGATGGATAAGTCTTGACAAACTACAGTCAGATTTTTTTTTTAATGCAAACTAATGACTAGGACATTGGTCCAGGACAGTGGTTCCCAACCTTTTTATTCCATGCCCTGCTGCTGGGAGTGGAGCGCGGCAGCATCCCAGGGGTGGGAGCAGGGGAGCTCCTGGCGTGCTCCTGGCTCATCTTTTCTGTGTGGCACCACCGGCATTGCCCCTGTGACCTTCATTTGGGTCGCGACTCGGGGTTGGGAACTGATGGTCTAGGAAGTGAGAGTCTTAGGTTTAAATTCCTGCTCTACTTGATTCAGAGTTATCTATGATTAAACATAGACAGATAGGTGTAAATGAGATTGAACAGAACCTTGGACCTGGGTCTCCCATGATCCAGATCTGAACTATTATCATCTGGTTATAAAAACAGAGAGACACTGGACAGTGCAGGTTTTGATCCTAAAATATACATTTTGACACAATTCCCTCTTGGTAAAAAGCATTTGAAAGACCTCATTTTTGTTCTGATGTAGAAGGAAAACAAATTTTGAACCTTGGAAATTGCTGTGGAATAAATATCAGCCTTGGGACAGCTCTAAAAAGTTTGTGCATGCTCAAAGGTCTTTTCTTCTTTCCCTTTCCCAGTTGTCCTGTGTGGTTAAATACTGCAGAAGCCTAATGAAGCAGGTTAAAAGGAAGACAGCTTCCCCTAATAATTTTTTTCCTCTATCTTAAGATCAGCTAACTGCATCATATAAATTATACTCAGCAATATCGAAAAGGACAGTCACTAAGAGAGAAGACTGATGCTGCTGTGAATAATTTACATCAGTTTAAGATGAACAGGGAAGCAGTAGTAAAAAACAGTTCAGGCTTGGCTCATATTTAACTGTGTAAGTAGTCCAACCTATATTGGGAGAATGTGAAAGTGAGATCCAAGCTACAATTCCCAAGATATAGTTTCTGTTACAGAGAAATGATGTTCAAAACTGAACTGACTTGAAAGAAAAAGTCTGAGGCGAGCTCAAGAAACTGAAATGAAATATTTTGATCTGAAAAATACCATTTTTTGTCAAAAAATATTGAAAATGTTTAAAACATGTAACATGTAAATATTAAAACTTTTTTTAAATAGTTAAAATAAATATTACATTTTATAATAATTTTAAATAATTTACATAAAAAACATTTTAAAATGTAAATGTCCTGCCATTTCTGGATTTTGTTGATCTTTCCCCCTAACACCATGAAAAATCAAGATGACAAAAGTTTTTGACCAGATTCAGGGGGGACATCAAAATCAAACATAGGAATACCAGAAGGAAATTACAACTTTAAGTCCAGTTGCTCTCATACAGCTCAACACCTCCCCTATTCTTTAACTTCAATGTGAGGTAGCCCAGTATAATGAAAAGTCATGGACTTGAACATCCTCTTCTCCAACAAGCTCTCCCAAAGCCAAGAGAACAATACAAGACGGTTAGAGAATATTTTTCTTAAAGTCCATCCAGAAAGGACAAAAACAAGGTTAATGAAGCCCAGGAAACATGATGGGAATTTGCCAATACCATAATAATGCTAAAAATAAAAGCTTTTGGGCCAAAGACGTAATGTCTTGCGATCAAGCTGGCCTCCTCCCTGCTCCGGGGCACACACTAAACGACAGAGGTCTCCAGCCCCTTCTTCCCTATCCAACTGTGAGAAGTCATTGAAAACTTAATCAGAGCTATCCTGATTTTAATCACCCAGAGATGACTGAACATAGCTGTGACAATATATTGTAGGCGGTGATTTAGCATGCAACTACATTCTCCCCTCATAAATAAAAAAACTAGCGTAAACTTAATGCTCCTGAATCCTAATATTAAAAATCCTTAATAGTTTTTTTTTTAAAAAACCAGTGGGTTGCTGACATCATCGAGGTGGAAAGTTTAGACATTCTAGAACCTTCCCACCGCTAATCAGGGTGCGCGTGCTTGGGGGGGGGTCTCATGTTGTGGACCACATCCAACACGTGGCCTGGTACACGGCCAGCTTTTCTAAGTAGTCCCTAACCTGTTCTTTCACCGCTGCTGGCTGCTCCCCTCCTCCCCAAACTGTGCTGCCCGGTGCAGTAGTCTGGGAGCTGCCCTTGCCTATGAAGACTGAGGTAAAAAAGGCATTGAGCACTTCAGCCTTTTCCTCATCGTCTGTCATTCGGTTGCCTCCCCCACTCAGTAAGGGACCCACACTTTCCTTGACTTTCCTCTTCTTTCTGATACACTTGTAGAAACCTTTTTTGTTGCTCTTCACGTCTCTTGAAGACTGCAGCTCCAGTTGCGCTTTGGCCTTCCCGACTCCATCCCCGCATGCCCAAGCACTATTCTTGTACTCCCCCCACGTTGCTTGTCCAAGCTTCCACTTCTTGTGAGCTTCCTTTTTGTGTTTAAGCTCACGAAAGAGTTCCCTCCTGAGCCAAGCTGGTTGCTTGCCACATTTGCTGTTCCTCCTGTACATTGGGATGCTTTGTTTCGGCGCCCTCAGTAAGGTTTCTTCAAAATACAGCCAGCTCTCCTGGACTCCTTTCCCCCTCAGACTGGCCTCCCAGGGGATCCTGCCCATCAATTCCCTGACAGAGTCAAAATCTGCTTTTCTGAAGACCAGGATCCATACTCTCCTGCTCTCCTGTCTTCTTTTTATCAGGATCCTGAACTCAGTCATCTTGCGGTCACTGCTGCCCAACTTGCCATCCACTTCTACATCCCCCACCAATTCCAACCTGTTTGTGAGCAGCAGGTCAAAAGAGCAGACTCCCAGCTGGTCTCTCCAACATTTGCACCAGGAAGTTGTCTCCAACGCTCTCCAACAACTTTTTAGCTTGGCTGGGCGCTGCTGTATTGCCCTCCCAGCAGATGTTAGGGTGATTGAAGTCCCCCATGAGATCCAGGGCCTGTGATGAGGAAACTCCCACTGGTTGTCTGAAGAAACCCTCATCTACCTCATCCTCCTGGTCTGGTAGTCCATAGCAGACCCCCACCATGACATCGCCTTTGTTGCTCTCCCCTACAACCCCAACCCAGAGAGTCTCAACAGGCCTATCTCCAGTTTCATACTGGAGCTCTGAGCAATCAAAGTGCAACTCATCCTCTTATTCTCCCTTGCCTGTCATAGAAGTAGGGTCAGAACGGACCTTATAGATCTTCAAGTCCGAATCTTCAGATCTCCAGATCTTCATCTATCCTTCCTGAACAGTTTGCACCCATCCATGACACTGCTCCAGTCATATGAGCTCCCACCAACTCTCTGTTATTTTAGTCATATCATGGTTCCTTGACTGTGTGAGCATTTTCAATTCTTCCTGCTTGTTTCTCAGGCTCCGTGCAGCTCTTATAAATCCCTTTTTTTTTTCCCAGAAATGCCACCCATTAAAAAACACTCCCCAAAAGCAACAAAACACACTTGAAACTCAAATTAAAAAGAAAAAAAAAGGAACCAAGAAAATGTTCTGCTTCTTTCAATTTAGTACTAAGATTTCAAGGCAACCGGAATCTTTTGAATATAATAGTTTCTATTATGTTCTTCCCTTAGATATTATAAGTGATTGGTGTGTGATTGATAGCTCTCTCTAAAAACTTGCAACAGCAATTTATAGATAGGAAATGGGACTCAATATAGATGAAGGACGTCTACAATGAATGATGCCCTCTGCATACAAATCCATACTAAAATATTTACAAATTATTTGTGAAGCCATAGGACCTAGTTTGGAACTCACCTAGGAACTAATATCTCCATATCAACTGTCTCAAAGTAAATTGTTTTCTGTCAGATAAATAAAAGTACAAGCCAACTCCAGAAAGAACTTCCAAGTCTTCATTTTCATCAGAAACTTTGAAGGGGGTACAACAGCAAAAGCTTTAGAAACACGAATAAAAAATGTACCAGAGATGAACACTTAGTTTGCTGATTTATGAATGCTATCAGTCAGTCACTGAGATGATGCAGTAGAATTTTTCAGCATAATCCTGATTGTAGATTTGACAGTCAATATGCATACAATTTACTATTGTTGGTTACTCAAGAATTACCCATGAACTTAATAACATGGAAATGGAGCAATTGGTTGACCGATATTTTTCATTTAAGTTCTTTTTAAATGCAGAGATAATTTTAGAACACGGACTATATTGTACCACTTCTACAAGAAAGATTAAATAAAGCTAGGAAATGAAAATAAATTTACTGTGAAGCCAAGCATAAAATGATGGATCAATATTGTAATTTCCTGCATGCTTGCATTGGCTTATAAAATAAAAACCAACAATTAACTGCTTAAAACTGAACACCTCTTAGTTGGATGATGTCTTATGCAAATCAAGAATATTACTTACCCCAGAATCAAAATGTGAGTAGAAGGTCAAAGGGAAGATGAGAGATAAAATACAATGAATCTCTATAATGATCTAATTTAGCTATATTTAGTCAAGGTGGAAGGTTTGCCTAACATTCCTTGCTAAATTTCAACCTGTCTTAGAACCAAATATAGCAAACCCTAACTAGTAAGAAAGTTATGGAAGTGCACTATTTAATTCAAAACAAGAAAGAAAATCAGTGTTCTTGAATGTCTTTTACAGTTTCAACTTAAAGAAAAATGACTGAGAGCAGATTTAGGATGATACAGGAATGATGACATTTCCAAACCTTAATGTGTTTGTAGAGAGCACAGGAATATTATACCTTCTCTAGAACTGAAGAAAAGTATCTCAAATTTAAATTAATACTAGAAGTAGAAATTAATACTAGGAGTTGAGTGAATCATGCATAATAAATAATTTATCTGAAAAATGTAGCTTCTTCCCTGCTTATCACATACCCACAAGTAGATCCCTTTCTTTCTTTATTATTTCCATGTATTCTACAAATATACTTTGGAACCTCCATAGGTTGGTTGTAACTATTTGAAAACTGAGGTGTTCTGCTTCGTTGTAATCGGCCAAATAAATGCATGGGTGATCCAATTAGTGAATACAGAAATACTCCTTGAGTGAACAGCTGAATTTGTATTCTGCTTCGGCAAATATTTGGTCATGCAGGATTAAAATTCACTTTCAATTAACATTTATGCTAGTAAAACTCAATAGTCCAAATATTTACCAAAAGCAAACACAAAGAGGAAACAAGAATGACCAAAGCATATTGAATTAATATCTTCATTTTTTGCATTCTTTTCTCAGCTTTCATTATAAATCAAGGACAAATGGTCCAAACTACTGTTGTTATTTGCAACATTACATTTATGTACTTCAAAAAACATCTTTTGATCTCAGAATATGTATGGAAAAATTATGTAGGAGAACACAAGCTTTTCTAATACATGCAACATTTCTTCAAAAGACCTGCAAACTGTTAGAATAGCTAGCGGGTCCAATTTCAGTGCAGGACGCCACTTAAAATGGTATACAAGAGATAGGTGCAGACATTCAAAAAGTCCAAGCTGGACTCGCTCAAACCTATGGGGGTTCCTGTAAGAACCCTAAGTTAGATCAGGAGTGAACAGAACAAAAGTTTGCCCTTTGGTGGTGAGGGGTACGTGGGCTGCCTGCATTGGCTGAAGCCAGAAGGTTGGGGTGCTCGAGCACACCTCTCAGCAAGACCTGTGACCTCCATTGGGCTGCCAGAAATTGCCAAGTGCTGCTGAGCCCCCAACTCATGGTAGAGGTGATATCTTTTATTAGACCAACTAGTCTTTATTAGACCAACTAGATTTTTTTTTTTTAATTTGCAAAAATCTAGTTGGTCTAATAAAAGATATCACCTTGACCACGAGTTCTGATTCCTTTTGCCTGTAGACCAATATGGCTACAACCCAGATACCTAAAGAGGGTGCTCATATGCTCTGGGGACAAGATGGGATATAAAAAAACCTCTTTCTTGAGTTTATGGCTTTAAAAAATACCTCTTTCTTGAGTTCATAACACCTGATTTTAAAGCCTATTTAATCATTTTAAGAGTTCTGATTCACAATTTGTCAGTATTTACCAGTATTTGCCAACACTGGACCTGATTTGTTAACAATAACTCAGGAGCAACATAGAAAAGTCAACCCTCATTCCTTTTTTTTTTTTGGTTAACTTTTCTATCATCACTCAGTCCACCTCAAGTATTGTTTGTTCAGAAAGTGACAGGTATCCAAGTTGTTGCTATATTGGTTTAAAGGAAAAGGCAGTCAGGGCTGGTGGTAGAGGTGATATCTTTTATTAGACCAACAAGATTTAAAAAAAAAATCTTTAATTGCAAGATTTCGGACACAAACACCCTTCATTGTTCGTTCAGAAGAAAAGCCTTTACTCACTGAGCCTTTTCCCCAGCTCTGGTCGGCTAGCAGTACTTTCCCTCATCTGATAAGGA
>NW_017729029.1:36637712-36641261 GCF_001723915.1 Gavialis gangeticus
AAATCTTTAATTGCAAGATTTCGGACACAAACACCCTTCATTGTTCGTTCAGAAGAAAAGCCTTTACTCACTGAGCCTTTTCCCCAGCTCTGGTCGGCTAGCAGTACTTTCCCTCATCTGATAAGGAGGTCAGTAGTTTTAGACACAGCTGGGCCTAAGTCTCATCAGATAAGAAAGGGTAGCAATGGAAATGAAAAGGTAGACTTTCTCTTACAGGTTATAGTTTCATAGTTTCATAGTTTCATATGTTTTTTGCTGAGGAAGAAGGGTAGCAATGTATTTCTCTTCTACCACCAGGGAACCAAAGGAGAAGGGAACAGAGTATTCAACTTTCCCAAGAAGATGATGAAGGTGAGGAGGAATACTTCTCAGATCTCCCACGTCAAGGCCTTCGAAGGTCAAGTCTTCACAGTGGGACCCAATCTGGAGGAGACCAGAAAGAGGTGCCAGGGGTGTCTGGCTCTGTGGAGTTGGAGCTAGGTTGAGAGAGACAAATCAACGAAGGTTGAAGCTGGGCTTGATGCAGAGAGATAAGAGATTGGGGTGTTGTGTAGCTAAATAGTACGCCTCGGAGCTGTGCTGGGTGGGGGGGAACAAGGATCCTGGAGGCGAGCTAGATAGATGCACAGGATAAAAGGTGAGATTTGGGGTAAAAGGTGAAGATTCAAGTGGAGGAGTTGTGGTATGGATGATTAATCAGAAGTTTTGTGAGTTTATGTTGGCCTTCTTTCCACTATTTTTAAGGGAGCTAATGATAATACTGTTTTCGATTAAAACCGTTAAAAATAGTGGAAAGAAAGCCAGCATATAAAGAAGTATAAAGAGACTGGGAGTATTTGTGGCTCCTTGAGTTTTTTTCCAAGACTTCTGCATGAATATAATAAATTCTGTGAATCTAATTAATCTTTTTTTCCTAGGAAAAAGATTACTACTAGAGATCTTACAAGAGTCTGCCTTAGGCAGATCTGTTGTTGCTGTAATTTTAAAATTAGCTGTGCAATACTCACCCAAGAACTGGTAGTTCAAACGATTTTATTTTCTTTCATAAACTGTGGTGATAGTTTTTACACACTGCTTTCCGGGACAATATTGGGAAAAAATGATGTATTCTATATATCCATCTGCTAGATGGTCCTCTCTATTCATTAGTACCTTAATCAAATTGGTTTGGGGGCAATACTGTGAAATGTTTTAATCTCTCTGGTTCTTATAGGATACTATCCAGCAAATCCTTGCCGGGTTGCTCACTCCTGTAGTCTCATTAATAGGATCATTTATGTGTGTGAAAGGAAACAAGGAGTTGGTCCCATGTCTTTAGAAATATACTTCTCTCATCTGTTAAGATCTGATGCTTCATTAAGCAGGCCCTCAAGGTTTCATCCTTATACTCTTTATAGTTGGTCTTTTGAATTTTCAGCAGCTGAGATTTATAACACACTATGAAGGGAATTAAAGTTAGCAACTTGTATGTCTTACTGTCTCCCCTAGCCATAAAGCAGATCAATAACTTGTAGGTGTTGCTCATAAACAGCTGGGTGGCAGAGTTATGTTTGCTAGTTTACCACTCCATTCGATTTTTTTGTGAAGTTTCATATAATGATTTCATAAGCAGCAATGAGTTTCTAGGAATGTGAGATAAAAAGTTAGGGATGTCTCTTTTGGCAGGGGTGGGGGTGTGGGGGAGGTGGTTGTTTTAAGCAATGTTGTACAATATATTACTCACTGTAAGGCACCTTGTCTGATTCTTTTCCACTCGTTTCCAATGGATTTTTAAATAGATAAATAAGCCCAATGTGAGATGTTAATGACAAGTTTCGTAAGATCTTGCCTTTATTACTAGTGCTATAAACATGTTCCTGTCCATGCTATTATATTAGTGTTTAAGGATGGAAAAATGTTTTTCTATGGAAGACCTTAATCTGTTGAAAGTGTTAAACTATTAAAATGCCAGAATGGGGTTTTTTTTAATTCTTTAAATTTAAATGAAATAACCAAAAAGGCATATGGAGCATCCTAGGAACACTTCAAGATAGCAGCTCCTTACATCTTCTTCCTACAGCCATTCACAGCATCTGAATTCAGGCTCACAAAAGTGTATACTATATACCTCTGCTTTCATTGGTCTTTAAGGTGCAAATCTACCCTGTTTTCTGCCTAACTTCCCACATAGCATATTTTATGGGAAAGAGTAATAGCAGAGTTAACAAATCAGCAATTGGTTATGGTTCTGCCCAAAGCAGCAGTTCCCAAAGGCGGTCGCAACATCAGAGGATGGGATTGTGGGAGTGGGGGGCTCTGGGTTAGGAGTGAGGGGCCGTGCTGAGGAAAGGGGCTATAAATGGGGTCATGCCAAGGAAAAGTTTAGGAAGCGCTGGTCTAAAGTATCTAGTACAAAGGGGAAAATGCAACCCAGAGGGGATAAGGAATATTACCCTCAGTATAAGAAACATCACTCCTGAAGTGCCAGGAATATTTGCATTTCAATAAAATTCTGCACTCCAGTATGGCAGAGATGCTATAGTGAATCTCAGCATCAAAAAAACCCTTAATGAAGTATAAGAGATATGAAAACAAAAAGCCACCCTATTTCTCCCCTACAAATATTAAGTAAAAACAATTTCAAAAGACTAGTTAAATAGGAACAAAATGCACTCTCCTCAGCAACCGAGTTGAGCAGATGCCTTTCACTCGAGGGGCTGAAGAATATTTGCATCAGCTCTCATGTGAACTGGTAACCGTAAAGGTGTAATGGGAGATCTTGCCTTGTCTTAATATGAACATCAACCACTGTATAACACCAAATGTAGGTGTATCAAAAATGTACTGTAGATGCTCCCTAAAATGGTTTAAACAACCACCAGTCCTCTGGCTCTTATTATGCTAACTTGCTTCACATGTCTGTCTGAATACAGTACATAAAAGACTCATTTTCTACATAGCATAAAATAATAATAATAAAAAACCCCTAGCTCATAGCTTTTAAATTGCAACTCTCTTTGAAACAGCCTGTGATGCACTCTGAGATCCCATTAAATATAATGTGGCAAACTCTTTTCACTGTTTTGAGAATGCCTCATTAATGTATTTCATTATTTTTAGCTACTGAAATTTGCATTTTGAATTTATCATTATGGAATTTTGCTTGCCTTCTAGGTGGGTTTTTTCCCCCGACCTCTTTTTATTACTCATTATGGAGAAGTGTGTGATAGCTACAAATACAAGGTACCCTATTGTGCTTACCTCAATAAGAGTTGTACCTCTCTTCACCTTGTGGTTCATCAATTATTGATGATGATAAAAAAGTAACCCTGCAAAGCAACAAAAACAATAATAAAGTTCAGAGTACAAGCGAAGGGGGGCACATTGTGAAACCATGCTTGAGTAGCACAATAATTGGATTATTAGCTCAGTCATTCTAGCCCGTGGCTGCACTCTGCTCCCATCAATAGCTCTAGCTGTGGCCACACATCTAGGTCGAGGATGAAGTACCATTCCAGTCAAGCTAGAGATTGTGGCTAAGTACAGACAGTCAAAAAGCCCAAGGCTGAA
>NW_017729029.1:36641272-36641568 GCF_001723915.1 Gavialis gangeticus
AGTCCATGGTCACAGCCAGCAGAAGGAAAAGCAGGGTGTGGTGGCCAGCACACTGAGTGGCCCTTCCCTGGCCCCAGACTCCAGCTGGGGTTTGCCTGGGGGATGGGGGGCAGTGAGCCAGCCAGTGAGCCATCCCTCACTGCTCCAGCCCTGCTGAACAGGGTGAGCAGGGTGAGCCCTGCTCTCTGGAGCAGACAGCACAGCCAAGCTCAGGGCTGCAAAGCATCCTGGGATACTGGGGGACTCTGATTTAACTTGAACTGGGAAACGGTCTGGGACAGAAGTTTTGTAAACTC
>NW_017729029.1:36646568-36670178 GCF_001723915.1 Gavialis gangeticus
ATACTGGGGGACTCTGATTTAACTTGAACTGGGAAACGGTCTGGGACAGAAGTTTTGTAAACTCGTTTGACCTCAATCAGTTAAGTCTGATACTACATTCAACCAGGTTTATCTTAAACCAGTTTCAGTCATTTTGAAACTGGTTTATGTGCACTGAGCTTCTGTTCTGTTACAGGTTTAAAGCAGTTTCTGGTCACTTTAACTGATTTATGTGTAACTTCTGTCCCTAGCCTGTGTGTAGGTAAGAGTCAAGTTAAAATAGCATTCAAGCTAACCCTGCAATGAAGACAAATGCTGAGATTCCAATACTTCAACAGGACCCACAAGAGAAGAACCCGTCCCTGTGCAGAACTCCATTAAAATCAGTGGCACCTGCATTTTAGATTGGCACCAAAATATAACTGACAGTCTTCAGCAGATTTTTCTTTACAAAGAAAAACAACCACCTCAATAAATGCAATAAATACAAAATATTTCCTTTGAAAACTGGAACACTTTAATTTTAATTTGGAAATAATATCACAGCCTTTCATGGGGAGGGCTCCCCAGATGGATTATATCTTCCCTGATTCACCCTATGAGCTTCTCCCACATTGTGTCTCCTGCCAAAGGGGGTAGACATCACAGAAGGTGCAAACTGACTGAGACAGGCTGACAGAAGAGAATAGCAACACATGGCACCACAGCAGCACTTCCCAATCAAAATATTTTTGGCTGAAATTATTTAGTCTTCAATTTTCTGATGGGCTGGGTGGGTGGGGAAGAATAAATATATTTTCTATGAAGATCTTAGGCAAACATGGATTTTTTGGGGATTGTGTTTTGTTGAAACATCTGTCTCCAATAAAATCTTAGGAAGTTCTAGTTTTGGTCTAAATTGTAAAAAAAGCTGTTCTCTCTAATATTGTTATGCATGTTTGTCTCTGAATGCTCTGTGCACCGCATATTCTTCCATTGAGATTACTACTTTTTGTTCTGCAATAAAACCAATGTGCTCTATTATCCTCAGTTTTAAATTTGTTGTTGTTGTAACCACTTTGTCTGTTTTTTGTGTTCAAGGTTGCCCGATAATTGCAACTCCCTTTTGTCCTTAATTGCTAGCTATTATAAGCAGTACTGCAAAAGTCACTTAACATTATATCTGCTGCCTATACAATATTTGAATATGAACTGAAAGAGTACTACCTTTGTTTTGTTCATGTGTCACCAAATTACCATTAAGCTTATGAGTTTAAAAAAAAATCTTCCCCAAATAAGAATGTTGATATGGGAAAGGTATTGATATAAAAGGTCATTATTAAGGTTTATTGAGGCTTAAGGGGGCAGAGAGATATCTGTGGGGGTTAGGAGGAGGTTAGATCACATTAAAAATGGTCAACCAATTTAATTAAGTTTGGCCAGGTGTGGACCTTACACTTAGATCCCTAATTAGTTCCACCTAAGAGAGAACTGTGCAGAAGTTCCACGAAGGTTAGATCAGTCTAAAAATGGTGGTTACCTTGGAGGTAGTTTTACTTAGACCAGACTGGCTGTTTTTAGACAGATCTAACCTTGCAGGGCTTCTGTACTACACTTCCTAGTGCAGCTCCAGGCTGGGAAAGCCCTGCTACTGTTCCCAGCCCCAGGGCTGCACTTTCTCTAGCCATCCCCCTTATACTCAGCTATTTTTAGCCCCCCTTACCCCATATCCTCCATCCCACAAGCCACTTCTGCTGCCAGTTTTACCAGTGTTTGCTAATCCCAAGAGCTAAGGAATTAAATCTCAGTGAAGGGAGGGGCAGGAGGGATGGAAGGTAGGTTCGCTGGGGGGGCATTAGGGAGCTAAAAATAGTCCATGGTCCCCACCAAACCCTCCTAGACCCCAGCAATCCCCTGTGGACCCTGCCTGCTCCCCCAGTCCCCCTGCAGACCATGCTTGCCTTCTGATGCCCTGCAGATGCCACCTGCCCCCCCAGTACCACCGAGCCCTGCCCCTGGGCCTTCCTGTGCATGCTACCTGCCCTCCTGATCCCTCTCACTGATTCCTCTCACCGAGTTGCACAGTTTGTTCAGACTACAATACCAATTAAGGTCACTACATAACGGTCTGTTCAGACAGCAATACCCAATTAAGGTTGTTACATAACGGTCTGAGCCACATGTAAATCTAAGTCTTGCTCCTGATTTATGGGTAGGCCCCACTCTCTGCTTTTGACAAATTATTTTATAATGCATCTGAAATGTTCTTATATAAATGTTCTATCCCAGTCTTTGACTCTCAGAAGAAAAAATGTGCTTAAATACCTTTGTGCTAAATAGAACAGAGCTTTTGAGCTCACCCTAGTTTTCTAGTTAACAATTCAACATGTCCACTCTAATTTCAACAAAATTATACTTTATATATTTTCTTGGAAAACCTATAAGAGAAAAGGACATAATCTATTCTACAAGTGTCCCTAATAGTAAGGAGATTTTGTTTTCCTGTACACAATAAGGCTTCTGAACAAAGGTACAACCAATTTAAAGGCCTCTCTCAATCTTGATTAAGTCATAAAGCTGCCATTTCCAAGAAAAAAGAAAGAAAGAAAGAAAAATTGAGCATAATAAAAACTCCTACTTCTCTCTAAACTGCTTTCTATTTTTTTTAATTTATCTCTAGGGAGGGTATGATACAACCTAAAATAGGCTGAAAGGGAATTAATTTCTTTTTTATTCCTCTTTTCGCTTTTACTGCCTTCTAAATCTTAAGAAGCCAAAGGAAGATTTGGGGAGGAACAGATAAGTTAATCTTAATAGCTATGTTGGTATCTGTTAAAATAATAGTCCTTTGGGCCATCAGTTAAAGGTATGGCTTATCTTGATGTCAGTGGATGTTTCTGCTTAAAATCGGATGCCCCCAATCACTTGTTAATATTTGTGTCATCTCCTTATTACTTTCCTCATGGAGTTAGGAAGTTTGTTGGGAGTCTCTAAGGTATATTACTCCCATGAGTTGGTCAGATAGAGCAATATTTCCATTTAAGTTTCCCCTATCATTCCCTCATGAAATCATATCAGCGAATGAGTATTTGAGGTTATTTTAATTCTCCATCACTACCATCATTACGTACGGTAAAGACTGAAACATTTGTAACTATTCTCCAGGGGTAAAAACTTGCCCATTTACAGAACTGACAACTTCCTTGCAGAAGATTATGCACTGAAAGACTGAAGTCATTTCCAACATGAATCGAAGTTACAAAGTCAGGCCTTATAAGTGGCTACTCACATAAGCAAAGCTTGAAACCTAGGGTCATGGCTGCAGAAACCTGAATACGTTTTATTTCTGTAGCAAGGCAAAACATCAGGGTTAGATGAACCATGGTTAGATGAACACCTTGCTGGGGTCGTTTGACCCCAGTACTCTTTCCTGCCATGGCAGGGGGTTGGACTCGATGATCTACTCATGTCCCTTCTGACCCTAGAAACTATGAAACTATCACCAAGGGAGGTGTTGAAAGAGCAACATCCATATAAAGGCAGATTTTTCCTGATTTTTTTTTCTTTTACATTCTGTTTTTAACAGAAACTCAAAAGACAATCATTTTTTTATTTAAAAAAAACAAAACAACACACATTATCAGAGGTTAAAGGAAAAAGTAACTAGACAGTAAGATGTATATCTGCTTCCTATGGAGATGAGGGAGATTGCATGGAGTAGGGGGGTTGTTTGGTTTTCTAGGAGAGGGATATTTAATGGATGTAGAAGACAAGCCTCTTCTTAAAATTACTTTTAAGAAAAGGAAAATATTCATATACCACCTGCTTCTCAGAAATTACTTATTTTAACCTGTTGGGGTTCTTTTTCAAAATAACTAAATTTCCAAAGTAAGAGTCCCTTTGATAAAGGGCATAATGGAATGGGACACTTGCTTAACCCCAAAATAATAATTTTTGGGGTGGGGAGGAATTTCTAAGACCTGCTATTTAATGTTTAGCAAATTGTGATATACCTCAAAAGGAATTTGAAAAAAAAGGTGTCTATTCTGGGGATTAAAGCATTAACTTTCCCCACTTCTGTTAATATGATAAGAATAATATTATTTTTCCAATAGGCCTTGGTGATGTATTTATTAACAGGACTTAAACCTATAGCTTTATTCATTGTTAACTTAAACCAGTTTGAAAGCAAGAACAAAAACAGTGTAGTGCAGAAGCAGCATTTAACGATTAAATACTTAAAGGTTTGGAGGAACAGGCCTGCCCAGCCAATAACATTCACAAGTTAAAGAAATGGTTCCCGCAATTATCTCCCACACTCAGCCACCACATGGGACAAATCTGCTTGTTCTTGCTGCAAACGAAGCTCTTGGAAAATTTGGCTATTGATTCCAGCACGAGAAGGATTGCTCCTTATCTTTGGGAAAATACACAGAATTATAATCTGACAGTGCTTGCCACCTCCTGGCACTGGAGTTCAAATAGTGTTATGGAGAATGCTCTTTGTGTGGCCCTCATCCTGCAAAGTGCTCTGGATTATGATGTGGCCGCTTGTAAAACAACTCACCTTTGAAACATGGCTCATGTTATCCAGGTGGTTGAGGTACTTCATAAGCCATGTTAGGAATTTTTCAGACGGAGGGAGAAACCCACCCTAACACAAGGCAGGCACTTAAGATACCTCTGCACAGTGCAAGGCAGCTGTGCAGAACGGCACTACCCATGCTAACTCTGGGACTGGAAGCGATACAGCTGTGTTAGCAAGGTGCCATGAGGGGTCTCCGCTGACTTGATTAGCTCACGGCAGCGCCGCACTGATTTAGCCGTGCTGCTCTTGGTTGGTCATGGCCCTCTTGAATGGAGGGAATACAGTTTGACAAAGTTTCCTTGGTGCAGCTGGGGTACAACACGTCCCGACAGATGATAGTACATTGATTAGCGGTGTCAGCTTCGGCACACGTGTTCAACAAGAACCCTACCGAGGCCGTTCTGTTCGGACACCTCGGGTCTTCGCTCTGTCACTAGGAAGGGTTTGGTGGGGAAGTGTGTTATGTACAGGTTTCCCTTGCTTTATGCTGTATACACGTGTTCCTGGGAAATGGCGCATAACCTGAATTCACATACAGTAATGTACGTTACTTTACAATGTAACAAATCGGGAGATGTTCCAAGACCTCGAATGTACCGACCCCCAGACCCATTTCTATCACTTTTACAAGACAATTTTGGTACTCGCCGACAGCAGACAGTACGCACAAGCACAGGGTGGTGGTGAATGTAATGGGGACGGCAACTCCAGAAACATGTATCTCAGACAACGAGCGAGGAGCACACATCCACGTGGGAGACTGGATTTTGGTGCACGTCACTCCCTCAATGCACTGCACAAAGCAGCTGACTGCGGGCTTCCACCACATTGATCGCATAAGAGGTACCTCGCATATAATGAATTTTTGGTATACAAAGGGTCATTGCATAAGAGTGAATTTGCACATACAGAACCCGCATAAAGCGAGGGAAACCTGTATCTGCAGCCAAGTGGAGAGCGGCTGCTCGGCACTGTCTTGCTTCGTATGGGCATGTCCTTAGACTCATCTCCTTCTGGCCTTGGCAAGAAAAAGCAGAGGAGAAATGTGGCACAACGAGGTCTGTTTCTTGCCTGGAGCCGTCTGCCCCATGGGTGAAGCACATCCAGGGCTCTGGGCTAGGGCTGCTGCCTAAACTATTGCAGCGTGGATGACATGTGGGTAGTGCTGTCAACTGAGCCGCAGTGATGCCAATTTGAATTGCAACTCCCAGAAACCCCCAGGGACTGGGGGCCAAGGGGAAAATGAAGAGAAAGCTTGAGTCAGGGGAAGAGAGAGCAGCTGGTCAGCCCTTCACAGGGGAGTTGGAGATCTCACTGCCTCCATCAGCCGGGACTGTGGACTGATGGAGCTGGACTCAGGCAGGGGTGCAGATGCAGGCTGCAGTTTGAGCGCTCTAGACCTGTTTGGGGACACCTCCGGGGGGGAGGGGATGAAGGTGCTGGGTGTAGGTTACCACAGTGTTCATGTTTTTGGTCCCTCCCTTTGGCCTATTGGCTTGTGACCCTGACCCCTATGATTTCCTGTACAAAAATGGGAACTCCCCCTTCCTTTTTGTGCCAGTTTCTGGGGCTGCAGGGTTGGCACACACTGGTGGTAGAGTGGGATCCTGAAGTGGGGCGGGTGGAGATGGGTGGTAACAGGCCATAAGGTGCAGGGTGGACTACTGCAGTGAGTGCATAGATTTTGTTTCTTGTGTGGGCATTTGATCGGGGAAGACGAGGGGAGGGGAAAACATATATTCTGTCTAGTGTCTCCAGCCCTATATTCAATCCAGCACCCTATAGTGCGGAGTCGCAAGAATGAGATGCCTGGCATGAACAATTTGAAATGGCAGCTGAGTTAAATGGGAGGAATTAGGCTTTTAAGCTAAAATTCCTGAGCCAGTTGCTCACTGTGAGGGCCAGGGAGGTCTGTTGTAGACTCAGCAGTGAAGCCAAATAGGATTACAAGCACCTAACAGGCCCCCGGGAATGCTCTGGAACCAGATTGGGACCGTGCAGCTTTCTGTAATTATAAAAAGACTTCAGCAGAGTCCGTGCAAGAGTTTGGCATTGCCCTAAGACAGTTAGTTGTAAAGGCCTTGCAACAAGTCAGCCCCAGGATACAGGACCTGCTGGCCTGTGACCAGTTCATCAGAAATACCTTCAGTGGGAAGGAGCAAATCCAGCTTTGGTTGGGGAGGCCCCATAGCCTGGATGCTGCTAGCCCCATAAAGCTAGCCACTGAGATGGTGGTGAGAAACCGGGAGGCCCTAGACATCCAAGGCTTTGGGTGCACGGGTGCATGTGAATGCGAGGGAGGAGAAGTCAGGTGCAGACACCCCAATCCCGGAGTCACCAGCTTTGCAAATGGTGATGGAGACATTGAGGGAGATCTGAGGTGAACTGGACCAGCTCAAGAAGAGCATGGAAACCCAGTCCCAGAGCAGACATGCAAGGGGAGATCCTCCTGGATCCTAATGGAGCATCCTAATGGATGCTGGCACTGTGGCAGCCGTGATCACTTCCAGAGGGCATGCCCAGGGAGAAGGTGGCATTCAGGGCAGGGAAACTGAGGTGAGCAGTGGGCACGATTTTTGTCAAAGGGAGTGGGGTGATTGTGAAACTCCATCCTTACCCCAGCAGAGGTACGGAGAAGAGTACACGTTGCATTCAAGGAGAGCCAAAGATCAGTAGAGTTACAGCGATTTATCGGTTTCTAGATCACACTCATTGTACACATCCAGCGCCATACACAAGGCAGTAGTGTCTAGAAACAGCATGTAAGCAAATGCATATGCTATGAGGCTGGGAAAGTTGTGACTAATTTGGGTATTTGTAGCAAGCTGCATGGGACTTGGAGGGAAGAACACAGGCTGCAAGACAGAGGAAGCTAGTCTGTACCGGGCACGCTGATGGAAAGCTAACAGCAACCACAACACCACAGCAACTGCTTCTCTTTATTAAAATCCCGCTTTAATTTTACAGGCATGGAGTCTTCTCGTTATGAACTAGCATATGATACCTTAACAAGGCTGACATAGATGCCGTTTAAATCCTGGGATAATGCAGTTCCAGTCAAGACTTCTTTGGGGATGAAAAAGCATTTAGGACACTGATGTGTACAGTGCTGCGGTTGGTAAGAAAGACTTCAAGACTTTCTGTCGTCTTCTTTTTTTTTTCTTTTTAAAGGGCTCTGTTGCGGAAAAGAGGTCATTCATAATCTCATCTATGCACACCATGGAGTCTCTGCTTCTCTGTACTTACATCTGACCTTTGCACCACTTAATTTACTGAACCTACACTTGAGCTCCATTCCTAGAGGCAAAACTCCTGCTAAAAAGCTACACATAGCACACTCATGTTAATCTTCTTGTGAATAATACCCGTACCAATTGCACTTTATTTTTCTTACAGCTGGTTGTGTACCATGGTCTTGTATAACCTCATTATTCCTCTCTCTCTCATACAAATTTCAAAAGCAACAACTTTTTTTTGGGGGGGGTTGCAAAAAACCAAAAACACTTGCTGCCAAATAGCAGATTGTTACTTACAATGCACAAAACATGGCTTCTCTCTCCTAAAAAAAGCCTAAAAAAGTTTCCATGGAAATTATTCTAATTTGAGGTCCACTAAGTTGACAAATTATATTTTATTTGTGAATTTATCCTACCTCTAAGTATAACTTTCTAAACATCTCAAAAAGGTAATCGTGAGAACTGCATTGTCTTAAGCTGGGAGCAGCCTCTGTAATAGATGTACCTTAAGTATGGGTGAGCAAAGCAGAATGGGAGTTTCAGATACAGATAGGTGTCCCTTGAGTATTTTTGTCTCGAGTGTCTCTACTTAGCTCCAGACACCACTGTTATTTCTCCAAGCCTCTGCTCTGCTTCCCTTCCTATCTGTTTTTCTGCTGGGAGGATGACTAGTTCAGCTCTAGGGTTTGAGTTTCTCTGAATTTTTGAGACATCCAGGTTGTTAAGTACTTCTGAATGTTGCAGCTGAAGCTCTTGCCTAATTAAAGGCAGGTACCATGCGACACCCAAGACAAGTATGTACTCGATCTGGTAAGAAAGTAATAAAGGAACCAACTCCAAGCTCCATTGCCAGACCTAGTTACATAATATCTATATAGAAAATGCATGAATAATTGTATGACTAGATCTAATATTAATAAAAATCTTTGATTCTGTGCGTGGGAATTTTATCTGTACACTGGAGCCAAGTTTATTGCCTAGGTCTACAAATTTAATTCACTCCACCTGCACTTTGGATTATTCTGTTTCAGAACAAAATTCACACAAAAATCAAGTTTCACAGCAAGAGCAATAATGCAGCTCATTTTCAATAAGTTTGAAGTATATCACTTCTGTTTACTGTATTATTATGGCAACGTCCTTCCCACTGCTGCAGCTAACTTAGGGCCTTCAACTTTTCTTTCATAAACCTCCTTCTCCCGAATTGTTTTTAAAGGTCAGCTTTAAAATGTGTTCGGTGCAAGGTTTTCTGAGGCCAGGTCAGTTCAAAAGGACACATTAGCTGCCAATCAAATACATAAAAATCTTTCTGGTTAACTAGATATTTAGTATTTCCAGTAGATTTCTTTATTGTTGTTGTTTTGATGAATGCACCACTTTCAGCACTGATTAAAATTTAACATGGTACATCTCCCTTGCTCTCTTGCGGTTGAGGGGAAAATTGTCTCAAGGGCTACTTAACTGAGAGGTGAATTGTGATCTTTTTACAAATGTTTCATCATTTAATTAAGGGTGTAATTTCAACAGAAAATGCAGCTCCTTGGGGCAAAAATGATAACAAACTTCTTGAGCAACGTGGTATAATTACAAGCAAAAAATGTAACAGTTTTACTAGAGAAAAGTCCTCATTTTTGCAACAAAAATTAGCTTTATCACCAAATGCCACTTTTTAATACCCACCTCCCCACCACCAACCCCGTGTGTCAAATAAGAATTTTTTTGCATGCTACGATGTGAATGTTAAAAACATTTTTTCCAAGGATTTAAAGCAAAGATTTAATATCCGGGCTTTATAGTGGTAGGCATTACAGAAATATCTTTGGCAGTGCATAGACATAAAGTAAACTTTGTCATAAGTGGGCATGAAATTGTGGTAGATTTTTGCTTACCTATAGAAATACGCTATGTAATTCTTGGAGTCTTTGGCCCACCTGCATATGAAAAGCACTTACTCCCACAAAGTACTCCCTGACTTCAGTAAACTATTTTTGGTAACTTTGTCATTAATTTCAAAATAGAAATTTTGTACTAGTAAAGATAAAAAAAAAAAAAGGTCATCACCAACCCCCATCAGAACCACAGAATCTAAAAGATATACTTGATGGAAACTCGTATTTACAGAAGGAACCTTTATTTTTTTCTTAGGTTGCAAATCTACTTTCCTCCTTAAGCAAAACTAGTTGTGCAAATAATGTGTATAATATTTTTAAAAATAATAGAGTTTGAACTACATAGTTCTGGCTGCAGGTTTAATTTTAACTCTGTTTTGCAGCATGTCTTGAAAGGAAGTTCACGGTAAATAAGTAAAAGTATTACAATAGCCAAGAGTCTTTCTTAAGCTTTGGGGAAAAACAATTCAATTTCCATGCTAGGAGCATAAAAGCCTATTGTAACTCTAGGGATACCATACCTTATTTTAAATGGACTGCAAAATTGTCGGCTGATATAATTGCACTAATACGTTGGAAAGTTATAAATAATATGGAATGCGTGTATGAGGGGTTTTTGGCACACCTTTTCTAGACTGAAAAACACCAGTGACTGAGCAAGGTCTGAGCAAGTCCAGCTATCTAAATAAAGTATGATCCTTCTCCCCACCCATCTTCAAGCAGCAGTGGATATAATATAATATAATATAATATAATATAATATAATATAATAAGCAGCCAATAATTCAGTGCATCTCAAATATTTTCAAGGTTTCTATTCCTAATTCAGAAGCACATTTCTATAACTCCTTATGCTTACCATAAAATGAGGGTAAAATACATACGAGTCATAATGATATATAAGTCACATCTTTGTTTCATGTGGTTGACCAGGAATAAATCCGCTTTAAAAGGAAAAGTGTGCAGCCAGTTGAATAGATGTTTCCTTTGGTTTAGATGGTAATAACATTTTCAACCATTCACAACTTCCCAGTTTTCTTTTCATGACCCACCCTTTGAGAAGCACTACAGTACAGCATACATAACAGGCAGCTTTTAGGAAGTAAATGGCTGTTTTGAACGCCAACCCCCAATTACCATTAATGCACGCAGGACTTCTAAGCCGGTGTAGGGATTTTTAGAGGTCTGAGCTGTTTCTTTTTCAGGGACTGCAATATTGCCATAAGTAACAGTGCCTTTTGTGTAGTCGGTGTTTTGGCTACAGAGTTTTCTCTCTCCTCCCAGTGTAGGTAGGTCATGGACCCGAGTTTCCTTAGGACTCCAGAAAAATCTTACAGGCACTGAAACAGTGAGGGTAAATGGGAGCTGGTCATATTAAAAACATTCTTCACAGGCAAATCACTTTTGAACCAACAAAGCCATGCAACATTCATATCTATACCTCAAATTTACCTTGCTACTAAGAGTATCTTCATATATGCCATGCTGCTCTGGAAATGTAACAACCACCAACTATCTGCCAATGGTAGTGACATTCACATGGCGCCAAGGACAAGCTCATCGGCACCGTTCCTCAGCAGTGCTAGCTATCCTGCCTTTGGTGGTGTACGCACACAGCTATGATATTTCCAGTTGGGTTAGGCAGACCTTAATCTGTAGAGTGACATCTTTGACTCTTTCCTTCCCTTTTCCATGGCCTTGTAACAAGGTATTTAGCAGAATTTGCAGATTTGTTGGAACCTGACAGGCCACACCATGAGCACTTCTCCTATGGCTTCAGGCTTGTGAGTTCTGGGCTATCAATTGTGAGCCTTAGCACCCATGCCACCCCAGCCCCCATCTTCTACTCTGAATCTATGGCCTCAAAGGCAATGCTTAGGCCAATATTAACCTGTGAGTATTCCCTTCACCAAGATTGTTCATTGTGTAGAATGTGTTCTACCCACATCTGTCTGTTTCTTCCTTCAGAGCTTGTCAAAAATCCCAAATCATAGAGTCGTAGAGTCAATGGACTGGAAGGGACCTGTAAGATCATCAAGTCCAGTCCCCTGCCATAGACAGGAGATTAAAGAGCTCAAGCTAGCTCAATGAGATGCTTATCTGGCCCCCTCTTGAGCACCTCCAAGGATGGCGACTGCACCACCGCTGCTGGGAATGTGTTCAAATGATGGGTTCTCTCAGGACAAACTTTGCTCTATTTGCTGTACCACATCAAGACAATCAGACTCTGATTGGGCCTGCAATATAAATGGCCAATAATAAAGGATCTGGCTCCCTTTTGATATTGCGCCTTTCATGGGTGGATCTAGGATTTAAAAAAGAGGGGTGCATATGGTGTGATGCATCATCCCATATAACACGGTATCTATTTTTCTCCAGGTTGAAAAAAAACAAATAGAAGCTTTACTAATATGCTAGGGGCCTGGTGCTACATTATTCAATATAAACTGAAGCAAAAACAAATATAACTTCACTGGAATAAAAACAGTCTCCAGGGCTGTGAAAAAGGAGCTACGTTTCCAGGAGCAGCTACCAGCCAGCAGTGTTGTAAAAGAAAGGCTTGCTTGATTAGTGGAACATCATGACCGTTAAAAAGAAACTGGCTCCTTAACACCCGTGGAATGAAGGGTACAGACAGTAGTGACAATTTTCACCCAATCTGTCTCAAGAAGGAGTTTATAGCTATGACCAAACACAAGTGCACAACTGCAGATAACTTTAAAAATGGCTGATGGGATGAAAATCTGACCCCTCATTGCATAACGTATCAGATAAAGATGTTTCAAAATGTAACATCTTTTGTAACTTGTGTCTGCTCAGCTCCCAGCCTGTCACTGTTTTCAGAACGGGAAGGGACAAAGGGAGTGGAGGAAGTTGAGTCTGAGGTTTTTTCAGCTGAACATTAAATTAATCAAAGGTGGTTTTCCTCTTTTTTCTTCCATTTTCTTTTTTTGATAAGTTGTCATTTACTAAGAGATAAACAGTCTATAAATGCAGAGGCAAGCTTCTTTTAGAAATCCTATATAAACAACCAAAGCTGCCTGTATCATTAAAGGTCATTAAAATTTAATGCTGTGTAAAGTTCAATGATCAATGTATCCATTTAGTAAACATTTTTTTTTTTAAATAGAAGCTTTTAGGTCTTGTGCATGACTGAAATACATTATTAGTATTCAGGTAGAATAGTCAGTGAAGCATTATTCCAGATATATATTTAAGTGAAGTTCTAAAAAAGCTTCCACTGGCTTTAAGCTTGCACTCTTTAAATTACTAAAAGCTTCTTTTGTTACATGATGTCAGTTTTTATAATGTTTTCTTTAGTAGCTCCTCTCTATCTTTTATAATATAAACCTTAAATAATGTCTGCATGGAAAAACATGTCGCCTTTCTCTTTTTGAAACAGCACCAACTCTCTTTTGGGGGTTTTCTTTTTTTTTGTTAAAGCTGATTGTGAAGTAGGAAGTTTTCTTTTATTCAGCCACAATATTCATAAGACTTCTAGCAAAAGAAACCTAAAATATTCTTAGCTAAAATCTAATAGAGATTATATTTTACACCGCGGTGTTCTCATTAATTTGATTTCTCCTTTTTTCCAGCTAGACCAAACTATTTTATACCCTGCTGCTGAGACTGCAGCCTTATTAAGCCATACTACATAGAGATTTTTCATCTTCCTTCGTAATGGCATTGTCAGACGCATTCCAACACACTTATTTGCTTCAACAAAAATGAATGTTAGCATGATAGTAGAATTGCATATCATCTGTGGAGACCTACGCCAATAAATAAATCTTATTAGCTAATGATTTTTGTCTTCACCAAAAATAATGTTTTCTGCTTAGGGATCTGTCTGAGAGCACTTGTCCCCATCTGAATCATTCGGCCAGATCAGGAGGGCATTAACATTTTACAGACAGCATGCTATCTATAAAGAGTGGTATGGCACGAGATCCTTTTCACCCAGAACTCTGCCCCCATCCCAATTTCAATTCAGAAGACAAATGCTGCTAGGGATAGTCTCTCAACTCAGAATAAGAGTTTCATCAATACTTTCATTAGCCAGAGTCTAATAATGAGTATAATTTCCTTGCCTAAGAAAATTATAGAAAGAAAGATGTATAGAAGCAGTTCCATCCTTGTGGAAGAATTTCTCACAACATACAATGCTTGCAGGTAATGATTGGGTTTTCCCACTAATTATGAAATTTAGTAGTGATCACAGTCTGATTCCAAGAAGACAGGAGTGTATAGTAGGACAAAATGTCACAATGGGTGCCAGGTATGCTAGCAATCTCATCAGGAGCTGGATGGGCATAGAGACAGATTTACCTTCTTGTTATTGAAAGCAATTGCTTCAGGTCAGGATTGAAGTGTCGATCGAACAGCATAAGAAACTTTGCACTTTGACTCTGAGGATACAGGAACTCATGGTCCTCAGTTAGGAAAGATGCCAGATCAAGAAGTGAGCATGCATTTTTTAATTATTGCATGAGTTACTATCTATCTAATGACTCACTGCACACATATGGAGCATAAGCACACAAAAGAATCAACCCACTTTCCTATGAACAGACATACTCCAATAATAGCAACCTCCTGATGTGCTCCAATTACTGTAAACATTAAGGACAACATTCACTCCTAATCCTGCTCCTACCCTGCTTTGTAATCAGTGGGATACAATTTTGAAATCTAGCTTCAAGGTCTAATCCCTTAATCTTTTACACTAGAATTTGAATATTACTATTTCCTATTTTCCTTTTAATTAGGGAATCAGGTAAAATTTCCCTATTTAGAAAAAATGAATGGGAAGCTTATGTTAATACTATTAAGATGGCCTTTTTGTGCCTTCCATTCTCACAGTTGAGGGTTTAGTTACAGCCATCTACCAAACATCCTTGCATTTCCAAGTCATTTTAAGAAATAAATGCCTGGTTTCTTTCTTAGGCTCAGCTGCACTCCGGTAATCGGCAATGTTGGGTGGCCACTGTCACTTTTCTTGGTGTGCTTCCATAACCCACACTACTAAACTACATCCTTCCTCAGTCTGACCACCTCAGTGACAGAGAGGACCTAGATAGCCTGATCTGCTATTTACCCAAGATCCACACATCCAGGCCTGTTTCTCAAGGACAAAGCAGTTCTGTTTTTTCTTTGCTCTACTTGAAAGGCTTTGCACACACTGCTGCTTGCTCAGCTGGTGGCTTGCTTCCTAGGGCAAAGGCCTACTCTGTTTCTTGAGCCTTGCCAGACTCCCTGCTTTATGTTTCGTAGCCTTGCTGGCCTAAGGACATGACAGTCAGGCCACTGAAATGACCTCCCACCGCAAGACTCAATCTCCTACAAATAAGGGTAGTGTTCTCTCCAGAGACATAACCTGCCAAAAGATTATCCACATTGTCTTAAGTCACTGAAGGGATGGGGAGGTTAAAGAGATCCCACTCTGGGGTGCAGGATTTCTCACAAATGGTGTGATGCTTGTGTAGTAACATGGACATGTTTTCCACCATTGATGGGATGGTTCAAGGTGCTCACTACAGTGTGATTTTATCTTCTGACTTCTTCCCTCTCCCCTCCTTTGCCTTACTTTCTGACCAGCTAGTGCAGTTCCTCCCCTAGGCAGGATATATTAAAGTACAGGTGTGCTGGGAGGAGAAGGGGGGTGTAGAGCTTCCTGAAAGAGCCAGACAGGTCTATGTTATTTACCCCAGACAGGACTGTTCGAAGCCTGGGATTTCCTGAGAACAGGGTTCCTTCTCCTGCCTAAGCCTAGAGATCTGCAGAGAGCGCTCTTGAATTTAATTTTGCTGCCTTCCAGGCCAAAATCCCTGCAAAAAGGGCTCACCAATAGCACCTGGTATGTGGTGGGAGCACAGCCATTTGTGCTCACTTGCTCTCCTGTCACTCCAATTACTAGTTTGAAAAGTCCTTCCTGTATCTCCTCTGCTAAAGCCCAACAATCCCTATTTATATCTGCCTGCAAGACAAACAGGAGTGAATTTATTTCAGTATGGCCTCCTACACTCAGGAGGACCAGGTCATCCCTGGGCTTGGGAGGAGAAATAGCGAGACCCTCCCGTTGCCTCCCCTGCTGTTCCCCTTGTTTAGGGCAGAGTGATTGCCTGCACTTGTCAAAAAGGTGACTTTTTTTTTCTGCATACCCGGGGTCAGTGGGAAAACCCGAGGACATGCTGCAGCTTCCCTATTCCCTTTGTACCAGCCTGCAGAGGCAGACAGGCAGATATGAAATAGTGGCTACTTGTTTCACCCCAATGCAAAGCAGCTGGTGGGAAGGGAGGATTTTTCTCTCCTAAAACATAACCCCTCTGCAAACTCCCTCCGCTGTGTCCACACCCCAACTCTGAGCTGTGCTTAGACACCGTAATGCAACTTTGCGGATGAAGTCGTTTTGCTGTTGCTCGACTCTGGCTGGGCTGAGATAAAAAGCCTTTCCCTTGACAACAGCGTATTCTGTTAGCCTTGATTAGCTTGCTGCAAGCTCCAGACCACATGAAGTTGGCACTTGATTTTAGACAGTCTTTCTGAGGGATCTGCTGCATCTTGTCAGCTTTCCAGGGGGAAAATAAATGCATCTGTTTGGAGTGTAAGGGCTAGACCTCATTATTCTGCATCTTGTTTGTTTCTTTAGGGCCAGTTGGTGCCTTTAAGGCACTGCCCTGAGTAGTTGTTGAGCTGCATTGCCTCAGGGGAGCTCAAGAAAGAGAGGATGTGAGAGCAGCTCTCCTGTTTTAAAAAGTACTTCTGTGGACAGGTTTCTGCTATGCTACCGGGACCTTTCCTGCTCCCGCAGTAATCCCTATATCTTCACACCCTCAAATCCAAAGCAGACCTATATATGATTCGTGCTTTGACACAAGCAGAGCTTCCAAAAACAGAGTGCCATTACCCAGACAGACTCTTTGAGCAAGTTGTTCTTTGCATCTCTGGCTCGGTCTACACTCGGGGTGGGAAAATGTCCTAGCTCACACGATGCCACTTGCTTGCATGTCCCAAAGCTGGAAATATGGTGATGAGGCTAACCTGGGGTAGACTCTATGATTGTGCAAGCAGTAACTGTAAATACCCTCATGGTAACTTCAATGTGATATTACTCAGTAGGGAATATACAAGTGATAGTTGTTGGTCAAGGTGTGCCAAGGTGAATCCTGGCTGGAACATGCTGCTGTCCAGAGGTTGACATACCCTTTCATCCCAAAGGATGGTGGTTCAGCTGACTTGGGTGTCATTTCTAACAGGGAACACAAAGGCAGCCGAAGAAATAAGTGCAACAAGCAGGGTTTTTCCAGACAGGGCTGTTTAGTACTCTGGGGAAGTCAATCCAAGTCAATGCAACCTTGGTTGCAGGCACCCAAATTCTTCCCCTCTGTCATTGCATCTTCTAGTCTCCCTCCCCTTTTCTCTCCCTTGCCCCCCCCCCCATATGCCATGCTGGGTTTGAGTGTGCCTAGCGCTGTTGGGGGATGCACGTACTGCCTCCAAACAGAAGCCAAAATGCCTCCTGTTCTTGACATCCCTCTCCTTTTATTCCAGAAGTACAACTGCTGAAAGCAGTACAAGCTTCCCCCTCCATGGCCATGAGCAGGTAGTGGATCATACCCAATTCCCACCAGGTACCAGTGCAGAGGGAATAGCTGTGCAGCCAAAAGAAGTGGTTTATGTTCTGCCACTTACCCTATTTTTCTTATGCTGATGCATTTGCCTTTGGCAAGCTAACCAGAGCCACTGTGCATTGTCTCTTACCCTTGCCACATCCCTAGCACCAGCAAAGGTTTGCCACCGCGATATTGCCCTTGACTTCTGTGCACCACTTGAACCCGGCAAACTGATGCACAGAGGCCCAAATCCCTACTGCATGGGATTTTTCCAGGGAATGAGCTGAAAACAAACCAGCCTTGTACCATGTCTGTCTTCCAGCTAAGCGGTAGGAATAGAGAAAAGCTTTCTGGGTAAGTGATGATTGCTTTTTTCTTTAAAACCTTAAATAAGATGCCATGAAAACCAGCTTGGATCCAGCTGAGACCATTTTTATCTATTATAAAAATATACATATATATTAAACAGCCATACACACAGTATCCATAAGACCTAGAAGGGCAGGATGGACATATGAATGTAATGCTCATTAACTGCTGTAAAACTGGCCATACATTCATTTGGGCTGGAAATCCAAAGGAGGTTTCTCAATCAGCAGTGGAGTGAGTTTCCAGAAAAGCCTTCTGACAGCAAGTTGAGACAAGAATATTTAACTACTTTTTAATGCTGGTTTTCTTTATGAAAAGGATTATACAGTTTGGTGCCTTCAGTAGTCAGAGACTGGATTCAATGATCCAGATGATATCACTAGTCCTGTGTCCCTACTTTGGAACTGGATAGAAACTATGGTTCTGTGCTATAGTGTTTGTTTTTAGCTTGGACAAATCTTGACCAACTTCCCAATTCAGCCGTTACAGCAGTTTGGGGCTGTTCTTTCTTTCTTTCTGACAAAAAGACTAAAAAAGGCAGGGGGAGGGTTAGTATAGCTCAAGCTTTAAGTTGGTGATCTATAAGGCTGAATGGACAATTCCTAAAGTAAGCCATGATCATCTGGACATGGGTGATTAGGGATTGATGATTTACATCCGCACTATTCCCAAACTTCAGGGATGGTCTCCTATCTTACGCAGCGCTGATTATCATTTGTGCAATGCATTGAGTCCTGTGCAATCTTGCCTAGTGGTTAGCCCACCAGAGAGGGGCCGGAGTCCAGAACGCAAGTCCAATCAGGGTCAGGAAATAGATACACAGGCCGTGTCCAGAAAAGCACAGCCATGCGGTAGTGACACCGCAAACTAATCTGCAACACCACATACTGTATTCAGGTGTTTCTCATGTTGCCACTTTGCAGCATGGAGATGTTTTTTGACCCCAGGATAACTATGGCTGCATCCAGATGAGTGTGGACATTGGGTTCCCCAGGGACACCTAGCAGCAGGATACCTTGTGCTGCTGCTAGTTGTCCCTAGGGAATACCTGTGCCATGCACCTTCTACTGTGCAGCAGGTTAACCTGGGTGAGGTCGGAGAGGCTGGGGCCAGCACAGTTGCTGGCCCCAGCAGCCTTACCTGGGGGTCCTGGAAAGCTGCAGCTGCATCGCTCCTACAGCTTGGAGCTTGGCTCTAGTTGGCAAGGCTCCAGTTTGGGGTGGCACATGTCCCCACATGTGCCACCCCACAGGTTTTCTTGACAGCTGGATCACAAGCCAAGTCAAAGATCAAGAGTCAGAAGGCAAATTGACCCATTGAAGGGGAAATCCAGAAGCCAGAGTCCAGGAACAAAGCAAACAAGGTCCAGAAACCAGGAATACCAAGTCACGCAGGCTTGCCAGGACAGACCTTCCAGTTAGCTGGCCTGCAATTTGCCACCGCTGGAGCTAAAAGTGCCTCTCCCAGAAGCCAGTCAGGAGGCCCAGACAGTGGCCAGTTGGAGTCATTAGCTGAGTTAGTGCTGCCTCCACACAGGTGTGGCCCACTAGGCAATCAGCCCAGGCTGGACTGCCTGCTCAGGGCCTTTACACTTTGCCATGCAGGCATTCACCAGCATGTCTGTCTCAGTAGAAAGAGCTCATCTTCACACTCAGGTGAAGGAGCCCCTGCATCGACCGATAGTTCATAGGTCTAGGCTGTCTGCAGACCCTACGGACCCCCTGGCACCTCCTCCGTTGATACCAGTTTCTCCAGTTTTTTCAAAGAATCAAGGTAGAGTGTTTTTCTCTATAGCATAATCAAAATGAATCTGCATTTAAGTGTTTGAGGTCTAATGGGGTGACTAAAGTTGGAAATGATTCCACTTCATCTCTCATTGGGCACCGGTGGGCACGAAACTCGTGGAAGATTGCAAAACAGACCTGGGTATCTACAACCTTGACAGCTACAATGTGTTAACAGTGACCATGACATTGCCATAGCCTAAACGGTGTGGTATGGGGGAGAACTGCAGTGATGCTAATGACATGAGGCTGTTGCTGGCTAGTTGACAGGCCCCTGTCAGATGCATCTGTGCAATAGGGCCAGTTTCTAATTATGCTATAGTACCTGCTAGCTGCTGTACAGTACTGTGGGCGGATTAGAAAATCCAAGGGATTTCAGGAAAAGTCTAGCTATGTGGCTTCACATTTTTGCTGCTTTCTTTTCCTGTCCTTCGAGGTAATGGTACTAAATGCTAATGAGAGACAGCCCAGCAGCACTATGTGAACTCTGCAGTGTTCAGTTTGTGATGAGCCTTGAAAGCCTGGGTGGCAGGGGGCTGACCACAACCAAATGCTCATAGGTTCGCTTGCAGGCAAGCAGGGCCCGCCATGTGTTCAAAGAGCACCCCACCGCGCTTCCAGGGGAGATGGATGGGTCTGTGCTGGGCTCCTTTACAGTAGGCACATGGCATAGCCTTACTTTCCATCACATGGTTAATGAGATGTTGGTGCTATCCCCGTATTGTGCTAAGACAGGTATATTTAAGCAAATGAAATTGGAGGTGTTGCTAGTCTCTGAAAATAGCAGACCGGGGACATGGTTTGGTGTCTAGAAGCTGGGGTGTTGTCTACACTTTCCCAAATGGCAGTTGTGCACCGCAGGGAAGTTCCTTTATTCATCTGCCCAATGCTTGAGATCTGTATTTGGATCTTGCCTTGACCTAAATATCCCCAGAAATGATTTGAAGACTATATACAGGAAGCTATGCTATTTGTTCAATTATGGGTGATACTGAGCACATTTTACCACAGTCTGCATTGCTTTACTATTCAGAGCCAGCTGTGATTTAGGTGCTGACTTTGAAAGGCTGGGTTTCCTCCTGTGTAATGCGGGTGAGTGTTTTGATAGAGCTGCCACTCCGACATAGCAATGCTTACCATCCGCTCTGCGCAGATGTCAGGGCATAAATGAGATGCAATAAAGTTGGCAAAATAAGTCCTAAACTTGTTGGCATTAGGGTTCTTGCTCCCGAAGTGATTCCCAGGGTTGTACTAGTACAGGTTTTAAATCAAGTGAAATGCTGCCTGTGACAGCCCCCAAATTGCAGCCTTGGGAAGCAGGATAGCTTCAATGGGAAACCTAGGACTGAAGCATTCATTTTCCGTGTTAGGTCCACATAACCTATATCTGTTGCTCTCAAGGATGCAAAGCTTACCCCTTTGATTGAACTTTTCAGAAGAAAGGCCAACCGAGGGAGTGGACATTACATTTTTATCTGACATTTTATTGTTTTTATTAAAAGAGCTTGAACCCAGAGGTGCCTGTAACAGAAAGAAATAAATACTTAGTGCATCCCTACACCATATGGGACAATGTTAGGAAGGGTCTCCATGAAAACCGTGTTTTGCCCACTCACCTCCCTTTCTCTTCATGTCACATACTGAATGGTCACTGTATTGGGCGCATCTAAGACACGTGGGCACAAATGGGTGGGCCTGATTTCAAAGCAGGTATTTCGTAGTATAGACATGGTCATAGACTAAGTGATCCCACAATGCAACTAATACATAATTCCAGGGAGATATTTATGGGATGAAGACTCTGGTATCTTTCTGAACCTACCTCTGAACCAAATTTTTATGGGTACTTTATTGGCCTAGCAGTGCCTAGTCTGATTTGGGCCTATCTCTTTTTCCAATGAATTAATAAAAACCTGTCTCTGTACTGCACTTCAGATTGCAATCCATAAAGGAAATGGAAAAAACAAACAGTTTTATGTAGTTTACAGTAACTGATAGTCCTTGAGAGAGACCTGAATAAATACAGGAAACTAAATCCCTTTGTATATTTGTTTCCAAAAACTTTAAAACGATAAAATAAATCTCACTTTCTCTGAGTTCTGGATGGGCTTTTCTTTTTTCCCCCTGTCCTTGCTATGGATGTAAGTCATTTGTTAAGTGCAGCAACAGAGTTAGTCTGCAGAGTACTGTACCTGCAATAAACAGTCTTTGTTCTTACCTTCCAAGTCAGCAATCTAGTAGGGTGGATGTGCGTGACAGATTTTTAATAAATAAGGGCATAATAAAATGTAGCTCAACTTTATTTTTCCCCCACGTACTGTAATATCAAAAAGATCTTGGCAGGTATTCTAACAATGCAATGGCATGTATAAGCATAATTATTCCTGATGCTTGCAAATGTAAAAATACCTTGTTCCTGGCCAAGATTAGAAGTGAAGTCTGCCCTGTGACACACAGGCAGAAATTACTTTGGGCAGTATACAGTTCTTTACCTGGATACTCAACCTAATTTCATTCATTTTTAAGTCTCTAATTGGCCTGAAAGACCATGGAGATAAATCTCCCTTGAAGCACTGGCTTTAACGAGAGTTAGTCATGAACTGAGAGAGGGCATATACCATCACCGTTGCTTCTGGGTTATCTGGGTTAGTAAAGGTGCCCCATGCCTTGAGAGCAGAAGAACAGGCTCTGCCTTTTTTCATCCTTTGCTGGGATATGTAAAGAAAGACTTTATGATGCCCTTTATTTTAGGGGATTGATGACAGTCAAGAAAACTGTGAGAACAAGAAGATAGGGCCCGAAAGCCATGAGCATGACTTGATTGGAAGAAAGTGAGGCAATGGGGATTAGCAAGCAGAAGGGATCAAGTGGGGAAAATCGTAAGAACAAAGGGAGTAGTCATACGGGAGGGACCCAGACATGGAAAAATCAGTGTGAGAACAGCACCTACCGCCGACACAGCCGCTGGTTACTTTCTTGAGTGGGTCAGTCGATCCGTCCATGAAATGTCATTGTTGTCGGCAATCACTCACTTCGAGGATGATCTCTACTACAGCTCGTTGATGGGTCTTGAGGAGGCTGAAGAGTCCAACCTTTGAGGCACAGACCCAGCCACAGCAGTTGCAGGTCTTTCCACAGGGGAGGGGAGGCTGTAGGGCAAAATTTCTCTCCTTTTCTTTCCTCTACTTCCTCTTCTCTGCTTTGAGGGAGAGATGCTTTACATCAAAATGGTCAGTCGCTTGGTTGAGTTTGTGCTGCTATTGGAGTCTGTCAGCAGCCAGCTCCTCCCAAGTCGTGACATCAGCATCCATTTCCTTGGGTTATGCCTTCAGTGTGTAGCATTTCCTCTGGCTACCATAAGATCTCAGGCTGTTACTAAGCTGAGAACGTGACATTTCAGCAATGGGATGGGTATAAGGAGAGAAGAGACTAGGAGGTTAAACAGGACATAAGCTTACGTCTTGGTCGACAAAGATGATTGTGACAAGATGAAGAGAGAGAGACAGGAGTCAAAAGTAAAGGGCAGGGACTAGGGATAAGCCAGGCAGGCAATAAATAATGACCAAATGGAGGAAAGCAGGAGGGGAGGAAACTGAATTAGTAGTGGAAAGGTCGTGGTGTTAAAGGGAATGTCACTGAAGACCAAAAAAAAGGGTAGATATGGGTGAGCAGAAAGGAGAGATGTAGTTTTCAACCCCTCCTCTGTTTCTTTCTCTAGAATAACTAGCGACTTGCCTGTCAAGAATAATGGGGGGGCAGGCAGAGACGGAGTGCTGCCATCTACCGCCCCATGCTGCTGCCTCCAGGGAGCAGGGCTGGGGCAGAGCGGGGAGGCGGTGAGACCCGTGGCAGTGGCCTTGCACCCCCACTCTGTCCCCTCCACCCCCACAGTCATGGTGGCACTCTGCCGTCCCACTCCATGCCCCGCAGAGCACTCTGATTGGTTGTGTCAGTAAGCATTGTGACTGGCTGCCGAGACAACCAATCAGAGTGCTCCAAGAGCGTTACAGATGGACGGACAGATGCACAGACAGGTGGACTAAGGCCTTATATAAAATGAGAACTTTGCCAATGGTTTATATTGGTCTCATTTTAATCCTGTTCCACTCTTCCATTAAACTTGTTGTTGTCTTCCGTGATTCTCTTTTCCTCGTCCTCCTCTTCCACCCCCCC